>NW_027271997.1:0-600000 GCF_040938485.1 Diadema antillarum
GCAATTTGATGCATGTTTTTGCGCGTTTTATCGACGTGAAACAGTCCCACTTGTTTATGGTAGCAGTTTATTTTGATGTTGATTATTATTGAACAATTTGCCTATAAAAGGGTATAATTTAGATACACTTCTTGTATTAATTCTTTTCACTGAATATCATGAACGCGACTGAACCCGAGCGAGCGGAGCGAGCGAGGGGGTAGGGGAGGGTGTGGGAGGGGGGTGTCCCCCCTCCCACGGTAAGAACTTTTTGCATTTTGATGTTGCAAATGGTGCAATTTGATGCATGTTTTTGCGCGTTTTATCGACGTGAAACAGTCCCACTTGTTTAAGGTGTATAGCAGTAAATTTTAGTGTAGATTATTATTGAACAATTTGCCTATAAAATGGTATAATTTAAATACACTTCTTGTATTAATTCTTTTCATTGAATATCATGAACGCGACTGAACCCTAGCGAGTGGAGCGAGCAAGGGGTAGGGGAGGGTGTGGGAGGGGGGTTTCCCCCCTCCCACGGTAAGAACTTTTTGCATTTTGATTTTGGAATGGTGCAATTTGATGCATGTTTTTGCGCGTTTTATTGACGTGAAACAGTCCCACTTTAAGGTAGCAGTATATTTAAGTGTAGATTATTATTGAACAATTTGCCTATTAAATTGTATAATTTAAACACACTTCTTCTATTAATTCTTTTCACTGAATATCATGAACGCGACTGAACCCGAGCAAGCGGAGCGAGCGAGGGGGTAGGGGAGGGTGTGGGAGGGGGGTGTCCCCCCTCCCACGGTAAGAACTTTTTGCATTTTGATTTTGGAATGGTGCAATTTGATGCATGTTTTTGCGCGTTTTATTGACGTGAAACAGTCCCACTTTAAGGTAGCAGTATATTTTAGTGTAGATTATTATTGAACAATTTGCCTATTAAATTGTATAATTTAAACACACTTCTTGTATTAATTCTTTTCACTGAATATCATGAACGCGACTGAACCCGAGCAAGCGGAGCGAGCGAGGGGGTAGGGGAGGGTGTGGGAGGGGGGTGTCCCCCCTCCCACGGTAAGAACTTTTTGCATTTTGATTTTGGAATGGTGCAATTTGATGCATGTTTTTGCGCGTTTTATTGACGTGAAACAGTCCCACTTTAAGGTAGCAGTATATTTTAGTGTAGATTATTATTGAACAATTTGCCTATTAAATTGTATAATTTAAACACACTTCTTGTATTAATTCTTTTCACTGAATATCATGAACGCGACTGAACCCGAGCAAGCGGAGCGAGCGAGGGGGTAGGGGAGGGTGTGGGAGGGGGGTGTCCCCCCTCCCACGGTAAGAACTTTTTTGCATTTTGATGTTGCAAATGGTGCAATTTGATGCATGTTTTTGCGCGTTTTATCGACGTGAAACAGTCCCACTTGTTTAAGGTGTATAGCAGTAAATTTTAGTGTAGATTATTATTGAACAATTTGCCTATAAAATGGTATAATTTAGATACACTTCTTGTATTAATTCTTTTCACTGAATATCATGAACGCGACTGAACCCGAGCGAGCGGAGCGAGCGAGGGGGAGGGGAGGGTGTGGGAGGGGGGTTTCCCCCCTCCCACGGTAAGAACTTTTTGCATTTTGATTTTGGAATGGTGCAATTTGATGCATGTTTTTGCGCGTTTTATCGACGTGAAACAGTCCCACTTGTTTAAGGTAGCAGTATATTTTAGTGTAGATTATTATTGAACAATTTGCCTATTAAATTGTATAACTTAAACACACTTCTTGTATTAATTCTTTTCACTGAATATCATGAACGCGACTGAACCCGAGCGAGCGGAGCGAGCGAAGGGGGAGGGGAATGTGTGGGAGGGGGGTGTCCCCCTCCCACGATAAGAACTTTTTACATTTTGATATTGCAAATGGTGCAATTTGATGCATGTTTTTGCGCGTTTTATCGACGTGAAACAGTCCGGCTTGTTTAAGGTAGCAGTATATTTTAGTGTAGATTATTATTGAACAATTTGCCTATAAAAATTAATGATATAATTTAAATACACTTCTTGTATTAATTCTTTTCACTGAATATCATGAACGCGACTGAACCCGAGCAAGCGGAGCGAGCGAGGGGGTAGGGGAGGGTGTGGGAGGGGGGTGTCCCCCCTCCCACGGTAAGAACTTTTTGCATTTTGATTTTGGAATGGTGCAATTTGATGCATGTTTTTGCGCGTTTTATTGACGTGAAACAGTCCCACTTTAAGGTAGCAGTATATTTTAGTGTAGATTATTATTGAACAATTTGCCTATTAAATTGTATAATTTAAACACACTTCTTGTATTAATTCTTTTCACTGAATATCATGAACGCGACTGAACCCGAGCAAGCGGAGCGAGCGAGGGGGTAGGGGAGGGTGTGGGAGGGGGGTGTCCCCCCTCCCACGGTAAGAACTTTTTTGCATTTTGATGTTGCAAATGGTGCAATTTGATGCATGTTTTTGCGCGTTTTATCGACGTGAAACAGTCCCACTTGTTTAAGGTGTATAGCAGTAAATTTTAGTGTAGATTATTATTGAACAATTTGCCTATAAAATGGTATAATTTAGATACACTTCTTGTATTAATTCTTTTCACTGAATATCATGAACGCGACTGAACCCGAGCGAGCGGAGCGAGCGAGGGGGAGGGGAGGGTGTGGGAGGGGGGTTTCCCCCCTCCCACGGTAAGAACTTTTTGCATTTTGATTTTGGAATGGTGCAATTTGATGCATGTTTTTGCGCGTTTTATTGACGTGAAACAGTCCCACTTTAAGGTAGCAGTATATTTAAGTGTAGATTATTATTGAACAATTTGCCTATTAAATTGTATAATTTAAACACACTTCTTCTATTAATTCTTTTCACTGAATATCATGAACGCGACTGAACCCGAGCAAGCGGAGCGAGCGAGGGGGGTAGGGGAGGGTGTGGGAGGGGGGTGTCCCCCCTCCCACGGTAAGAACTTTTTGCATTTTGATTTTGGAATGGTGCAATTTGATGCATGTTTTTGCGCGTTTTATTGACGTGAAACAGTCCCACTTTAAGGTAGCAGTATATTTTAGTGTAGATTATTATTGAACAATTTGCCTATTAAATTGTATAATTTAAACACACTTCTTGTATTAATTCTTTTCACTGAATATCATGAACGCGACTGAACCCGAGCAAGCGGAGCGAGAGCGAGGGGGTAGGGGAGGGTGTGGGAGGGGGGTGTCCCCCCTCCCACGGTAAGAACTTTTTGCATTTTGATTTTGGAATGGTGCAATTTGATGCATGTTTTTGCGCGTTTTATTGACGTGAAACAGTCCCACTTTAAGGTAGCAGTATATTTTAGTGTAGATTATTATTGAACAATTTGCCTATTAAATTGTATAATTTAAACACACTTCTTGTATTAATTCTTTTCACTGAATATCATGAACGCGACTGAACCCGAGCAAGCGGAGCGAGCGAGGGGGTAGGGGAGGGTGTGGGAGGGGGGTGTCCCCCCTCCCACGGTAAGAACTTTTTTGCATTTTGATGTTGCAAATGGTGCAATTTGATGCATGTTTTTGCGCGTTTTATCGACGTGAAACAGTCCCACTTGTTTAAGGTGTATAGCAGTAAATTTTAGTGTAGATTATTATTGAACAATTTGCCTATAAAATGGTATAATTTAGATACACTTCTTGTATTAATTCTTTTCACTGAATATCATGAACGCGACTGAACCCGAGCGAGCGGAGCGAGCGAGGGGGAGGGGAGGGTGTGGGAGGGGGGTTTCCCCCCTCCCACGGTAAGAACTTTTTGCATTTTGATTTTGGAATGGTGCAATTTGATGCATGTTTTTGCGCGTTTTATCGACGTGAAACAGTCCCACTTGTTTAAGGTAGCAGTATATTTTAGTGTAGATTATTATTGAACAATTTGCCTATTAAATTGTATAACTTAAACACACTTCTTGTATTAATTCTTTTCACTGAATATCATGAACGCGACTGAACCCGAGCGAGCGGAGCGAGCGAAGGGGGAGGGGAATGTGTGGGAGGGGGGTGTCCCCCTCCCACGATAAGAACTTTTTACATTTTGATATTGCAAATGGTGCAATTTGATGCATGTTTTTGCGCGTTTTATCGACGTGAAACAGTCCGGCTTGTTTAAGGTAGCAGTATATTTTAGTGTAGATTATTATTGAACAATTTGCCTATAAAAATTAATGATATAATTTAAATACACTTCTTGTATTAATTCTTTTCACTGAATATCATGAACGCGACTGAACCCGAGCGAGTGGAGCGAGCGAGGGGGGAGGGGAGGGTGTTGGAGGAGGGTGTCCCCCCTCCCACGGTGAGAACTTTTTGCATTTTCATGTTGCAAATGGTGCAATTTGATGCATGTTTTTGCGCGTTTTAACGATTTGAAACAGTCCCACTTGTTTAAGGTTGCAGTATATTTTAGTGTAGATTATTATTGAACAATTTGACTATAAAATGGTATAATTTAAATACACTAGTCTTCTTGTATTAATTCTTGCACTGAATATCATGAATGCTGCCTGTTCAGCAATCAAACAGAAAAAGCATGCACACGAGGGTGTAGATAGGGGCATATTCCCTGCCACACGAAGGTGATTTTGCGTTTTCAGACCTGAAATTCAGCGATCTGGTGCAAATTTTTGGTGCAGTAATCTTTCATCGAAGTGTTAAAATCACAGAATTTAGCTCTTATTCCGAATGTGCACCATCAACAGTGTGTATGTATAAAGTCTAGTGAGATAGAGCTTATAGGGGAAGGGGATTCCCCCTCCCGCTCGAGGAACTTTTGCGTCTTTAGAATTAAAATAAAGCGATCTGGGTATAGCCACAGTCTACTTCTATGCATGGCGGGGGGGGGGGGGGGGGGGGGGGGTGGGCGAGCAGGGAGAAGGCGTGGGCGAGTGTTATCTCCACCCTTCCCTTCCGATGGAGCTTTTGCCTTTTTAAGGTTGAAATTGAGATATCTCGTATATGCATATTTGATGGAATCAACATTTGGGAAATCACAAAAACAAAAAAAAAACAAAAAAAAAAAAAAACTAGAAATGTCGCTATGGCGACTGATGCCTCCGCCATAATGCATAATTCTCCCTATAGGCGTATAGTACAATGTCTTCACAATGTGTGATCCATGACAGTTTCACATAACTGGCAACATATTGAAATGACAGGTCTGTCAGAAATGTCTTGAACTGGGTTGCTATAATTTTCTGAGAGTGCAGGTACACATATTTGGGGAATTGAGAATTTTTACTTGAATTCTGACGGACCTTTTTATTAGTTTATGCATTGAGTAATTTCCAAGGTATGATGAAAGAGTGTAATGATGGTACAAAATAGATTTTTTTTTTTTTTGTTGGGGGGGGGGGGCATTGAAACCTGGCCTTTGACCCTTAACCTCTGACCTTTGACCTTCTAGCTGGAAATTTCCCGGAGAATCTCAGGGTAATGCATGTATTAAGTTTTGAAACTAATAATGCAAGCATTGCATATACTAGTACATTGTATATGAGGGAAATAATAAAATTTTGCGGAGCTGACTATTGACCCATGACCCCTAAATTCCGTAGATAATCCCTGCCAGTCAGTACATGCGTATTTACCAAGTTCCACGAAGATACATTGAACCATTAGCGAGAAAAGTGATATTGCAACATTTTCGTCTCACCTTTGACCTTTTGACCTTTGACCTTATGACATGAAACTCTCTCTGGAGAATCTTTACGCAGTAGTACACGTCCACACCAAGTTTCAAGAAAATACCTTTTGGGCATTGCATAGATATGGGGGAATTTGCAACATTTGTGGCATTTGACCTTGACCTTTTGACCTTTGACCTCTTGCCAATGTCACTAAAATCTACTCAACTAATTGTCCCATCATACATCATCCTTGGACCAAGTTTGGTGAAAGCTGCTTCTTTCAGTTTTGAGTTATCACATAAACAGATAAATTTTAGGATTTGACCTTGATCTTTGACCTTTGACCTCTGTCCGATTTCACTGAAAAACTAATCCAGTAATTGCCCCATCATACATCATCCTCCAACAAAGTTTGGTGAAATTTGCTCCATCCAGTCTTGAGTTATCGCGTAAACGGATACAATTTCATGATTTGACCTCGACCTTTGACCTTTGACCTTTAGCTGATTTCACCCAAAATCTAATCAAATAATTGCCCCATCATACTTCAGACTTGGACCAAGTTTGGTAAAATTCCAGTAAATATTACTCAAGTTATCGCGTAAACGAAAGCGGATGGACGTACGGACGTACGGACGTATGGACGTACGTACGGACGGACGGACAACCCGAAAACATAATGCCTCCGGCACCACTTCGTGGTGGAGGCATAAAAAACTGATGGGGGGGGGGGGGGGCTGAGGGAGGAAAGGGTCGATTAAAAGGGGAAATTCCCCTTATACATGAGGGAACCTTGAGTTTTCGGAATATAAGTGATAAGTCTTGTGCACTCAGAATTATTCATAATTTTGTGTAAATCTAAAAAGTGTACTTAGCTAGGGAAAGAGGCACAGAGGGGGAGGGTTTGGGAGGGGGATACCCCCTCCCAAGCATGAGAGATTTTGCATATTTTGAATTGAAATTCAACGATCTGGTGCACACTTTGAGTGAAATATTCAAAAAAAATATCTTATTTGATGAAAGGTTGCAAAGGAGACCCGTTTCATGTGCATGCATACAGTATACACGCATTTTTTTTTTTCGCCTCCCAAATCCCCGGTCCAAATCTTAGGGGGGGGCGACCGCCCCCATCGCCCCCCCCCCCCCCCCCTGGCTACGCCAGTGCACCCCCCCCCCCCCCCCCAACACTTTGTAAATTGACTCCCTTTCTGCCAATAGAAAGAGTTGATACCAAATCCACAGCGGAAAAAAAAAATCATACACCACCCCACATCCAACAGCGAGACATATGTTAGAAACTAGACTTGAGGTCAAGGGTTAGGAGACACTTGAGGCATTGAGCAGTATCAGTTTTGAAACAGGTCATTCTAGCTGCCCTTGGACCTTCTGGACTGAGTTACATGAACAGGGGACTAAATGGGCATGTAAGTGTGGTTTAAATGGTTTTACACTCACACCCATAAGGATTTGATGATTACCATGGAAAACATTTGGAGAGAGAAATACAATCAAAAACCTATTCATAGTATTAAAGTCATTTAGTACTGTCTGAAACCCAGTCTATCATACACTTGTAGCTGCATAAATCCTCTTGATGTTAACAATGATACACATAAACATGCACTTTGATTTCTTTTTTCTGTAAAGGGACCGGCTAAGATGAAAGTCAGAGAAGATTCTGAAAGTGAAAAGTGTACAATTCCCATGGAAACCTTAAATCTGCTTTGATGTATTTGATTTATTCTTGCCGCTTTTACTAATCATGGCTTACTTTGATTTCTTAAATTTCAAATGGTCGTTTCATCAGAGTGATACTGCATTTGTCATTATTGCACAATTTTGATTGAATCATTTCTTTATTCAAGAAAATGTTTATACATAACCAGGTCAATTATCTCTTTAGATAATTGCAGGTACACATTGAACATACAACACAAATAACATCCATGAAATTAATGTGCCAGTATCAACAATAATATTTAAAACTAACAATCATTATAACATTTGTATCAATTCTTTCATATATATATGTATATCGGACGTTTATAGAAACTTCACACTCCGGGCGGACCAATAATCAGTCGATGTTCTGCTTTTTTGTTTTCTGATTTCGTTTTGTATATAATCAAAAACTCCATTTACTTTCCCATTGAAAAAAAAAAAATATCCGTGGTCCTAAAAACTGTAATAAACCTTCTTTCGGTGTATCTAATTTAATATTACATATACAAATATAAAATATTACACATATACTATACTAATCAACAGACTTCAATATTTTGCATACTATAGAGATAAATCCATGAACTGAGAGTGAGAGTTGAATTCTGATAAAATGTGTATCTGTATATACTTTTTGTTTACTTTGATAATGACGTTTATTCGTCTGCACAAAGGGTATTAATAATATTTTGTCCGTTGAGGTCATAACCATGTTTACAAAAAAAAAAGAAATTATATATTCAAGGAGAGGGTTAAAACAGTAAAAAAAAAATATAACTGGGGATGGATGGTCGCCTTAAAAAAAAAAAAAAAAGTTCCCACAAAGGGCCTGACACACATCTCTGAAGCCTGCTCTACAATCAATTGATGTAATCTACCAGGAGGGTGCCCTGAATCTACTAAACAACTTAGAAATCAGGCAAAAACATGAATGGATCAGATCATAACATACACTTAGGAATAAAAACTAACATTTGGCTTGATGGGTTTCAAATTTTGATCTACTGTAAAGCAAGGTATATTCGTGGCACGAAATTTTTGCGGCACGAAATTTTTGCGGCATGAAATTTTTGTGAATTACCACTGCCATTCAATGCATATAATGTAGACAAGAGCTTTTGCATGCATTTTAATTTTGCATATCTTGCCTCTTGCAAGATTGAAATGCACATACACATTTTGCGTTTTACAGTAATCTACAGTATGCTATGAGATGTGTGTAACACAAAGTACTAGTACACATTCCAAGAGACATGGAGGGAGAATTCTACCATGCAGTTATAGTACAATGCTCCAGATGTATGAAAATAAGTGTTCAAGGTAAAACACCGTGTCTGGAAACCATATCAGAGGAAGTAGGGTAATGAACTCAATACTGAGGTCAAAATTTGATTTACTCCTGTAATGACATTCAGCAAGTGCTGAATCATAAATGTTGGAAACTCTACTGATCGAATATCTAGAACCCTGCAAGTCTCAGGACACAATAATCTTCTCAAACCACATCCCCCCCCCAAAAAAAAAAAAAAAAAATCTTTATAAAATATCTCTGTATTCTGAATGTGAAGGCATGCTATGAACACAAATCTTTGTTTGCAACTCAAACAAACAAGACAGCCTGGTAGCTTCAAAACTTTAATTCTTCAAGATGGAAATGTTGAGGTTTTTTTGTGGTTATGCTGCACTTTTTCCCAAGTTGCATCTGAAGTGGTCAGCGG
This sequence comes from Diadema antillarum, assembly GCF_040938485.1. Classification (NCBI taxonomy): domain Eukaryota; kingdom Metazoa; phylum Echinodermata; class Echinoidea; order Diadematoida; family Diadematidae; genus Diadema; species Diadema antillarum. Next base: position 9,116 of record NW_027271997.1, read on the forward strand.
ACTGTAATAGTCCACTGGGTTACGGTTCCTGTGCTGTTTATCATCGTGATTACCATTTCAGTATCCCACCTGCAAATTATCCCTCTGCAAATTTAATGAACTTCAGTTGTAAATGTTAATACTCTCTGCAATGAAACAAGAACTTATCCCTTCAAATCTTACATACATGGTACACAAGATTTGATTGTTTTCTTTCTATCATATGGCACTCAAATACTTGCTAAAGCACTATTAACCCATTGAGGACGTGTCACGAGTATACTCGGGCAGGGGTCTATGGGAAATGCGTGCTATAGCAAAATCAGTTCATCCTCAACAGGTTAAGTGACTGTTAACATTCACAGTTACATGATAAGTGTTGCACCCATCCAGAATAAAGCAGAAAGGAGATCACTGTAAATCTTCATAAGGAAAAAAGAAAAATTATATCACAAATTGAAGAAGAAAAAAAGATATTTCAAAAACTAAGGCTGCACATCAAGGAGCTGCTGTGGTTCAGTGGATACTGTATGACCACAGAGTGTTATGAGGTTCCTGGACTGATTCCGGTGGTAGCAGCCACTTGCGTCACCAAGCAAGGCACTTTATCCTACTTACCTAATTCTTCAGACAGGGCTAAAAACTGTCAGTCCCTTGATAGCTCGCTCATTTCACAAGGATGCATTTTTAGTGTTTTCTTTTAGTGGTTACATAAATTGAATACACTCATAAATAATCTTTTAAAGGGTGTGTACAGTTCTGGTCGAGGTGAGGATTAAGCTTTTAACGTTTTGCGAGATATTCAGAAACCACTCTATGAGATGTCAAAGAGCATGCAATTCTAAGGGGTATCAAAAGTTTATTTGATGTAAATTGGTTCTGAAATGGCTGAGATATCCAAAAACAAGGTTAAACAAAGAGTTGAGATCCTAATAAAAGGCGTGGCTTGTCGCCTTTTATTATTATCACTTTTTTGGATATCTCAGCCATATGAAAACCAATTTTCATCGAATAAATGTTGAATCCTTCTTAAAATTACATGCTCTTTCATATGTCATGAGAGGTTTCTCATTATCTCATTTCGAAATGTTCAAAACATGAATCCCCACCTCAACCAGTACTGTACAGTCCCTTTGAACTTCAATTGATAAAGATACCCATGCATCACTTGTAGATCCAAAGATAATTCAACATGCTGAAAGGAAACTCACAACTTCTCTCCTTAGCATGCAAAGATTACATGACATATCATTAAGTTGGTTTTCTCCAGTGAAGGAAAACGAAGTTGTCATGAAAGTTAAAGATTTCACACACTTGATTAGTGAAATCACATAATTCTAATTAGACCATAATGTCAGAAACATACTGACTGATGATTTCATTCAAAATATCCTGAACTGGAGAGCACAAGCACAAAGATCAACACTTAAGATCAAAATTGCATTGAACAAACTTTCACATACCAGTATTCAAACCACTGGTAGAATGCATAAAATATGTTCGAACATGGCCAAACAAAAGAAAAATGTAAAAACATTTCTGAACAACATACAGCTTTATATCAACTTTAGAAAATGGATACGCTTTACAGCTGACGTTTCTGGCACAGCACCAAAGGAGTCCAACATGATGAATTGTGATAACTCCTTGCACTCTATGGTGATAATATATATTAGAGTAGTCAGGTCATAATTAAGCTATGATACTAAAAAAAAAATACAGTGTAAAAGGTCATTCAGGATAAAAAAAAAGGGTAAGAAATTGAAAATTTAGTAAAAAAACCCACAAAATCAAGACAATGGATGGATTTCTTTGCTAATTGTAAACAGGAGGGAACATTACTTTGTACTGTGGCTCTTGAATGCTTTCTACTGATGAAATTTGCATGAATTGAGCAAACTTGCCAAATTGAGGCAGGTACCAAAACGGTATAGCTATACGATGAATGTATACGTCTGAACGCTGACTAACGAAACGACGTACAACGAAACGACGTATAACGAAACGATGGTCGGAGCATCGTTTCGAACTAGAACTCGATTACGAATCAGCATTCCGTGTGCGTCTGAACATATGGCGACTTTAGAACGGTATAACTGGGCGAGGCTTAATGGGAGCCCACACGAAAGGTGACCCTACAGCTGTCACTCATGACTATAACAGCATGCGCAGCTTGGGAAACTGCACATCTATATGACGTTTCCCAGAACGGTAGATGTTAGTGTCTGAACGGTCTGTCAGCTATATGATGATTCTTTATACGTCGTTTCGTTACTGAGTTTTGGTATAAAATGGCGTGCATCTGAATAGGGGGTATAACTCAATTTTGTTTGACCACAAACTCAAATCAGACTTCCTGGGGAGATAAATTACTACAAGCAATGGACCCAGTAGGCAAGCTCACCTCAAGGACTTTTGTGTATGTTTGCTGTTTCACAAGTTTCAATATCCCTAAGACAATATTTTGTAAGGAAAAAAAAATGTTGATGGGGCAGAAATCCACATGATTTATTACAGATGGGAGGAAGAAATCCCCAAATCCTAATTCATATTTCTACTGACAATGCATTGTCAAATCCTGAGTTTGCCTTTCACCTGTACATTATTTATGAGGAGCAGAGTCACCCGCTGTTATAATGTGTCGTTCTTGCTCTTGATATAATTAGATTTATTGAAATTGATCATGATGTGCTCAGCAATGTTTCCTGGTGTGATGCGATGTGACTTTTAACATCTAATGCCCTACACAGTGTCATTTGAGTGCCAATCTTGAAACATAAATGTAGCCACATTTCACTGTCCAGTAGAGAACAAAGTTGCCGAATTTAAAAGCATAGCAGCATTATCATAAATGCAATGTATCTCTACAGTATACCCTGCATCTCTACTCTACAAGAGTTGGAAGCTGAAATGCTTTCAAAATATGACCAACAAAATTTCCACGGCTTGGCCTTGCCACATATGTGAAACATATGAGATTGATTATCCGTGTACAATGAGCAATCAGGGTCTAGACTGTCTGATGCACTTTGGTTACATAGCAACCAGCAGCTACTACACAGCTAACTCAGTCAGTGACTACTCAGCAGGCCCCTATGACCTCCTCAGCTACACTGTAGGAGGCGACAAGATCAGTATACAAAAAGGTTCAATGGAAATTAAAGTAACCCCAATATCTTAATTTTGTCCAAATTGGGTTGCTTTGGACGTGCCTGAATCAAGGCGATGATGAGTGAAGTGATGTCATACAAAAAGTGTATTTCCTTCTTAATGTATGATGTATGCACTGGGTTTGTTCAAACTAAACCTTTATTTTTGTTTGACAACCAGGATGAAGTTTATGACAATTAAACTAGAAAAAAAAAATGAATCAAGAATATTTTTACCTCAATCAACTTTGTATGATATTTCCTTCTATTACTGACTTGACTACTCCTTCTACATTCAGCATCAACCAAGTTCAAGTTACAGATCATCACATATCCTTGTTACAACCCTCTGCGGAATCTCAATACACTTAAATATGGACAAGAACATCCAGTGTGACCACCTATGTACAATTGTACCCACAGGAGGTGGTATTACCTGAAAAAATGATGAAGAAAATTTCATACAAACTGACCAACAGCTATAATGCTGACCAATCTGACCCACTGCTTACCTTTTCTGAGATTCCACCCCAAAAGTTGGAGTAGTATGTGGTAGACTCCAGCATCGGGGCTACGACAGTCTTATTGGCGCGCATCAGGATATCCAGAGCGTTAGGCTCCCAGAGGAAGTTATCAACATCTATTGCCTGTTATTAAACATTAGAAGAAAGTTGATTGAAAACGTGTACATTCAAAGCCATGACACACAAATATATGAATATATAATATTCTCTCCACCTCTCCCATTCTCCCTAATACAGACAGCTATTATACATATTTTTTTTTCCAAATCATATTCTTTATTTGAATTTCGTTTGAAGTCAGCATCATACTCACAATGAAAAAAACAAACAAAAACAAACAAACAAAGGCAGTTAGGATTCCATTCACTTATGCTGCTTAATTACATACATTTTTTTCTTCTTTTTTTTCATGCACACATGCCAACACACACACACACTCATACATACACTATGACTGCACTTGTCTTTTTCCAAGCATTCTACAAAGGTACGTATGTATTTTATTGCTGTTACATGGCATTGCATTTACATAACTCAAATGGTGATGTGTTCTTCAGGAGACAGAATCAATAATGCCAGTCACCAAAGTGTATAGAAAGGAATATGACATCATAAATTTCCCAAAATGAATTGTGTACCCAGTTCATCACATTACTAGGTAATCAGCCGAGTGCATCTTACATACCTAAAGCAGGGGCAGATCTAGGAATTCTGCAAGGGGTGGGGGTGCCTTTACAAAATTAAAGGTGGGCGCATGCCCCACTTTTTCTTTTTATATCTTTTGTTTTAACAAAAAATAAAGGGTGGCGCGCACCTGGTGCGTCTCCGCCTGGATCCGCCACTGTAAAGGAACGACAATCCTTGCTAATGAATTAAAAGAAAAATTACTCTCTCACCAGTAGATAGTCTGCCCACTGTCTGCGAGCTGCATTTAGAGCGCCCTCACGTAGTGAGATGAGATGGTTGAAGCGTGCTGGAGGCCAGTCATGAGGGCCTTTCTCCAGAGCGAACACTTTCGGGGTTTCAAAAAACTGGAAGTCCACATGATGGTAGAGATGTTGTGTAGCTTCCACCCATTGCTTCAGCATTGGGATGGTGTTATCAATGCTGTGGTCAGCTCGTATCCTAGCAACAGATACAGAGTACATAGAAATTGATAGTTCTCAGCCACTAAAGATAACGTATGGTACGTATCCCCAAAATCATGTCAAATTTCTATTGCTTGTTTGTTCTTTTCAGAAGATTGCAAATGGAAACATATTTGTGACCACTAAAATGATCACGTAGAACATTATAACATGTAGGCCTACATCACTAAGGTGTATATCAATTATGTAGCATCTAGCCTGTCTTTCTTTGGCTTTGTTGTTCTTTTTGAAGTGGTATATGTGTGTGTGTGTGTGTGTGTGTGTGTGTGTGTGTGTGTGTGTGTGCAGTCCATTTAATGCAAAAGATCAGCAGTAACATAGTGGGCAAATTGTTCTGTCCACTTAATTTTATGACAAATCTCTCCATGGCTATTTTTGCTTTTGATGATAAGATTTTGGTATGATTTTGTTAACCGTATGAACAAACTTCTCCACATTTCATTTTTGTAGTCTGATTTCTATCATGAAATTGAGTGTAATTCTGTTTCTTTTATTTGCATTCCATTACTACAATGAGAGTAAAAAAAGAGTCAGAAAAGGTTTTGTAAACAGTCTATTGAAACAAACTACGCTAATTACAAAGGTACCTTCTGAACATGTGTGGGAAAGTTTAACGTAGTAATCTTAGAAGCTGTCCTACTCCCTCCACTCCTCATCTCCACACCCCTCCATGACAGAGTCTTTACTTTTAAAAAAAGAAAACCAACATTTTGCAGCCTTCATATCCTTGTGGCTTGCAACGCTTTGACCCGTTCCATCACCACATGTGAACAAAATGTTGTTGATGATGCTATTTATCAAGGAGTAGATCCTGGAAGCTGAGATAACAAACATCACACTGACTGGTGACATCTATTGGAGCTAAAGTCTGACATTTTGACATGATGGAATGTACACTGTAGTCTAAATGGGAACAAACTAAAACATATTCTTCTCTAAATATTTTGACTATATTTTTCTTTCTTTCAACAGATGGGACATTATCCAATACATGTCTTATGGTACAGCTGTATCTAAAAAAGTCAAACTTCTATGCAAACATAAATTGTTTATTGCCTCAAAATGTCTTGTTGATGTAGAAGAACACCATTTGATTTACATCATTTTATACTTGCTCTTGTAGACACGCAGCATGCAAGTTATTTAAAGTACAATTTTCAGATCAAGAAATTATACAAAATTTAGCAATGTGATATAGGGGGTGTTTGCTTTGCACACAGTGTTTATCAAAATACACTGAATAAAAGCCATTTTTAATTTTCCTCACACTTTTTAAAATTTTTCCCACAACTGACATGAAGGGTGATCTGTTTTGAATCTACACTTCAGTCCCTCTTTGAACACTGCAATTTTCAGAGATTCATAAAATCTGTTCCAACAACAACAACAACAAATGACTACAACTAAATGTTATCCAAGACTGGTTGTCTGATTAGAAAAAAAAAAAAAATATGCAGATGTCTGATCAACATTCCAGACAATGATCTGATGGCCAGACCTAAAATGAATGAATTAGCAAAATAATGTTTACATTTAAAATCACCTTCAATATTATTTTAACTTTCCTCATAACAAAAGCTATACCAGAGTGCACTTTCATAAAGTCAAGCTTTCCAGACTCATAACATGAAAGACCCATTTGAAGGGTGCTCCATTTGACGGGATGAAGAGCTACAAGTGTACACAGGTCATAACATCCTGTGAGGTGGCAAGGGAAGTAATAAATGAGAGGAAAAAAGGAGGGACAAGAAACTCAGATTTATAGACTGGAACAGTATCCGGTATAACTGGATTAGGGGGATGGTGAAGATCTAGTTTGTCTGTAAATCTTGAAATCCTGAAGCATTTTATGGTTTCGGTTGTCAGAATCAATAAATGACTGTCATTTCACACCCATCTCCCTCAATTACTGAGAATACAAATTATTAGTATCTGCACTGCTACTGGTAAACATTCAATATATCATCTTAATTTGTTTGCAACTACTCATAAAAACAAAACACCTCAAGGAAATAAAATTTGCTTTGAGAAAATTAAGCTGTCTGGAGTGTCAAGTGCATTATATAAGTATTCACATTCTATTTTACAAGTGGCAGCCATACTGTAGTCGCTAATGTCAGGATTTCAAAGTTTATTTCAAAGTTTTGTTTCATAAAGTTGTTCTTAAAGTTATGAACGACTGCAGACATTTACTGTAGAGCTACAGTAAATGTAACATATGAAATTCATTGGTGCAGAATCCTAGATAAGCAAACCACACCAAAAGCTACATAAAGTGGAATGTGTGTAGAAAATTAATGAACTACAGATCGGGTAAACTGCCAAACTGCTCCAAGTTTAGTCTTCAAATTGTTACAACTGGATACTAATTTGTGTCTGAGGAAGAAAGATTTGCGGTGACACCATGTGTATGTAGTCCTTAATCGGATCGCTGTTTGGCAGAAGAGCCTAGAAAGAGGAGAAACGAAGAGGGAAGCGACATATGGGGGTTGTGAGGAGGGCAGAAAGTGAAGAGTGGGAGACAGTAATGGGCTAGAGGTTGAAGTTGCCCTAGTGGAGACAGTAGAGAAAGGAACACAGAGAGTGGTAAGGAAGAATAGTGTGAGAATCAAGTAGGATGTTCGGACATCGTTAGAAGGGGAAAGATGAAATAGAAGGGAAGAGGAAGAGGAAGGAGTTGAATGTTGGAGAATCATGGAGATTGAGGAGAGCAGTAAAGATTCATGAAACCAAGAGAAGAAAAACGAAGTCGGCGAACAGTGTGGCTATGGAATGCGGAATCAATGGAGAAAGGACGAATAATCCCTCGAAGGAAGGGTAAGTAGAGGAGAGAAGAGAATATGTTGATAGAAGGGAGAGAGAGAGAGAGAGAGAGAGAGGCGGGGGGGGGGGGGGGGGGACAAAGAAAAGAAGTAGAAAAGAACAAATTGAAATTCAATACGTAAATCAGAGGGAGCTAGTATGGATCCTAGAATGAAATGCTGCTGAGAGGGAGAAAAAAAAAAAAAAAATTGGAAAGGAAAATTGATGACAGTTAAGTCCTGAAAAGGTTCCTGTGGGAGAAAAGCAAAAATAAATCAAAATGAGGTTAAAGTGTAGACCTGAGGAGAGAAGACAAGAGAAATAACCTGTGGAGAAATGTGTAAATTAAGTAGTGGTCCTGAAAAGGACCGTTGGGTTGTATGGAAGGAAGAAATAAAACAAAACAATTCCAAACACTTCATTGACATTCTCTCTCAAACCACCATCAACCCTACAGACACCCTCGTCAGCTTTGATGTAGAATCACTCTTCACCAGCGTTCCTGTCAACGAAGCCTGTGACATCATCAAACAACGTCTCACCGATGACCCTTCTCTTTCTTCCAGAACACAACTCACACCACAACAGATACACGACCTCCTCCTCACATGTCTCAGTTCTACCTCCTTCCGATGGAGGGACACACACTACAAACAGCAACAAGGCGCAGCCATGGGCTCCCCCCTCTCACCGATCATTGCCAACATTTACATGGAACATTTCGAAAGCCACGCACTAGCCACAGCACAGCACAAACCTTCACTCTGGCTCCGGTATGTCGACGACATCTTCACCATCTGGCCACACCAAGCAGATCAACTGGACGACTTCCTCTCACACCTCAACGAACAACACTCCAACATCTCATTCACAGTGGAAACGGAACACAATCATTCTCTCCCCTTCCTCGATGTTCTCGTCACAAGGACCAACGCTGGCACTTTCTCTCACCAGGTCTACCGCAAACCCACTCACACTGACAGATATCTTCACTACCGCTCCTTCCATCATCCAGCAGTCCGCCAGTCAGTACCGAATGCTCTCGTCCGACGTGCTCATCAAATCAGCGACAAAGAACATCTTCGACAAGAACTCGAACATATCACAGACACACTCACCACTATCAACCAATACCCCAAGCACAAAATCAACACTCAGGCACCTTCTCATCCCAACCAAGCAGCCAAGGAACAGCCCATCACAACTGTAAATCTTCCCTACCTCGGCGCCACCTCGCACAAACTACAACGCATCTTCAAGTCCGCCAACATCCAGGTCCGTCATACATCTTCCAACAAACTTCACAATTCATTGCACTCACACAAAGACAAGCACCCCAATCACAAACAACCAGGTGTCTACCGTATCCCTTGCGAATGCGGCAAAGTCTACATAGGTGAAACAGGGAGATCGCTAGAGACCAGACTGAAAGAACACAAAACATGCTACAGACGTTCGGAATGGGAAAAGTCAGCCATCGTGAAACACGCTCAACAGTCGGAACATCGCATCAACTGGGAAGACAGCAAACTCATCACATCCATCAAAAACTGGAACACACGACGCATCAGAGAAGCCATAGAAATTCACACACACGACACTGTTACACAGGATACTGGACTCCACATCAACAACATCTGGCTCCCTCTCATCAACAAACCATCGAACACCAACAATGACAACAACAACAACACACTCTCTCCACAGCACATTCCCCCCTCTACTTCTTCCTCTCATATCTCTTCCCCCACCTCTTCACAACAGCTCCCACGACGTCAACCGCGCCTCCCACTCACGACCACACCTATCGCTGGTTCGAGAAGACACCCTCACCGACACAAGTCATCCACACCACCGGCGTCCACCCCAACCACTAACCCGGACTCCAATCTCCGGCCACGACCTACTAACAGCCAAGCTAGCTCTCACAGATATACTCCGCCATCAACACACACCGAGAACAATAGAACGCATCAACGACCGCAACACTCCACCAACAGCCGACGCTCAGCTCGCCTGCGAGCCCGCCTCAACCGACCACTTCCATCTAGGTCCGCATTCTCCATATATAGCCCGCCTCTTCTCAGATCACGCTTCACTTCTGACGAAGGACAGTCAACCTGCCCGAAACGTCAAGTTCCTCGGTTCTCCTAGTTATTCTCATAACTAGATTTCTTGCGCTACTTTCACTAGCACCTTTACTCAGTGTTTCATTTCTCTTTCCTCTCTCTCTCTGTCTTACACTTTTGTCTGTTTCTACACTACTTATCTTTTCTTCTTCTTTTTTTTTTTTTTTTTTTTTTTCTGTTCTCTTCTCTTCTTTCTTCTTTTTGTTTTATTTCTTCCTTCCATACAACCCAACGGTCCTTTTCAGGACCACTACTTAATTTACACATTTCTCCACAGGTTATTTCTCTTGTCTTCTCTCCTCAGGTCTACACTTTAACCTCATTTTGATTTATTTTTGCTTTTCTCCCACAGGAACCTTTTCAGGACTTAACTGTCATCAATTTTCCTTTCCAATTTTTTTTTTTTTTTTCTCCCTCTCAGCAGCATTTCATTCTAGGATCCATACTAGCTCCCTCTGATTTACGTATTGAATTTCAATTTGTTCTTTTCTACTTCTTTTCTTTGTCCCCCCCCCCCCCGCCTCTCTCTCTCTCTCTCTCTCTCTCCCTTCTATCAACATATTCTCTTCTCTCCTCTACTTACCCTTCCTTCGAGGGATTATTCGTCCTTTCTCCATTGATTCCGCATTCCATAGCCACACTGTTCGCCGACTTCGTTTTTTTTCTTCTCTTGGTTTCATGAATCTTTACTGCTCTCCTCAATCTCCATGATTCTCCAACATTCAACTCCTTCCTCTTCCTCTTCCCTTCTATTTCATCTTTCCCCTTCTAACGATGTCCGAACATCCTACTTGATTCTCACACTATTCTTCCTTACCACTCTCTGTGTTCCTTTCTCTACTGTCTCCACTAGGGCAACTTCAACCTCTAGCCCATTACTGTCTCCCACTCTTCACTTTCTGCCCTCCTCACAACCCCCATATGTCGCTTCCCTCTTCGTTTCTCCTCTTTCTAGGCTCTTCTGCCAAACAGCGATCTGATTAAGGACTACATACACATGGTGTCACCGCAAATCTTTCTTCCTCATTTACTTCACCATGCAAACCTTCAAACAACACATAATTTGTGTCTGCTCTATAAATGAATATTCAAGCATTCAGTCCTTTCAATAATCATCGCAAAACCACTTTTTTTTGAACATTTGTCAGTGAAATCACAACTGCACATCTTATCACAAACCTAGTATGAAACACGGCTCTCTGTGCAGATTATCATTGTGGATGAGGACTGGTTGCAGAGCTGGATTTTGGCTCCATATTTGTCTATTTGTCACAGAAAGGTCAAACTGTTGAACCCTGACCATGTATCCTCAGCAACAGTGATGAGTGGATGGTAGAGGTAATAGAAAGGCCACTGGTCTACCAGCTACCAGGATGGTCATGAACATGGCGGGTGGGAAATCCAAAAGGCATTCGTCTCACAGCTGGCCCTCTCACAGGACATAGGATGGATTTCAAACTTCCTCTCTGTCTCTATAGTCTAACAGGCTGACTGACCTTTTCGTGAATCATGAATTTGGCAGACCTTGGCAGACCCTGTCTGCTGGCTGTCTACTACTGCTTACAACTGACAGACTCAAAGTTTTTCAGACTCTGAGTGCAATACAACTGGAAGTTCACTTTCCCATTTTTCCCCCAATAAGCAGAGTAAAATAAATCAAACAGAATGACAGACATTTGATTAAGATCAGACACTGAATAAGGAAATTACCTGACCAGTATGGGAAATTTCAAAGAAGCAAAAGTTTCCCCCAAAAAACGGTAATAGAGGAGATTAATTTCACAGTCTTACAAGTCTCTCACTGGTCTATGCACAAATTTCCACTATAAAAGCTACCTTTTGTGAATTTATTGAAAGAATTACATTGTAACCACAGCATTGATCTACAAACTATTGAGATAGTATTTGAATACATAAACCCAGTACCAGGTAACAGTTCTCTAAGTGATAAAGTGGCTATAGTCACTACATTATTGATATGATTTTATATTTTCTCACAGCAAAGGGAGAGTTAGGTGAGGTGATGATATTCCCCTTTATCTTTAATCCATTGAGGACTGTTTGATTTTGCTACAAAATGCATTTCCCATAGACGCTTACCCGAGTATACACGGGACTCGTCCTCAATGGGTTAAGTTGCAAAAATGTCATTACAACCAATATTACTGGGGTAGTGTAGAAGTGAAAATACATGTATGTTCAACTTATCTTTGTCCTTGACTTGCTTATCTCGTGTCCAATTTTAACAAAACTTCCAGCATATTCTGTTCATATAAATTTACTCTGTTTATTGAAGTCAACTGGTAAAAAAGTGTCTGAAAATATAACGGAATGACTGACTAACTGACTATAATGCTTCTTTGGCTCACCCCTTCAAAATCATTTTGAATACCTTTGTCCTTCTGTACAAACTACATCCCCCCCCCCCTCTCTTTCCCCATTCACTTTCATAGCTAGCAAATGCAAAGTTACAGTATTTGTATTTGAATGATCTGTGTAACTACCATATTTACCAATCTCAAAGAAGAAAAGTTTCATAAACTTTATATCTGTCTACAGTTAACACTTTCAATTTCTTTAAGATACAAGGATATGTATACACATAAGAAGCAGGTTCAAATCAAGCCATATTCTTTGTTATAGCACTGCACATGTTATGATGTGAGCACCAATATTGTAATGTGTATTAATGTAAAGTGCCTCTTTACATGTGAAAATGTGTTTTTTTTATTTTTTTCATAACAGAAATGTTTATTTCCCCAATTCTATTCATCAAATTCTATTATTTCCTGAATATAAGATGTTCTAAATATGCAGTTTTCATGAAGATGATCATATCATCATATCATAGATTTGAAGTGTACTGTACCTAGTAATATCAATAGTGTGGACTCTGTGTTGTGCCTGACATACAATTGTAATACTCAATGATTGCAAGAGTGTGAGCAAGCACTATGGCATGCATGGGAATAATGCACAATTAAAATGTAGATTCATGGTCTGAGGTCATATTGATCCAAAACATAGAACTTTATGTGATTTCTATGCATACTGAAAGCAACAGTAGATTAGCATGAACACTGCATCAAAGGTGTGAAAACCATGTAGCATTGTGGTCAATGAACTGAGCATGTGTGCTCTTTGAGTATTTTGTGGTAACATTCAAGCATTGGGATTCTTTTCCTCAATGTTAAAGGTCCAGATTACCTTTAGTCCAGTCAAAATATGAAATGACCCACAACTAATTGCAACAGAAACGATTCCACTTGCATTTGACCCGGAAGAGCTATCAAAATAACATATTAAAAGTTCCCTAAAATTCGAGTGGTGGATCAGTGTCTAATTTGCATAAATTCAAAATGGCCGCCATACAACCTATTTATGCCTATATCTGGGGATATATAACCCACAGAAAGTAAATTCCGGTGTCTAATCCTATGTTTTTTAGGTCAAGGAATACAATTATGTTATGTATAGCAACTTTCAAACATCCTTTTATATAGTTTTTGCATATATTTGCATATAATTACATGCAAAATGGCCGCCATATTGCCTGCGCAAGCCCGTATCTTCGTATATCATTAATGTAGTACACTCAGGAATAAGTCGCTATATATCTGGACATAAAACCCGCAGAAAATAGATTCTGGTGTCTAAACCTATAGCTGTTTTTTAGGTCAGGGAATACAATTATGATATAAGCAGTAACTTTGGAAACTTCCCTTTATACAGTTTTTGCATATATTTGCATTCAATTAAATGCAAAATGACCGCCGTAGTGCCACTACAGGCTTATATTTCTATCTGTAAAAGGTACCTAGTGATGGTGTCTGTGGTCATAATTTTACTGCTGAGAATCACTGATGTAGAATACGTTCCACTCAGTAATAGTTACCTATATTTCACTAAAAATTTGCATATATTTATACATAAATCTATTCAAATTACTACCGTGAATATGATTTCAGATATACGAATACAAGCTGCAGAACGTTAATTGTACTGTAATGTCTCATCCAAGATATCAAGGGAAAATTGTTATAATACCATTTAAAACCTTGATGATTATCCTACTCCTAGTGTGTATATTCTTGCATTTATCAAAAGTATTGTATTACATTGTACTCACATTTTCTTGAGATACAGCCTCAAAACAGAAAACAACTGTAAGTAGCATCGAATAGAACATACCTTTATTTAACTGTAAATTCAACTTATCTTCCAAAGTGTGCTCAATAGGTACACATATATTAAAGTCTGAAATTGTGTAGTAGGAATCGTTAAAATATTTCATGATTGCATGATATTTAATGTATTATGTTTTGTAATTTGCCTTCATGTTTACTGCTTATTACTTGTGTCTATGTTGCAATTCTTTATTTCTTCTCTCTTTTTTTTTTTGCCAAAGGGGGGGGGGGGGGGGCATATCATCAAGTTCATGATTATCCATAAGCTACTCTACAAAAGTTTCATGAGTTTGGACATATCTCATATAGCTTTCAAAGTGTGCTTACGGTACACAAAAATTGGTCTTAAATCATTCAGCAGGGTTTTTTTCAAACATCTTTTTTCTTACCTGCGATGATTTACATCCATGTAAACGGGATGAACATGAAACAAGAGAAGGAATAGGCAAACGTGACAGGCCGTGATTGTCGTGGATACCGTGTCAGATTTTCGAACTGTCAAAAAATTTGCCACGGCAGTCCCGATGCTAATGAGGAATCTTGTATGCCGTGATTTTTTCAAACATCTTTTTTCTTACCTGCTATGATTTACATCCATGTTTAGTTGATACTTGTGTCCTTTGTTGCAAAACTTTTGGTAAAGGCATGTTTATCAATGAGCAACATATGACCGTGATAATTTGTATGGAAGTGGATTTTGTCATATTCTTGCACGGTTTCACCCAGTGACTCACTGAAAATGTAAAACATTGTGATTTACAGCCAGATACAAAGAAAAAGAAAAAAAAAGGAAATGCCTTAAAGGAGACCTCCGGATGACTTTCAGATTTTTACATTTGAATAACTATTAGTTATACAGAGGACAGAGTTTCAGAATTTATGATAACTGGGTTGAAGAATAAGAATATTTTCAAAATTTAGAACAAATTGAAATGAACAAGGATGATGACATGGCAGAGTCACCGTAAGAATGCTTTAATTGGGGCTCAAGGAAGCAGAACAAAAGAAGAAGGCATGCATAGATTATACACAGGTGAACTCGCAAGCAAGTGGTATTGTAATGGAATTACACTGCTACATTTCTGAAATATGTGAACCTCCAATGTCATCATCCTAAAGCCTTGTTCAGTGTAATTTATTTAAGGTCTTTCAAAGTATTGTTTCTCTGATCAAGAACCACAATAAATTCCACGAATCTATACATGGAGTTGTCGATTTATGTACTACATGATGTGAAATTATGAAAATCGTCTGGAATGTCCCTTTAACAGTTCTATTACTAGTACTCTGGATTCATCAGTCGATCAATACAAACAGCATCCTTCTCATTGGCTTCAAGCTCATACAACACATATAAATTCTTATAAGTCTTACTTTTACCATTTTTCGTGTTGTATCTGCAGCTTTATTAAAAGAAATGTTTCCTATTGAATTGAGGCTTCGCACTAATAACATTTTCACCAACACACAGTTGTTGTTTTTTAGAAATGCGAGCAGCATGAAGGCTGAATTCAATTTTGCTGGTGAAAAAGCAGTCTTAAGTCAGATAAAAAAGAAAATACATAACATCATTTTCTGTTCCTAACCCTTCCAAAAGGTCCCTTCCCTCCACCTCGGTAGCAGCTTTTCTTCAAGTTAAACAGTGGAAGGGAAATGACATACAATCATTGGAATTGGGACGATTTGAGGAAGATGTTTAATCAAAAAATCAAATATGTTCTGATCACTACAGACAAAGCTGCAGCTATTAAGGAACTCCTGAAGAAAGTCTGATGCAACTGCAAGACAGGATGTTAGCAACTGGCAGTGTATAGTTGCAGGGCAAGCAGATTTGACTGCACACAACCCATACCAGTGTCAGATGCGGGCCATATATCAGACACTTGTAATGTTGTATTTCTAAAATATGTGAGGAGTGAGATTATGCTGTTCTAATTGGTGACTAGGAATAAGAAGCATTCTCGAAAGACATCGACACAGTTTGCAACAAACGTGAGACTTACCACGCTTCAGTATGAAATGGAGCCGAGATCCTGTTTGCTTTAAATTAATCAACTGCAATTTCACACCATCCTAGTCCAGAATTTGTGGTAAACACATAAAACACTGTGAGTGTAAGCTATACTCGTTTTTCACTTTTATCATTGATCTCTATTTTGAGAGATCACATTACATACCTTAGTATCTGTATTATCACAAGCTAGAAAATGAAAATAATGTACAGGAAACGAAAGAAAGTTTTCTTGAAATCAAGTGACTTTGATCCATTAGATTTTAAACTCATCTTAGCCAAAGGTTCAAGACAGCAAAAAAGGTTCAAGCTAATATTGCAAATAGCCATCATTTATATTCTACTGTCCGGTCGTCGGTCATGCATACATTTTCAAAAACCATTTCCAGGTTCTCTTTAAAAAACCCATGTAATGACAGATTTTCAACAAACTAGGCAAGTAGCATCCCAAGGATGATAGACTTTCAAGGTGTTCAAATAGACACCATGTCCAAAAGGTCCCAGAACCCCGAAATTAAGGAATCTATTATAAAAAAAAACTCCCCTCACACACATACACCCTCACACGCACATACACGCACACACACACACAAAAGTAGAACCAAGTGTAACAGAGCTAGGTATAATGTACAAAGTTGAATATCTTGGAGATTGCATATAGATTTAAGTTTACTTTCGCAGTTTAACTTGTTTTCGAAATATTGTACATTGTATATATGTATATATATATATATATATATGATACTTGTAATCTATGTGTTGGTACCAGTACAGAAAAGATGACGAATTAGGGTGGTAATGCATTTCAGTGCAACAGTGTTATTTATTCAGACCAAATTTTCGACGAAAACATTCGTCTTCCTTCACAATTGTCATTGTCGATCCTGAGGAAGACGAATGTATCCGTCGAAAATTTGGTCTGAATAAATAGCACTGTTGAACTGAAATGCATTACCACCATACTTCGTCATCTATTATATATATATATATATATATATATATATAAAAATATATACTCCAACCCCCCCCCCCCCCCTCCACCCCAGGCCACAGGATGCCCAAAGGCACCTTAAATATTACTTATAGGTGCGGACGCCTTGGGGCTGGGACCAAATTATTGGGGGCCACTTTTGATTTTTGATCCTCTTTTTGAAAACATATATGGTCAAATTTTCAACAAACTTATTACTGTAGGTGCATTTATTGCTAGTGTCATGAATATATGAACATCATGCCTCCCTGGACCATGGAGGTCCCTAAAGGCTTGTAGATATGGCCCTAGAGGTTCCCAAAGTCTTCCAATTTCCTCTCTCCCAAGTAAAAGTCTGTAAGAATGGATGGAAGGTGAACTTGAGATACTCAGTGAGGGCTGGACCCCTGGGTCTTTTATTCAGAAAGTGAGTGAGTGACATGGTACCCTGATATGACAAGAACATTCTCTAAACAAATGTCCAAACTCATGAAACTTTTGTAGAGTAGCTTATGGATATAAGCTACTCTTAATTTGAATAGATTTATGTATAAATATATGCAAATTTTTAGTGAAATATAGGTAATTATTCCTGATTGGAACGTTTTCTACAACAGTGACTTTCAGCAGTAAAATTAAGACCATAGACACCACCACTGGGAACCTTTTACAGATAGAGATATAAGCCTGTAGAGGAATTATGGCGGCAATTTTGCATTTATTAAATGCAAATATATGCAAAAAATGTATAAAGGGAAGCTTGAAAGTTACTGCTAATATCATAATTATATTCCCTGACCTAAAAAAAACATAGGTTTAGACACCAGAATATATTTTTTGTGGGTTTTATGTCCAGATATATAGCGACTTATTCCTGAGTGTACTTCATTAATGGTATACGAAGATACGGGCTTGCACAGGCAATATGGCGGCCATTTTGCATATAATTATATGCAAATATATGCAAAACTATATAAAGGGATGCTTGAAAGTTGCTACAGATAACATAATTGTATTCCTTGACCTAAAAAACATAGGTTTAGAAACCGGAATTTACTTTCTATTGGTTACGTATCCCGAGATATAGGCATAAACAGGTTGTATGGCGGCCATTTTGAATTTATGCAAATTAGACACTGATCCACCACTCAAATTTTAGGGAACTTTTAATACGTTATTTTAATAGCTCTTCCGGGTCAAATGCAAGTGGAATCGTTTCTGTTGCAATTAGTTGTGGGTTAACCCACTTTTTGTCGTATTTTGACTGGACTACTTTGGGAGCAGTGATTTTAAAAATGTGCAAGATATCACATTTGATGCATATTGAGTAGGTCTGTTGTACCACAAAACATCCTACCATATAAAATTTTAGCAATAACGCCTAAAATATATTACAGGAGATATAAACCGTAACTGTAGACGGTTTAGTCTGGAAACATGTTTATTACATTAAACTATTGTTCACATTTTGTACGTACAGTCAAACTTGGATACCTCGAATTCGTCGGGACTGAAGAAAATGGTTCGAGGTACGTGAATTTCGAGGTACGCGTACGTCGAATTTTCTTCGACTTATCCGAAGTTTATCGTTGTTCAACATAGTATCTGTTGTAGTGCCTACTGATTGTTTGCATGCTTGTCAGTTGGAATTGAATCGACTTTCATATGAATGAATTGAATGAAAATCGGAATTGAAATTAAAATTTCAGAAATAAAGATTTTGGTGGCCCGATCGCGCCACCAAAAAAAATCGGATGTTTGCCTTTACTTTTGAAAATGAATAGCGCTAACAATCGGCTACGTAAGATGCTAAAATAAATGTCAGATGTTTGCTTTTAATTTTAGAAATGAATAACGGTAATATTCGACTCGGTATGATACTAAAATAAATGTCGGATGTTTGTTAATACTTTTGGAAATGAATAACGATAAGACTCAGCTCCGTATGGTGCTAAAACTAATGTCAGATATTTGATTTTGCGTGTTTCCTTATACTTTCGAAAGGAAATAGCAATAACATTCGGCTCCGGAAGATGCAAAAAATAGATGTCAGGTGATCGCTTTTGTGTTCGGAAGTGAATAGCAGTAATATTCTGCTCCATACAATGCTAAAATAACTTTCTGATGTTTGCTTTTAAATTTCGAAATGAATAACAGCAACATTCAACTGCGTTCAATGGTAAAATTAATGTTTGATGTTTGCTTTGACGTTCATAAATGAGTAACAATGATTCAACTCCTAACAATGATAAAATAAATGCTGGATGTTTGTTTTTACATTTGAAAGTAAATTGCAATAACATTTAGCTCCGGAAGATGCTAAAATAAATGTCGAATGTTTGCTTTAGTATTCTGAAATGAATAACAATAACATCAAACTCCGTACGATGATAAGATAAATGCCGTATGTTTGCTTTTACGTTAGAAAGTAAATGGCAATACCATTCAGCTCCGGAAGTTATCAAAATACATGTCGAATGATTGCTTTTACGTTTGGCATGTTTGGAAATGAATGGCGGTAACATTCTGCCCCATACACGTTGTTAAAAAAATATTGGATATTTGCTATTACATTTCGAAATGAATAACGGTAATTCAGCTACGTTTGATGGTAAAATAAATGTCTGATGTCTACCTTGACGTTCAAAAATGAAAAACAGTAATATTCGGCTCCGTACAATGATTCATTTCACTCTCGGAAGTGGACAGCAGTACATTTCGGCTCCGGATACGATAATAAAATAAATGTCGGATGTTTAAAATGAATAACCGTAATATTCTGCTCCTATATACGATGCAAGAATAAATAACAGATTGTTGCTTTTACATTTGGAAATGATTAACGGTATTAACCCACTCAGTTATGCTAAAACATATAGGGGATGTTTGCTTTCACGTTTGGAAATGGATAAGGATAGCATTCAGCTCCGCCAAGATGCTAAAATGAATGTCGGTTGTTTGCTTTTACATTTAAAAATGATTAACGGTTATATTCGGCTCCATAAGGTGCTAACAATACATACTAATATATGTTGGATGATTGCTTTTACAATAAGAAAATAATTAATAACGGTAACTTTCGGATGCTAACAAATGTCAGCAAATGCTCCCACTTTCTCATTTCAAACGTAAGTTTTAACCTCCTAGTATAAGCATAAACTTTTATAATAATCTCTACGAATAATTGCTAAATCTCAAAACACAGAATAAGATGATTGAATTTCCTATTCATTTGTTTAAGACATGGGCATCTGTATCACTTCAATAATGCTTAATATTGATTTTTCTATGTTAAGTAGGACCGATTTAGTTTTTCTAATGTCCCCCCTTTTTTTGCGCCAGCAGATTTTACTTTCGACCACCAAAAAATAAAAATCAATGACATTCGTGACCCGATAAAGTCAGTGTGGAGCCCTGTCTATTCCATTCTTTATTATGCTCAGCCTATACTTCCAGATCATATACCACACTATTTTCATAATCGCATTGCTGGAAAAAAATCCAGTGCTTGCGTTCTCGCGGAAATGAAACAAACTTCGTGAAAGGCCAAAAAAGTCAAAATATAGGCACTACGCAGGGAGATTGATGTTAGAACAGTGGACCGTGATTAATGCCAAAGATATAACTGTCAACACCTAAGCAGGTGCGCCACGACGGTTAAGAAATCTACGCGCACGGTATGACTACTCGGTATCACGATCAAAAATCAGAACGCAGTGGTTAAAGAAAAGAGCGTAGTGTTAACGTAAGCACTCAATTGGCACGGGTGCTATGTCCATTATCATGTACGTGTGTAGTAGGTAGGTGTGGGGGTTTTTCTTGTTAGCTGTGTAGGCCTACCGGGTATTTCTTTGGGCGCGCGATTGTTAAGAATATTTACAGTCGAGTGTGAAAAGATTTGTGACATGTCTCAGCTGTCCACACGCGCTTAATCGGAGATGCTGAGTGATGTTGCAATTTCGATTCGAGCAACATGCTGGGAAAAACAATAAGTTAATTAAGATCGGGACATTAGATTTCACTTCGAGGTAACCGAACTTCGAGTTATTTTCTTCGAGCTACGCGAATTTTAATACACGGAAACTCCATAGGAACAATCGGGACTTTCATTTTGCACCCGAGGTAAGCGATATTCGGCTTATCCGAGTTCGAGGTATCCGAGTTTGACTGTATATCTAACAACACTTAAGATCGATTTTATTGATTCAAATTTTTCAGTGATTGTTTCTATCCATAACTCACATTTTAGAACTATTTTAAAGCACTAATGCTGGGTTTTTGTTTCATCTGCAAAAGGTAAATTATGTCTTTAACAGGTTTAATGCTATTGTTTCCCTTTGTTTGGCAGTTTCAAGATTGAGCTTATATAGCAGTTATGGTAGGCTTATCAGTGCCAGACCCCTTTCCATGTAAGAGCAGTGCAAGACCCTCAGCTCACTTGCACTTAGAAAGAAAAAATATGATCACAAAAAAACTTCCTACATGTAGTAACATTTGATTTCTTGTTTATAAAATATCAATTTTTACTATAGAATGAGTTTTTCTATATCTTGACCCATTCTGTAACAATGGGTCAAATTTGCACAAATTTCACAAACATACATTTGTACCTGACAGCATGCAGAGAGTTTTATACCGTTCACAAATTTGGATGATAATGTTATCCTGTGAATGCCTGTTGCTTGAATCATGATCACTCATAAAAACTATGAGACTTGTCAGTGAATTATAAGCACCATATGGGTTTTTGTGCTTAAGGAGCACTGTTCAGCATTTCCTGGTCCAAACTGACCTTTTCCTCCATGTGTTGTAGGACTGAGGTGAGCTAAATAAAACACTTCCAAGAACTTATATACCGATACAGTGTATTATGTAAATGCATGGACCTACAACAAATTGATAAATGCAAGATTTACTACGTGTACATGTAATTCAAATGTGGCAAAATGAAATTGTCACACAGAATTGTCAGCATCTCAATGCATCTCACTTTTCCCAGAGTACTGTATTTGACAATAATGACCACATGCAGGGAGATCTCCCAATCTGGGGCCATTTTCTCAAATCTCTCACTCTCCAGCTGAACTTCTTCTGCTCTGGCTGTGTATCTCCTGCATAAAGACTTGGTAGCATCCCATGGTAGCTGCTGCGTGGTAGCATGGGGATACAACTACAAGGCATCATGGTCATGGAGTGGGATGGCTGGCCCAGCCCCAATACATTTGAAAATCCCCATATGAATTGTGAATTACTGATCTCTAAAATTACACACACTAGTTACGTTCAGACGACAAGCCTTAACCTCGAGGTTAGAGCTTGTAGTTAGGGACCATGAAGACGCACTCGTAGTTAGCTAACCTCGAGGTTAGCTCGATGTTAAGAGCCACGAGAAATCTTATGGTTAGCGCTCTAACCACGAGCCGCGGGGGGTCCCCACTCGTAGTTAAGCACCGTGTGGACACAAAAATCAACGCACTCAAAGGGGCAGGAATTTAACCTCGAGGTTAAGATTTGTTGTGTGGACACATGTCGAAATTAGGGGGCAAGAGCTTAACCCCCCTAGGTTTCCCAACCTCGAGGTTAGGGCTTGTCGTCTGAACGTAACTTATGAGAGCTGCAAAGGAATATTGACTGGGGTTGATTGCTTCTAATGAGCATACACATCAATGCACAAATTCACTGATGTCTAGTCTATATTCATTATTTCTGGCAGGTCTGCACTGTTCATGGTTTTTGAATATAATTTACTCCAGTGGGCAGCGAAGAAGATCTATTCAATCAGACCACCAATGTTTCCTCATGTTATGTTACCAGGTCTTGAACAGGCATTTTCTTTGCTTAAGATTGAGCTTTCTCCCATTCAACTTTACTTTTCTTATGTCAAGTACAACTTTAGACTATCAAGATATGCCAGAGAGCAGATAACCCTCGCTAGAGCTTGCAGGGTCTCTAAATAGGCCCAGATCCCTGTAAGGAATGTCATGCTTACTTCACGCTTGTGTACATATTGTGCACATGTTCTCGTGATCAGAGCCTCCAGTTTGCTACAGGTTCCAGGCAGGAGAATCTCCCACGTAATTACATTGTAAAGAAAGCTTGGAGTCGGATACACAGCCCAGTCGCTGTTTCGCACGGCGTCTGGTCAGGCTAGGAATTGGAGTCTCTGTGACCAGCAACAATCTCTAAGTCTAACGTTACACATCATGCTCTAGAAACACTAACCAATGCAATGTCAACAGCAGCTAGAGCTATAACTAGATGGTCAATAATGACTCATGCATGATGAGTGATCATAACAATAACATCAACTTGATCAAGGGAAACAAGGTTTCAGTTTTCACTTACCATAACGAGATGCGATCTTTGGGGTAATTTAGTGTCTCCAGATAACCGAAAAAGTAAGGTAATGAATGCGCCTTATTGCGAGCCAATATCGGGATCAAAATCGTTGGTTTCTTTCTTGCAGTGTCAGCTCCAACACTTTGTGGTGCTGTGTCTTCGGTCCAAACGAAGGCTGCTTGAACAAAGCAAAATGCAATAATGCAGCTAAACCCCTGCAATTTACGACTTGAAAACCACGGCTTCGCCATTTGATGTTGATGTCTTTCTTGACAGCAATCAGCTGCAGTGGATTTGACCAACAACAAGGAGGTACAGTTACACGAAGTCTGTTTGACTGTGTCTGGGCTGGTTGTGTGTCAATTCCAATATTCACTCACTATGCACGCGCACGGAGGCTCCACGAAGTGCCACGCCGAATCATCCGGCTCAGAAGATCGCAGCACCTGCCTTGTTCACAGTCTACAAAGCAGAACGTTATACTTCCTGTCCGTCCGATGTCGTCCGCTGCCGTGCGATCACAAACTGCACTGAGCAAGCATTAATAGCGCGGGAAAGAACTTTTCAATCCGCGACATGTACCCAAATAGTAGCCAAAATGGCAGTGTCACTATCTAAGATTCTGCTTCTCATCGTTCCTATTAACGCACATATATCTTCTTGACCCACTTCTACTTCATTAATTACCTTTGTGTGCAAATGTACATAGAGTAAAATTGCTTGCAATGATGCTGATGTAGTTAACTCATTGAAAGTCACCCCTTCATTCATTCATTCATTCATTCATATAAGAAGCAACGTAAACAAACTACAACCATGCATGTGTTTATAGTGGTAATTGATTACTGTGCCAAAGCGTCAAATTATCGTTCTTGGGCGGGTAAACCGCTGACAAGTAACACCGTGGACACAGAACTGACTGTGGACCGCAAGATGGCGGGGGTTTACATGTTTCATGAGGTGATTGAGCGGCATGACTGGTGCTAGAATATCAAATAAATGAGAAGAATTTACTTTAACAATATCAGCTAGATATTTTACATCTAATAAAGTACGATAGCTTCTTTTAAAGTGAGTAATTCTACAATCTTTATATGATCCTCAGGTCCCTATATCATACACGTCCCTATTACAATAATGGATTCGCTCATCCACCCTAATAAATGGAAAGCACTTGGACTGACGGACAGGTGTGGGAAGCGCTCCACGTAAATCTTCCACTGGCTTCCTACTCAATCGGCTTAATAATAACTCGGCCAAACAAAAAGGTCGGATACTCTTATAGAGCAAGTCAGCCCATACTCAGTACATTATCGTCCCTGCATGCGTTCTGCATGAAAAACATAAACTGTGTACTACTGATATATGTACTTACACTGTATGCATTTAACATTTGTGTACATGAATGATCATGTATCATTGTGTGTATTTGTACCAAGTTTGTAATCTACTCTTTCAACCTTATAGAAATTCTACTTAGTATTTGAGGAGTGGGTAGGCCTATCCAAGATTAGTATAATAATATCAGCAGTCGGCTGTAAAATCGCTTTGAAATAACAATATTATTTATACCTTGTTTTTGATATTGAACAGTTTGGGGATTTATGTACAAATGTATAAGTAATTCAAATACAAATGGAAACTATGTGATGCGAGTGATGGTAATACTGTCGTTATTTTCATTCTTTACTTTTGTTATTGTTACCATTATTATTAGTTGCAGTGTAGTATAGTATTGTTATCATTTTGTTGTGTGTATGATTATAAATTTTAATCTTTAGGCCTCTCTCTGGATATCCCATCATACATCGACACTATGAGATAGGGACGATTTCTGATGGCACCTCAGGTCAAAGGATCAAGTCAACCCGGTACGGCCTTTACATTATGAAGAGGACCGTAATGAAGGGGGACATCATCCCTTTACAATCAACTACTACAATCAACTACTACTACTATCAATTATGATAACAAGGATGATGATGATGATTATAATGATACTGATAGATAAAAATAATGTGATGTACCAGTCATCATGTGACTTCTCCCATGAAATTTAACAAAACATTCATTTTGTTAGGGATTTTCAGTTGGGGGTTGGGGGTGGGGTGCGTGCGCCCCCCTTTAATTTTGTAAAGTCGCCCCCTCTTTATGGAATTCCTGGATCCGTCCCCTGATTTTGCAAATTAACAACTTTTACAACTCTGCATTTTCTTCAGCTGTGAATATTAAAGGAGTTATTCCATGATTCATCTGTACAGGGCCTGTTCTTTCCTTAGAGATTGGTAATATAGTCAACCATGCAGTATGCTCCACCACATGATGGCTTGTACTAGTATCAAAAGAAGATGGAAAAGATCTACATTCAAAGTGATTATGCATTTTGTAAACATGGCATTATCATAACTGCTTCTGATGATAATACTAATAGTAAAAGTTGGACCCAAGTAGTAGAAAAGTGGTAATGATATTAGATACATATCTGTATTTCTTTACTTCTGTTGTTTGCCAATTAAGTCCATCCATCTAATTCATTTAATTATCTATTTAAGTTATGTCACTAGGAATTTACCAATGTTACAGATTGCCAAACTCAGGTATAATATATGACTCCATTGTCTTCATGAATTATCTGTACTTATGAGCGTTTTTAGTGTGTGCTATAGCCACAGCCTCTTGATAATTCCGTCAGATGAAATTTTTGACACGCTCCAAAAGCAACGCTGCCAATCCGAGTTGTCCAAGGAAGGATTCGATTCATATTAGACTGACTAATGCGGAGGCCGAATTATTCTGTTTCCCGACCAGCTCCCTTGCATGCTGCCCCTGTGGCGAACAACCAGTCATTGAATAGCTGATAAGCCTGGCTCTCTCAGGTGTAGTGGTGTAGATTATTGTGGAGGTCATTTTCGTTTGTATCGCCGATGTTGTCTTCCTGGTCTAGGCCCTTCGTACTTTCAGAAGACCGTTCGTATTCGTTAATACTCTCTCCTTCTAATACTTTACCACAAAGAAAAGTTCTTCTTGTAGCTTGAAAATGGCAAGGTTTGGGGTACCGGAGGACTGCGATGGGACATTTTTAGAAGGCGAGCTGTCATCGTCTGCAGACGAAACTGATTACGCTCGAGCTGTTATCGATTTAGTTAAGACTGCCGATATCCCACCTCGATTTTACCAGAACAGGATATTTTCTCCTCACTCCCAAGATATGAGTAGCTTCCAGAAGGTGACAAATCCTGCAACACGATACCGACTGGTAAGAACGCAAGCGATTCATTTTCCGTCCATGTGTTTGTTTGGGAGATAATTACCGGTATACCATTGCCGATCAATCACACATGACATGTTGTGATTTGTGTTGAAGTCCATTCAAACTATTAACGCTAGTAATGATAAGATCAAAATAGTCCGCAGATATAAATTGTGAAGGCGATTATTTTGATTTTTGTTAATGTTTTGATATATATAGAATATTGTATATGTATAATTGTGTATTAGAGTTGTAGGGTGTTGTTTGTATTCATTGTGCTTATCATAGACGTAATCATGTAATTGTGATGTAAAATGTGTTTGTATTAAATGCCAGTGGAAGCCAAATTTCTATGGCTGACGTAGACCAATAAAGAAATGAATGAATGAATGAATGAATGAAATGCAAATGAATGAATGAGTGAATGAATGAATGAAGTTGATAATCTTAATGCATGTCAGTTTGCACTTTGAATTGTGTTTGGGTCTTCCGTAAATCATATTGACAGTTATTGAATATTTAATGAGTCGGTCTTAAATTCAGAAGTGCAAAAAGTAACACTTTTCCTTTGGCACTTGAACTTCTAGTGGTTCTTCTTTCGAGTTTGGCACCTATATACCGCACAAATAGATCACAGAAATTGCCATGCCTACCTTTATATACTCAAGAAACAGGTCAAGCTCACCAATTTTATGATTCTTTACACACCATTACAATTGTATGCATGCTTTATCAGGGAAAATGGGCTTCTATCTCCACTGTTAGGTCTACAATTGAGTACAAGATATGCTCGCAAAGCATTCATGTTCAAACTGCTGAACTTACCTACGTGTCGCCGAGATAGATCACACAGTCCGCACAGCTAAGTGAATGGAAGAAATCTGTCTGTTGTTAGAGGGGCTGAGGAGGCCACAGTTCAGGTGCAGTGCAGTGGAAGCCACCAAACCCTGACAATTCAGTGCAGTAAATTTACTACTGTAGTAGAGCTCGTGTACGTCAAGCAGAATGAACCCATGCACTTACAGGCAGTATTGGTAGTGAGCGAATATAAAGATCTCATACTGTATACGCCATTTATTTCGTGAGTCTAAATTTTTGCAAATCGGGAATTCCCGACGATTTCGCAAGTGGTTAAATTTGCAATCGTGGAGTCCTGTACTGAACGGAGAAATGTACATGATGCGTACGTCACATCCACATCGAGATCAAAGTCAATGTTTTCGCGTGTCTCTTAATTTCGCGAATAGTTCCTGACTCGCGCAATTCGCAAAAATAAAAACTTCACAAAATATTAGGCTTTTGCAGTATCTTATAAATGTATTACATAATACATGTACACAAAACTTGTAATGTATCCTGCAAGTGTAAGCGTCTGTCAACATTCATGACAATGTTTTCAGTATTTATAAATAATTGCCACAGCTCCACAGTTTAATTGGAATTCGGCTGCAGATGTAAGCATTTGGTGTCTTGTATGTGGTGGTATTGGACATGAAATGTACATTTTGTAACTGTCAAATTTGAATCATTTTCAATTTGAATACACACATATGTACAGATGTAGTTTAGTTGTAAGCCACTCATATCATAAAAAATTTGGTTCCTCCACTAGTCTCTTACTGTCCAAATTCATGATTTTTCTTGATTCGGTCAAGTGAAATCTGTAGTATGACAACTGTCCACTTGAAAGATTTGGAACCTGTGCACATGCGCTAGCCATCCATTGCTTTCATACAGTATCTGTGTATTATTAGCCCAAACCCAGGGCAGTACAGCCTTTTGACAAGGCACTCTCACTGTGTACGGTATTGCTTTTTGGGTGAACGAAGAGGCAAGCCCAGCTGAGTGCAATAGCACAAGGAGCCCCATCACTCTTGGCTGGGCTCAATTCACTCGACCTCAATCACTCGCCACCATACAGCGAGAGGGCCTTTATGTAGTCAAAAAGCTACAGCTGTACATGATGTGCATTGAAACTCTTTTTCTACCGTACCAGTCATGAACAAATTATGAATATTCATGAAGTATGGCACATGCACAGTACCTCACAGACTTGTTTTGAAAACATAACAAGCCATGGAAAGGAGATAAACACAAAGAAAAAAGAAATCTTTCCAAGACCATGGAAACAGTCTAGAAATGAGCAAGTTCTATGGCAGGTATAAATTAGATTTAAAAAAAGAAGAAGAAATGTTTAGTTTATTAGTACACAAAAGCACCAGCCTATTTTGCTTGTGAAATGGGCACTTTTAGAGGTGCCTGAATTTGTTTTTTTGTGGTTTTTTTTCTTCAATCATACAAAGACAGTATGCTGTTCACTAGGGGTGCTCATGGTACAACTGTACAATGGAGCACCTCGGGTTGAATTGTGGAGAATTATGGAGAAGCTGAAACAGGAGAGAACAATCTAAAATATATCAGTAAGAATCAATTTGATGTCGAAACTTGGTCATTAAATATCTGGAACTGTTGAGAAATACTTACACCTTATTCTATTCATCTCTAAGGAGCCTTGAGCTGAGCTCAAGAGTGAAATGACATCTGTTTAATGGGAATGAAACCCAAATTATGCATACAATGTACATAAGGTGAAACATGTGTCTGCATTGAGCAAATGAAGCAATAACAGATACCGGGTAGTGAAAGTTTGATGAATATTTGACAATCCATTCAAAAGTTACACAATTTGAAAGTTGGGATGTGGCCATCGCTAGATTAAAAGACAATTTGTGACGTCATGCATGGAAAACGATGATAAAGAAGATATGAAGAGAATTCCACAAAATTCCATAAAAATATGATGAAAGTACACACTCGTTTGACTTGTTACTGACATATGTGTTAAGGGTAATATTCCTCTGCTGTCTGAAAGAAATACATTGTAAGTCAAGTGGCCAGGGCCTGTTGCTTAGTGAGTACCATGTCGTTGGGATTGCCCTATAAAGATGGACAGTTTTCTTAAAAGGAAACTGAAGCCCAAATATAAATGTGGATTGAGTAAAGGCAGCAATATCACACATCAGTGAAAGTTTGAGGAAAATTGGACTTCAATTCAAAAGTTATGAATTTTCAAAGTTTTTGTGCTGTCATCACTAGATAAGATACATTCTAAGATCACTTTACCACAATTTAGATGATTCCTTCTTTGTTCATGTTTTGTTGTTGAGGACATTGGTACATTGATTTGAATGACCAGATATCATATGTACAGTCAGCACATCAAGATAACATTGAGGACAAGTCCTGAGTATACTCGGACAAGTATATTCTGACAAATGCATTTGGGAATTGCCTATTGTAGCAAAATTGGCCTGTCCTGTCCTTGCAGCACAGTAGAATATACATGTTTTCTGTGCTCAACAAATCATTTTATTGTTATAGATATTATTTCTATTATTATTATTTTTATTATCGAAAATTGAGGCACAGAATTGTATTGTAAACCGTGAGTAGCTAATTGTAGATGTAAAATTACTAAACAAACAGGATGCAAGTGATAGTTTCTTTTTGACGTAATTACATGTACTTTTTCCTGTTCATGTACTGTACGTGTATGGGGTATAAAAATTAACACAGCTACAAATTGTATATATATGTGTATAATCCTTCTATTTTGAGTCCGTAGACTACTTAATACACTAGCTGAGGAAAGTACATGTACAAAATGTAGGTATGGCAGCAAGGGCTTTAGTAAGAGTAGGCCTAATATTGTACTACATTGTTGTAGC
The DNA here is from genome assembly GCF_040938485.1 of Diadema antillarum. NCBI lineage: Eukaryota > Metazoa > Echinodermata > Echinoidea > Diadematoida > Diadematidae > Diadema > Diadema antillarum. The sequence continues at coordinate 39,332 of NW_027271997.1, forward strand.
AGTGTAAAGGGGAAAATTGTGAATTGCACTATGCACTATGCGCTCTTACCATAATCAGGCCAGGGAAGAATTCAAAACCATTTGCAATTTTGTGGCATACAAAACAATGCATGTAGCTCTACATGTGGGGAAGTACAGTACATGTAGCTTTCATGATTATCATGCATGGTGGTATTTTGTGGATTTGTAGTTGTCACATGGCAGTGTACTTACACACAGTGTACAGCTGTATGTATCCAGCAGACAAACATCATCTCTCTTTATGTTTGTCTCTTCATCTATGTGATAAGAGCAATTTGGACTGTGACATCAGAACATCACTTTGTCATGGAGTGCTTTATTACTCTCATGCACTGTCTAAATAATGATGTGACTCATGTGTTGACCTTCCCCCCAATTTATCACAAGACAAACACAATAGATTGATGGAGCGAGTTGAGTGTGTGAATTTGTGAGTGTATTAAGTGAGAGTATGTGTGCGTGTGCTAGTGTAGTAGAACCTGTGCACTTCATCTGCTAATATTGCTACGTTAATTGCCACACTAGTATCATATTAGATTTAGTTGTTGATAACTAAGGGGTATCTGAGATGGTAATTGAGGAAAAAAAAAAAGGTTTCCATGCCAACAATGGAAAATAAAAGCTGGCTTGATGGGGATGGGAGAGAAAGGCATATATTTGTACATATAACACAAGGTAAAGTAATAGTGGGTCCAATGTGTAAGGTTTAAACAGAGCTGCTACATGTATAGTGAAGGCTACAATGATATTTTGTGGTGACTATGCTTTGAAGAATAATTAGTGAACAGTGACTCTAAAGTGAAAATCCATACCTTGTTCAGGTTTGCTTCATTTTGAATAAAGTATGATCAGAGTGAGTGAAGCTAAAGCTTAGCAGTTCACAGTCTGATGAAACAAAATTTGTACCTGTAGTTCAATTTAAGGGGTAAAATTCTTGTTTATTTCACAAAATAGAGACTTGATTTTCCCTGAAACTTATCTGATATTTTACTCGGCAAATTCCAACTCATCTGAAGTTGTTCATTGTCTGAATGCATGGAGAAAAATCTGAACTTTTTTTTTTCTTAAGGGGGGGGGGGAGCTGCAGATACATTGTAGAGCAATTTTAGGTTCATGTGTCTTTGACTCATACATAGTGGTGTACATGTGAATGGAGCTTACAAACTGTTCGAACTGTACTGGAGACTTTAGCTAGGCCTTGGAGCAGATCCCCATATGACACAATATCACAATTATTAAGTAAGTTCCCAAATTCTTTGCATTATCAAGGTCTCATGTATCAAGGCTCATACACACCTACTGAAATAATCAAGAATACACATAGATCTCTATACAATGGCAGTTGGTGTCACAGGATGGTCTCATTTCATGCAGACTTCAATGGGGCAAAGGAATTTAATCATTGATACCAATGCAAAAAAGCACTTTCGTCATGATGGCAATATATATTCATTATATACAACTATAGGCATACCAGTGGTTGAGTCTGTTACCGACAGTTCATGCTGGGGCTATCATGCTCTACTTTACAGCATTGAGCACTTTTTAAGTCAATCCTCTACAATCTGTACCTAACTGATACATGTATGTGTGTATTACTTAGAAAATAGTAGGCATCATCTGTAAGGTGATACATCTGTAACATAGGATCTCAAGTTGTTCAAATCTGCACTTATCTCACAGGTGGCCCATGGGTAAGGACCATGAAGAAACATTGCTAAATATTTTCTTTTCTTCATCTCTAGGCACAAGTAGTTAAAGGGACTGTACAGTACTGGTTGAGGTGGGGATTCCGTATCCGGGCACTTACCCCCTGGGCAACTACCCTCCGGATAACTACCACCCGGACAATTACCCCCCAGGTCTATTCCCCCTTAGGGCAACTACCACCCGGACAATTACCCTCCTAGGGTAATCACCCTCCAGGGCCATAACCCCCTAGGACAACTACCACCCGGTCATCTACCCTCCTAGGGCAACTACCCCCAAGGGCAATTACCCCTAGGACATCTACCCCCTGGATATCTACCCCCTGGATGACTACCCCCCAGATAACTACCCCCCAGATAACTACCACCCGGATAACTACCCCCTGGATAACTACCCCCTGGATAACTACCCCCTGGATAACTACCCCCCGGAGAACTACCCCCTGGGTAACTCCCCCCCCCCCCCGGATAACTACCCCCAGGATAACTACCACCCGGATAACTACCCCCCGGATAACTACCCCCAGGATAACTACCACCCGGATTACTACCCCCCCCCCATAACCATACCCCGAACCCCCCCCCCCCCCCGCCCCCTCCTGATACTTACCTACTGGACAACCCTCCCTCCCCGCCCCCCGAAAGTTACCACCCGTTGTAATTTTTCCATAAGTTCATAACACCATATCAGAAGATGCACCTTTCTCTTACACTGTCATCATTTGTGACCCTACACCTCAAAACAAACAAAAAGTCGCTAGATATGAATTTTTATAGTTAAGACCACATTCTGAAAGAGCAGACTTTAAGCTTTAAAATGATGTATAACTCAAATCAAATGGACTCTCCTAACCTATCTAAATATTGGAAAGAAAGCACAAACTCAGGAAAAGTGGGAACTGAGAAAAGAGGCTCTGAAGTACAGTGTCTATTCAAGCGCTTAATCTTTACCAAACCGTGCTGGCTGTGCGATGAATGGGACAAAAAACAGGAAGTAAACCACCAGATTAACAACAATGAAGGGATTATCAGATTAAACTGAAATTAAGCATGCCTCATTAACACATTCTGTCCATAATTAATGCCAATTTTCAAAGCAGTATAGCACTATCCTTTCAAAAGTTATTAGAGTTGAAAGTAAAGAGTGTGGACAAGGTTTTTCAGAAATGAAAAAGGGATTCTAAAGACATGCCTAATCACACTATTCTACCAAAAAAGAACACACACTTTCCTGCCCGTTTTATGATACCAAATTTTAGCATAATGTAAAAGAAGACCCGCTCTTTCAGAAAATATGAAAAAGTCAAGTTCGGCTAGGTTGACCCATTTCACTTATTTTCAGTCCTCACGCAAAATCAGTGTGTGTGACTTTATGTTCGTTTTGAGGTGCACGGTCACATTTACTCTTTTGGCTTGTCATTTTCTACCGTTATAACACATTAGACGATAAACATAAGAAAAGGAGAGTTGATTTCACTGCAATTCATATTCCGTTAACATTAGCGAGGGACCCTTCGATATAAAGCCATAATTTCTGATAGGATCCGGGCACGGTTTTATGAAAGTTATCAGTCCTGACAAGCTGTCAGTTCCATACAATTACCAATCGTTGGAGGTCGATCAAAGCAGGTCCATGGTAACAAGTCAGTGACTCGAGCTTATCAATCAAGCAGAACCCATGGTTTTATTGAAATTATTAGAGACTAACAAGATGTCATAACTGGCAACTTTTATCAAACGGTGCCCTAATCTGTCATAAGAGTAAAATTACAGCTTGTTTTACATACAAGTAGAATTGTGCTAGTTTTCAAATTAAATGTTCTCGACACTTTCAGAGGAAATCCAGTTCAAATATAGGTTAGTCTCATTAGAAAGAGTAAAATATTACGAGTTTAACGGTATTACTTTTTTTTATACAAAACACCCCTAGTTGTTAACGAAGTCTTTTGTCCTGCACCCTCTTTTTGAATAGATCTATAGAGAGTTGTAGTTGACAGAATCCTTTTTACATTATAGGGCTGCTCTGTTTTATCCCGGCCATTTCAAGAGTTTTTTTTTTTTCACAAAAACCTGAATCCTTCTTGGAATAACATGCTCCTTAATATTTCGTGAGGGGTTTCTAATTATCTCACCCAAAAGATGTTTAAAACCTGAAGTTAGGTCTCGACCAAAACCAGATGATATGATTTTTTTTTTTCCAATTCAAATAGCAAACGTTGTTCGGAAATAACATTGAGAGACGTACTTTTCTGGGGGAGAGTTATTGTAAGAGGGGTGATTGTTTGGAGCCTAATTTTAATAAGGAGTAATTGTCAAGGGAGGTAATGCTCTGCGGTGATCATACCAAGGAGGTGACAATCTCTTCCCACATCCTTGATATACTAGTTGTTAATGCCCAATAATGCAGTAGGGCAATTCTGAAATGAGCGTTAACGGTATAACAGTAAAATAGTTACAAAATTGATGAAACAATACAAAGAAAGCACATTAAGACAGAGACGAAGTACACAAATAAAGATACAGTGCACTCCCGTTACAACGAACACGGTTATAACGAAATTTCGTTGTAACGAAGCAAAACTTCTGGTCCCAAAATTATCGCCATTAAAGTCTATGGTACAAAATTCGCTTATAACGAAGACGGTTATAACAAAATTTTCGTTATCACGAAGTCTTTTCTGAGCGCCACTGACAAAGAAAAACAAAAGAAATGTGCTCCGTTATAACGAAATGCGGATCGCATTCGAAAATGCATAGCGGAACAAGCATTTTTAAAGCGTCTCTGCATGAGCGAACGCATCATTGAATGTTCACTCCCGTGTATCACGCACAGTTTCCGAGGGGAACTTGCGTTATTGTAATACAATAATCTGAATTCAGATAAGGTTTGTTTCATTGTTCCGAAGTCCTTTAATACAAAACACACAGATTCTGATACAACTGAATGTCCGTTAGTTCGGAAGTGAAAGAGGGTTTGTTATTAAGCACATTTTGGCGTTATTCCAAAGGTTCGTTAATCCGGTAATAAAATATGGTCCTTATTCTTATTCTTATACGGTTCGTTAGTCCGAAAATGACAGGAATTCAAAACGTTCGTTAATCGGAACATTACAAAAAGTATCGTTAATCCATGGTGGAAAAAGGAGAGTACACTAACAAAGCTTAAGAATTACAATTCTTATAATCGTCTTAAGATAAATAAATCTTCGAAATAACAAACCTTTCTCATTTTTTTTTCATTAACAGAATTTCTTCGGAATAACGAACCTTATTTCATTTTCGGATGAAAAAGCCTTCGGAACAACGGACTTTCTGAATAGTGAACCTTTCTCTTTTTTTGATTTATAAACCTTCAGAATGACGAACCTCATTTCATTTTCAGATCAACGAACCTTCGGAAAATGAACAATTTTGTTTTTATTATTATTTTGATCTAAATTATGAACTCTCGGAATAATGATTCTGCGGAAATGCGAACCTTTACATAAACACACCATCGGAATCCCGGGGATGGCGAAACTTCGGAATAAGGAGCCTTCGGAGTAACGTACTTTAGTAAGAAAAGAACCTTTGGAATAGCGAACTGTAACCAAATCGTACACCGTCATTTTCTACACATGTGTGACAACACAAACAACTTTATGCTTTTTTTAAAATGTAATATTTAAACGAAATTAAAAAGATAATCTCCCATTTCACATAGCTTTCCAGCGTATGATGAGGATTCAACAAACATAATTTTTTATGCGTGGTTTCCTTCTTTTCGTTATACATTGCATATTATATTTGTTCGGTTATAATGAAATTTCGTTAAAATGAAAAAAAAAAAACAACAACTGCCGGTCCTGAGCATTTCGTTTTAACGGGAGTGCACTGCACATGAACACACACGAGATAAATCCCTTGTAATGAGAGAAAGAGGAAAGGTGAGTTATGAATGACAGGAATAGACTACCTTCACGGTGGACAGAGAAAATCGAGAGGGAAGAGGAAGATGATGGGTCAAAACCAGGGCACGTGAGGCATGAGATATAAGCGCCTCAAAATAAAGAAGTGTTACATAGAGTTGTGGTAAACGATAGACGATTGTGGTTAAAAACATATTGCAAAAAGTTTAACTCATTCTGAAATGTAACATTTCTTCAAAATGTCTTTAGTTCATTGGTAAAGGCATTCAAACTTAATTTTTTTTTTATACTTACGTACTATACTATCAAGAGAAATCCAAGATTTCGGAACAGTAAAAGAAAATACAGATTTAGCGAAAATAGTTTTGGTTAAAGGCATTGACATTTACTGGATTACCGGGTAGGATATGAAGGGACAGCTTCGTTTTTTATGAACATAGAGTCAAAATACAGAGGGAGAAATTAAGCTTGTACATAAATCGTCCTAAATGCAAACGATACAAATCATAAATCCTTAAGATGTTGTTTTCATAAGATGATGTATCAGTATGGCATCTCCGTGATTCCTGGCAAATAATACAAAGAACTTCGTTTCCTGTAGTAATGATATTCCTTTTATTAAAAGTAAGATTGGGGGTGGGGGGTGGGGGTGGGGGCAATGACCCGGGAGGTAGTTACCCAGGGGGTAATTGGCGTGGTGCACTGTCCTGGGGGTAATTTTCCTCTTGATAGTTATAGGGGAGGGGGAGTTGTAGGCCTACTTATCCGGGGTAATCATCCATGGGAAGTTATCAGAGGGGGTAGTTATCGGGTGGAAGTTATCTGGGGTCTGGTTTTCGGAGGAGGGGGTAATTAACCTGGGGGTAATTATCCTGGTGGTAATTATCGGGGGGGGGGGGGGGGAGGCTAGTTATCCGGGGGTGATTATCCGGGGGGGCTATTATCTGGGGGTAATCATCGGGGGGGGGGGGGGGGGGGGTAATTATCCGGGGGGTAATTATCCGAGGGGTAATTATCCGGGGGGTAGTTATCCGGGGGGGTAGTTATCGTGGGGGTAGTTACCCAGGGGGTAGTTCTCCGGGGGGTAGTTACCCAGGGGGTAGTTCTCCGGGGGGTAGTTATCCAGGGGGTAGTTCTCCGGGGGGTAGTTACCCAGGGGGTAGTTTTCCGGGGGGTAGTTATCCAGGGGGTAGTTATCCGAGGGGGTAGTTATCCAGGGGTAGTTATCCGAGGGGTAGTTATCCAGGGGGTAATTTTCCTAAGGGGGAATTGCCCTAGGGGGTGATTGCCCTAGGAGGGTAGTTGTCCGGGGGGTAGTTGTCCTAGGGGGTAATTACCCTGGAGGGTAATTGCCATTGGAGGGTAGTTGTCCGGGGGGTAGTTGCCCTAGGGGGGAATTGTCCTGGGGGGTAATTATCCGGGTGGTAGTTATCCGGAGGGTGGTTTTCCAGGGGGTAGAGTTCCTAGAACCGGGGATTCAGGTTTATAACATTCTTAAGTGAGATGAGGAGAAACCTCTTATGAAATATAAAAAAGCATGTAATTTTAAGAAGGATTCAGCGTTTATTTGATGAAAATTTGTTTTCAAATGGCTGAAATATGAAAAAAGGTGATAAGGCAACAGGCCACGCCTTTTATTTGGATCTCTTTGTTTCACCTTGTTTTTGGATATATCTCAGCCATTTCAAAACCGATTTTCATCAAATAAACTTTTGAATCCCCTTAGAATTTTATGCTCTTTGACATCTTATCAGAGTGGTTTCTGAATATCTCGCAAAATGTTAAAAGCTAAATCCTCACCTCAACCAGAACTGTACACACCCTTTAAGCCCATGAAAGGTACTTGATCAAGAAGAAAACGTTCGAGGGTACTTCGAGTTTCTTTCTTTCTTTTTTATTTGGGGTAGAGGTGGGGGAGAATACCCTATAGATAAAATGTATCTGTTTTTTTTTTCTCTCTCTCTTTTTTTTTTGGGGGGGGGATGGGGAGGCAGTGTCTACTTTCAGTTTTGAACCCTAACATGCCCTGTGCCCAACTTTCCAAACTTTGTCATCAGCATTCAGTGATTACTTAATCTATCTAAAATTGACCTATGTGCAGTGATAGAGAGTAGCAAGCCCACTCATGTGTAGTTAAGTGCATCAGTCCAGAGAGGACCTCCCTGATTAGTCCAACAGAAGGCCATGGTGACACAAAAGGGATAGGGGGATTAGGTAATCTCTATTCTTTGACAATTTAGTTTCCACTCATCTTTGCCAATCAGAGAACAAAACACAGGAAGGGTTAACAGAATCAATATTTGTTGTTGTTGTTGATTGGAAAACATTCCAAAGGTGGCCCTTCATATATTCTGCATCTCTAGATAAATCAGAAGGGAAAGGCTAATTAGAAGAAATCCTGTCGAAAATATGAATTTTACATCTTCAGCATGTTACAGAAAGGAAAAGAAAAAATATACAATGTATATATATACATAACAGTATATGCACACAAAAATTGATATATTAGAATTAAACTTGACAAGACTCATGCAGCTGTAAATATGCTTCTGCAAAATATATGAAGTAGAAATCTGGTTGCCATATACAAGGCATTGTCCTTAGCATGGTAGAAGTGTTTGGTTTTTTTTTTTCAGATAAAGCTGATCTCATCAGGTCTCCATATTACTAATTTCTCTCTGTTCTCTCTTTCAGCTTGCTTAAAATGACCATACAGTACATCTTCAATATTGCTAGCATTTTGTGTGTGTGTGTGTTTTTATACAATCTTTTTCATGTTCTGTTTTCCAATATGTCCAGCTCCACAGGGAATGGGGAAAGAGGGTATCGAGCAAAGTTGAGGGTTCAGGCGTGATGGCGCTGTTGACCACTGATGACCAGTCGCTGGACGAGACAGCAGCACAACGTATAGCTAGAGACATTCAAGCTCTTCTGAAGGGAATAGAGTGTGACTTTTTGAGGTAGGTGTGAGGTAGCAAGCAATGTAGAGATGGTATGGAGATGATTTTATCCGATCCAAATGAGTAAATTCTCTATATATTCACTGCACTGTAAGTAAGAGAAATCAAAACTGTCACACTCGTCCCGTCTGTAAGACAGGATTGTAATAACTCATGCAAGATTGAATGTCCAGATTGACATTCATCGTGACTTTTTTTTATAGTCAAACAGTGTTGTAAGTTTAATCAATACCTAGTATACCAAGCGATTTGTGTACTGGTTGCATTGATATGCATATATGGTATTATTTTATTATTGGAGCTTTCTGATAAGATTTTTCCAGCCATCTCTTGGTTTAACATATGAATGATTTTTTTTTTTTACTTTAGTTCTGTTTTTTTTTTTTTACTTTCTGTGGTATGACAGCATTTAAGATTTGTAGGGGGAAATAGGAAGTGTTTGTTTTGTATTTAAATTGATGTCACTAAGCTGATCCATTGAAATGACTGATAACCGTTTTGCTGGAGCCAGTTAAATCGCAATTCTGCTTCAACTGCTACTGACATGTTGTTTTCATGAAAAGAAAAATGGGGCTCTTCTGGAAATGATTTGCCCCATCCACTTCCAGTACTGATATCAAATCAAAGATTATTATCAACAAATCAAACAATATTGTTTTTCAAACCAAGAATAGCTTGTAAAAATAATTGTCTTCATAGTGGAAGCTCATAAAAAAAGTCACCACATGAGAGCTCATGAAAAAACCCACATCTTCACATCAGATTTTATGAAACAAATAACATTATGAAATAATATAAACATGAGAGATTAAAAAATGATAAATGATTAACATGTCTCATGCTAGAATTGATCCATCCACTGTAAATTCAGTGCTTTGAGTGAGAGTGACCTTAGCTTATTTATCCTTTGCAATCACTGTACTTCAAGATGGGACCAGCAGTGCCTGCTTCTTGGATTCCAGTCTGCAGCTGAATACAAGCAGCTTGGGGAGCACTTTATGGATGGACATCTGGATACATGTGGAGGGTCAAAGGTCATGCAACTAGAAGGTTTGTATTTGTTGTAGTACATTACCCCTTCTAACGTGGTATGGGAGGTGCCTATGAAATATACCATAGATTACTAACCATTTAGAAAATATTTGAAACTCAGTTGAGTATTATTACTCACTTTCCAATAGATTCAGCAGGGGCTTTGTAGGCTGATTATGTACGTACATCATATATCAGGAGTTTGCCAATGTCTTCTACTCAGCAAGTAATGCTTTTCTACCTGTCAAGAGAATAGATTTTGGTGATGATTTGGCTACAGATAACAATAACCACTGGTATTGACTCATATATTAAAGTACAAGCATTTGTGGGCTGTAAAGTGTAGAGACATAGTTTCTTAATAAAATGGAAGATATTGTGACACTCTTATTCATGATTTATATAATAAAACATCTGCTGTTACTTAGATATATGCCATTTTCCATGCATAATATATCATGACAGATACTACAGAAATGACCTAGCAGTATGATAGTACTGCACAAGGATGTGAGATGCATTTTGTCAGTACAACATTTCACTAATTGGGACAATTTCACAGATGGTTGAATTCAAAATCAAATTCACAATGGAATGCTAAGCAAAGTGATGGTATGAGAAGTATTATCCTTCTTTTAGAGAAAAGTGTGCCATTTCCAGTCATGGAGACCATACATGAAGAATGTGTGTTCCAAGAGGCAGGATTTTTGTGAGTTGTTCATTTTGTGAATACTGGTCCAGTTGTGGAATTCACATAATAAGTTAAGTAAAAATACTGTGTATACTGTATTTGGCGTGTGTTCAGACTGATAGAAATATGACTGAGTATCTGTGTAGGCCTCACCCTTAAAATGCAGAAACTATCCGTATGCTTGATCGTAACATAATCTACAGAGCCAGGCGGTTGAGTGATGATTACTAGCGTTGAAGCAGACTGAGTGGGCTTCATAGCTGTTTGACAGAAATGTTTTGATTTTCACTTCTTTTTCTCAAAAACTTCAGCTGCCAAGTTAACCAACCCTCCTCGCAGTCTCCTGGAGATCAGTGTACCAAAGCAGCAAGGAGATCCCACCAGGGCTGGCATTTCATCCTTTCTGGAGGTCTTCTCTGCATCTTTCACTCATGCCACCATCTTAGAAGAAGAGGGAGCACCTGCTGATACTGTGCCCTCCGACAGCGTCCCTTCCATGGGTGTGGTCCTCTTCTTTACCCCCCAAACCCAGTCGCGAGCAGCCAAGATCCAGCAGATCTTGTCCAGCCCACCCTGGCAGACAAGGTCTTTCTCTGAGGAGGTGTCCAAGATGGAAAATGAAACTTCCTTCTACATCCATTCAGAGAGGGCGCTGCCCATGTGGGGTGTGCGTACCGGAGCTGCAGCAACTGGCGTGCGCCTCCTGCTCCTTGTGCGTGATCCAAGTAAATTTGATGCCATGGACGAGTTCTATCGTCAGTTTACTGGTGTCACCGCACTGGAGCACAAGACAGACACCAGTGCGCTGCGTTACAGTACTTATAGTCTATCGGACAAGTGTGAGTTCACACTGGCACACTATCCTGGCTGCAAGCCCTGTACCCTTGACTCTCTTGCAGTAGGATTCCATATCAGGAATTTGAATAAAGCAACGGGAGCTGAACGGCTGAATGATGACCACTGGCTGACCAGGGACCCAGAAGGCAATAAGGTTGCTCTTTTCTCTGTAAGAAGATAGAATGAAGCATCTTGGGCTGCCATGTGTTTCTTAAAACATCACACCAATTCTTTCATCACAGATTCTCTAGTGTTGAAAAAAGTTTCTCTGATGTTTGTAGCCTTTTGCAAGTGATACTTCAACCTCCTGTGTTACCCCAATATGTGTTTTAATAATGTAAAGATACAATGTCACACATAGAGGCACCTTTCTAAGATGGCAATCAATCTAGTTTACCTATCACTTTATCTCATCAGCTGCTATATGTCACCACCTGCCTCGTGAAGCTTGATATTGTGCCTTACATTGCATGAACACAATTTTTTCATCATGCTCAGGATGGTTTCGTAATTTGTTTTTAAAGATATGAAGGTTAATCATTCGCCGTCACTCATGAAGAAACATGTCATTTACAATACAGTCATTTTTTTTTATGTGGAATGGTTCATTATCATTCACTCTTCATGGTACAGCTAAATGTGTACGCTCAGATATTCTAGCAACCAAATTTAAATGCCATCATCTAAAAAAAAAGAAAAAAAACCCAAAAAACACATTCAATCTGGAAGATAATAATGTGCAACTGAAATTGTGTTATGATTGCTGGAAATGACAAAAATCATATTTGTAGTGATTGATATTTAAACCTTTTGATACTTTCTTCTTTCTATACTGACGGGTGCATGTTTAGTGGGTCTGTAGCCAACAGGATCTTGTGTCATGAAGAATGCAGAATACGAAGTGTTTTGTATTTGTACGTAGTGTTTTGTGTTCTGCAAGTGTGTATCGCTTACGTTGAGTCAAGTCTTTCTTGAGTACATTCGTATCTGTTCTTCAACTAATGCCCATGTGCAAGAGTTCAGAGGGAAAAGATGCACGCATGTCTAGAACATGTTATACTTAATATACAGCTGTGTGAAAATACATATCACTTTGCGAAAGGAATAGCAGTGTTATACGCTGTCACAGTCTGTAAATGCTGAGATTATTTTGTACAGGGAAATTGCTGTAAAAGTAGTTTTCAAGTGTGAAAATAATCAATTAGTAAGCATTTACAATGTATGATTGGGCAATGCTTGACTGGAGAAATGTCTCAATATTTTTAGGTATGTTTTACCGTTATTTCTTTCTTGCCCAGACTGTGTGTGAGTTTTTATCAGTCCAGAAATTACCAGAATGTTTCAGTAAATAGACAGCTCTTCATCAGTCATAGTTTATGGTTCCAATTTATTACAATGTCTTCTCCATTCACAAAATTTTCAGAATTGCCATATTTTTTTTCATACTGAGAAAAATATTGCATCATAGGTAATGTTTCCATTCATTCCGGAGTCCACTGTGTGATTAGAAACTTTTTGTTTTTTGTTTGTTTGTTTGTTTGTTTGTTTGTTTGTTTGTTTGTTTGTTTGTTTGTGTTTTTTTTTTTGGGGGGGGGGGTGTTGTTTTGTTTTTCTTTCATAAGACTAGGTCTATAAGAGCTTTTAAACACAATTGTTTTTTCTTCTCTTCATGAAGTATTCCACTAATTACAGCTTCAGATAATGCTATTGTGACTGTGTGGCATTAGGCCTATGTCGTAATTTTTTGTCAAATTATGTTCGGTAAATGAATATTAATAAAAAATCCTTTGAAACTGCTATCAGTTGTCAGAAAGTACAAAATACTTCCTATCTTTTGTCACTAAACATGGAGGCATTGTGCACAAAATTTTGTACAAACCATATTCTGGTGATGCTTGTCCTCTAGATGAAATGTGATGAAAATAACATTCGGTTGGATTTGATATGACTTAGGATAAATCTACACCAAGAAAGTTGGTGATTAATTCCTTGAGGTAATTTACAAACTCAAATTTGTACACAAATAAAAGGTTAAAGAAATAATATGCATGTCTTTCCCTTCATTTCAAATTACTAAATATACACAGAACTTATTGAAAAGCAGTCATTTGTGCATACAGTTGGTATTTATTTTTTAAGTTGAAATGAACTAAAATACATCTTTGGTTTACACCATTTCTTTTTATGCCTCCGCCACGAAGTGGTGCCGGAGGCATTATGTTTTCGGGTTGTCCGTACGTCCGTCCACTTTCGTTTACGCGATAACTTTAGTAATATTGACTTGAATTCTACCAAACTTGGTCCAAGTATAAAGTATGATGGGGCAATTAGTTGATTAGATTTTGGGTGAAATCGGCCAAAGGTCAAAGGTCAAAGGTCAAGGTCAAATGATGAAATTGTATCCGTTTACATGATAACTCAAGACTGGATCGAGCAAATTTCACCAAACTTTGTAGGAGGATGATGTATGATGGGACAATTACTTGATTAGTTTTTTTAGTGAAATCGGATTGAGGTCAAAGGTCAAAGATCAAGGTCAAAACCTGAAATTTATCTGTTTATGTGATAACTCAAAACTGGATGAAGCAGCTTTCACCAAACTTGGTCCAAGGATGATGTATGATGGGACAATTAGTTGAGTAGATTTTAGTGACATTGGCAAGAGGTCAAAGGTCAAAAGGTCAAGGTCAAATGCTAAAAATGTTGCTATTTCCCCAATATCTATGCAACGCCCTATGGTATTTTCTTGAAACTTGGTGTAGACATGTACTACTGCGTGAAGATTCTCCAGAGAGAGTTTCATGTCATAAGGTCAAAGGTCAAAAGGTCAAAGGTTAGGTGAAAATGTTGTAATATCACTTTTCTCACAAATGATTCAATGTATCTTCATGGAACTTGGTACATACACATGTACTGACTGGCAGAGATTATCTAGGGAATTTAGGGGTCATAGGTCAATAGTCATGGGGTCAAAGGTCAAGGTCAACTCCTCAAAATTTTACTATTTCCCTCATACACTAGTATATGAAATGCTTGCATTATTAGTTTTCAAACTTAATATATACATGCATTACCTAATGGAGATTCTCCAGGAAATTTCCAACCAGAATGTCAAAGGTCAAAGGTTAAGGGTCAAAGGCCAGGTTTCAATGCCCCCCCCCAAAAAAAAAAAAATATATATATATATATTGTACTGTAATTGCACTCTTTCTTCATACCTTGGAAATTACTCAATGCATAAACTTATAAAAGGGTTCGTCAGAATTCAAGTAAAAATTCTCAATTCCCCAAATATGTGTACCTGCACTCTTTGACAATTATAGCAAACCCAGTTCAAGGAAAGTGAACATTCAAGTCATTTCTGACAAACCTGTCATATCAATATTTTGCCAGTTATGTGAAACTGTCATGGATCACACATTGTGAAGACATTGTACTATATGCCAATTGGGAGAATCATACATTATGGCGGAGGCATCAGTCGCCGTAGCGACATTTCTAGTTTTATTCGTACTTCAGTCAAATATCTCATCAAGCATTTTCCTGCTTTTGACATATTCGGTGCATGTTATTTTCAGGTGTGCTTCTATTTCTTGTGTGATTCATGGGTAATGACAGTCTTCAATTCTGTGGTGTATTCAAAGGATTTTTCTCTTTTTTAGTAGTTGAAATGAGTCATAAAAAGCAAATTTATACTGAGGTCAGCACTTAAATATGCTATATGTTGAGCTTTTTTAACTTGTTACTTGATTTTAAAGCATTCCAGAAGTATTCCAGTGATGAGTGGAAATTCAGATGTGGAATAGAAAAGGGTATCAGGTGTAGTTCTGAGGGTTTACCTGTTTTGAAGAAAAGAAACAAATTTGTGGAAAGATAACCATGTATAATGCATTGTTGGTTCTGTTTTACTTTACATGATTATTGGAAATGGCAGACACTTTTCTTTCTTTTAAGTTCGCAATATCTTTTATAGCTATATTTTCAGCATTTATTGACGTATACTAAAAAAACCTTTTTATTGAAAGTCGTAACTCTGAAATGAATAGTGGTTTGTTTAATGTAATCTATAGACATGCTGATTTATACTAGAGTAGTAAATTTAGAAGTTAATTAAACAATTAGAAAAGCACTCAGAGAGCACAGACCTCCAGCAAGCAGCTAATTTCCACTCATACACGAATGCTGGAAATCACCCAGTTTCCCAATATAGAAGCCTTTTGTTACATTATCAGCTTCCAGCTGCACGGCGCCTCTCCTGAACAGATCACGTGCTATGCAAACCTCAAATACGTGCAGCTTGAACCTCCAAGTTCATCGACATTGTCTGCAAAAATGATCAAAAATCCTTCAAAAATCCACAAAAATACCTGAATCACTACCAAAAAAGTTAATCATCTGTCCTTGTGTCATTGTCAACTTTTCCTGCAAGTTTCATTCAAATGCATTCACAACATTTTGTAAACAGACAGACAAACCAACACTGATGAAAACATAACCTTCCGCCTTGGCAGAGGTAATTAATGCTCTTTATTCTGTGTATACATTATTCTCTTTGGTACACATCAAAAAGGCAAACTTTATATCTTTAAACGAGTTCTTGAGTAGTTTTCGCTGAACTTTGGTAAACATGATTTGTTTTTGACTCCTTGCAGTGATGTAATAAAATGTTGAGACGAAGCAATTATTTGTTCTCGTGCTGTGTACATGTAGGTCATCCAGTGTACCTACATAAAAGTAGCATTAACTTTATCTAAAAGTAATATCAGTTGCGCTTCCTATTCAAAAGTGAAGATTGTACTCCAAGGGCTGTGATATGGTATAGATATGAGTGTTATCACGAAATGATTTGTTCAATTTATGAAGATAAAAATGTGTTGAAGGCATTGCATTATACATGAGGAGAAAGGCATGAATTCCTTTGGAAGAAAGTGTATGGAAACCAACTACAAATGCTAGAATCAATGCTTTGAGCATATTCTCATATTATGTAAACATATGATTACATGCTAGTGACATCTCATGCAGAATATGGAACTTCTTTTTGTACAGCTAAACATTTTCTGTCTTTGAAGTTCTTGCGATTACTTTGTGTGTGTTTTTCTGTTTTAGGTGTAAAAATACCTTTTCAAGATTATTATTTACCTTGAACATTTGCTAAATTATAGCAAATTTTCGTGTTTAATAGATGTGTTAAATTACTATGTCAGCAGGCTTTATGAAATGCATCTCTCAACATCTTTGTGTTACGAATATACAGAGAAACATTCTTTCTCAGTTTCATATGGAGAGAGAGAGCAGTGTTGAGAAATGTGAGATACCGGTACATTTTATAAAAGCTTTGCACACTGAAGTATTTAAACCTCACACAGGCTATGTATCACAGATGGTAAACAGATATTGTAATATTTATCATAGATTAGTGTTATCCATATTGTATTTTGTAGTAATGATGCACATATAAGTCAGATGTAACTGTTTTAAGTTGATGGTATAAGTTGTGTGAGTGAAAAGCCGACATATGATGATTCATATGGCCTCGGCCTCATTTTGGGAAAGTTTGTGTGAAATTGGCTTAAGTCTGAATGTGCAAAGTCAAACTATGCTGAAAATCCTTGTATTTAGTGAAGTACTGAAATGCATGTAGTCAAACCTTGTTATGACAAGGGGCCGATAAAGTGAGAAACTCAGTGTAAGAAGGTAATTTTGCAGGTCCAATTCCTTTTACATTCTTCTGTTGATTTTTTTTAATCCATGGGTTGTAACAAGATACAACTGTACCTGGTATAATGAAGAAACTTCAGTGGTCCTAAGCAGCTTGTTATAACGAGGTTCCCTTGTATATGGATGTTTATTCTTTTGGTTTCATAACACACATTGGCTCAGAATTTTGAGAACCAATATTCAACCTTTAAAGCCATTTTCTTTTAGGAATTAATGGCTTGGGAAGCAGAGAACAAATAATGCCAGACCAGTCAACACTCAGATAGACTTAGAAACGTTGTAATAAGTGCTTTATAAGTGATATTTATTATTATTATTATTATTATCAGAAGTTAGACAATAGGCCTATCTTCATCAGACTAAAGTTTCAAGATAGTGTGCTATTTTGTGGTAAGGAAATAACCCAGTGTCAAATTAACCCACTATTTGTGCAATGATAATGCAAATAACAAGCTATTTGATTGGAAAAATTTCATCAAGCTATTTGATTGGAAAAATAAAAATAAAAAATTGGTCTAGTTTGTGATGTAGTGCGCTAATTTGTGAAGTTTTGAGTTGAGTTGCATCTCGCATCGGCCTGAAATTTTTTTGATCCCATCATACTGGAGAAACTACTTCAAATTGCATGCTGAGCCGGGCCAAGTGGTGATGCAAAGTACGCATGCATCATTGTCGGGTCAATCTCCCAAGCGGGCCGTTTTCGAGCTAGTGAAGATTCAAATTCAAAATTAAGGCTTATTATCCCAAACGGCAAAATACCCCGCTAGTTTTGAACTGTGGTCTGATGAAGATGCGCCTAATGACAATTTGATTTGCTAGCATTGCTATTGCAACATCTCATTTATCAAGAGTATCAACCAGAATGTACACCAATGTTATGTACGTATGGTATTTTCTATTGAATGTCCTCTGCCTTGTAGATTTCAAATTCAATGTGCTGGCCTGAAGTTGCACAAATGTATTTATTCAGTCTAACTTATGAACACAGACTAACTTCTCGTTTGTTTACAGGTACTGGTGTTTTGTGTATAAACTAACTTGCTTTCACCTAGATATTTGTGTGACATTATGTCCCTCACCAACGATTTCCATTTCATATTTGTTGTAAGACTTGTCAGGATTTCATTGATGAAGAAAATGCATCAATAAAGTTTTATACAATGAAGTTGATACTCATCAGTTCTTTGTTATTGTTGGTGTTGGTGTTTTGTGTTTTTTTTTTTGTGTGTGTGTATGTGTGTGTTTAAAGTGCAGAAGTATGCATTCTTTATATAATAAACAGATTTTACAGATATTTTAACAAAATTTTACTCTCCATGCAGAAGAAGATAGAAATACAGAAGGTGTAACTTCATTGGATTTAGGCCTTAGGTTAACTTCACCTAGGTCGCATCCAAAGGAACCTGAGAAAATCTTTTGACTTGTGTGAATTTTGACATTTTGTCATTAGAAAATTATATCAACAAGACATACTACAATGTACAGGCATACATTCAACACACAATACATGTATTGCACATTTTGAACTCAGTTACGAAGGAAAAAGTCACATACATGAGAAATGTCATGGCTGTTTGTACAATGTATTTATTACATGAACAATTCAGCCAAACTACAGACATACACACATGAATTCTGCATAGTTATGTTCTATCATGATAACATACAAATTATTGCATAGATTTAATGTTTCTCTATAATGCAGTTGTGATAGATTTTCTATTTCATGATTGAAGGCCCTGAAAGTTTTAGTTCAATCATTTCTTCATCACATTGCTTTCAAGGGATGGTATAATATTGGTTGAGGTGAGGATTCAGCTTAAAACTTTTTGCGAGATACTTACAAACAACTTCATAAAATGTTAATGAGCATACAATTCTGAGAGGAATCCAACTTTATTTGATGAAAATCAGTTTTGAAATGGCCGAGATATCCAAAAACAAAGTAAAGCAAAGCAATCCTATTAAAAGGTGGGTCCCACTTTTCATTGGGATCGCTTTGTTTGGGATATTGGCCATTTCAAAGCCACTTTTCATCAAATAAACTTTGAATTCCTTTTATAATTAAACTCAGCAATGCCCTTCATGGTATCATAGCAATTACATAATCTTTGAGCGATTGTTTCTCTCTCTCTTTTTCTTTTTTTTTTCTTTTTTTTTGGGGGGGGAGGGGGAGGGGCCATTGTCAATTCATTTATTCAAATTCGTATCATGCCTTCATTCTTTTTGTGGAAAGAGATGTTTATATGGATTTCCCATTCATAATATAACTTTGCAGGTACATGTAATAATATTTGCATTACAGAGAACCTTAAAGGCACACCAACATTCTACTAGGGAAAGCCATTGCTAATTTCAAAATATAAAAGCCTCATTGTCATAAGTAAGCCAGCATACTTATTGTAACATAAACAATAACCCCCCCCCCCTTCCGAGAAAAAAACATAAAGATAATCACCGTAGACAAGTCAAGGCATACTTGATGCGATATGAAAGTTCATTCCACATACATATCATATCATATCATATTCTTGTGATGATAAGAGTGAATCCATTAATGTTAATCAACAAATGTTAAGAGATCACTCAAAATCATCCACACAAAGGAAAGTTTGAATATGATACAATGCACATATACAAATATGTTTACCAAACATATGTAAATTATGACAATGTTGGCAAGATGACAGACCTCTAACATTACTCTATTTTAAGATCTTGAATTGGATTTTAAATCAACTATTCTCAGCATGCCGTTTTTTTTAGTTGATATTAAAAAGTAAATCTTCTTTATCCGTCTAAAAGCATCACAAAAGTAAATTTCATGAGCCACTACCATGCTGTTGCAAATATACGAACCTTTCTCCATGGAAGACATTGTCATGTAAATTTGACTGAGTTTACAGTATATCACATCAAATCAAGTGGTGATTACACTGGGGTGCTGAAATCTTGAAATTTGCCATCAATATGCACAGGGAGAAGAAAAAATGAGAGTGAGTTTAGCGTATGAGAGATGACTGTAGTGTTACTACAAATGGCAGCTGTATGTAACAGAGAAACCAGCACTACTAGAGAATGTAGTACTGGGATAAATACTATGATACACTATGCCATATAATGTAAAAGCTGTTATCCATGTAATGGTTGAATTTTTGTGAATTTCAGAAATCACTGACAAAAAATGTTGTCATGCACAGTAGAGAGGCATGCATTTACAATAGCCTCTGTGTTAAATTGCGA
Source organism: Diadema antillarum (assembly GCF_040938485.1). NCBI lineage: Eukaryota > Metazoa > Echinodermata > Echinoidea > Diadematoida > Diadematidae > Diadema > Diadema antillarum. Next base: position 59,454 of record NW_027271997.1, read on the forward strand.
AAACTACACCTTGAGAAAATGTTTGCGACCTCCTCATTTGCAAAAATAACAGCTTTTACAGTAGGATCTAGAAAAAATTTCAATCACACTTGAAAAGAGATACAGTTGTAGTATCAATTTCTTGAAGCAAATTGAAAATTATTCAGGCCTGTGAATGAATATATAAGCAAAGCCTTATGCACTGCATTCTCTCCAACCAAAGATTGACATTGACAATGTTATTCCATCCACATGTTAATAGATTTCAATTCAACTTCGACACAGCATAGAAACATCATGTACACATAAAGGCAAGGCCAAAGTTAAACTAAGACAAACTTATCTGAACTTTTTTAGCTTCATGTAATTTGGCCCATAAGAGTCATCAGAATACTCTCTTCTGTTATTATACAAATAATGCACAGGTGTGAGTGCGTTAGTGGAGATGCAGTGCACTCGAGGGTATTCACAATTGTGCAACATTCATGAGGCGAAGCCGAGTGCATGTTGCACTACACTGTGAATACGCAAGAGTGTGCTGCATCTCCACTAATGTCACAAACTTAAACCTGTGCATTATTTGGTTTATAAAATGGGTTGAAGAACTATTTTTAGTACAACATCAGTCTATCAGATAATAAGACTTCATATTTCAATACAACTGGGCCACTCTTCAATCGGCTTTACAGACGATCACAACGTGTGCATTGGTGCTGTGCGCACACACATACAGTAGTACGTACGTATCAAAGAGATTACACCAAATCTCTTTGGTAAGTAGACAGTAAATACCCACATCAGCACTTAGCATATTATCATTGGTTCGCGCCGCTCGTACAGAAGTCATCTGCCATAGGATAACAAGCTGTGCTGTTATGACTATTCGTTGCACACTTTTTGCACGGCTGTGCATGTTAGTAAGAAAATCAAGAGCGCACATGTGACTCATTTCAGCACTTCTGATTGGCTACATTCTTGAACCCATTTTAAAATCACATATAACACAGTCTACATCATTTACGTAATACTAAGATGACTATAAAGGCAATAATACAGCTTGCCTGACAGCTGTCAAATACGGTAGAACCTCAATAAAACAAAGTCAGATACAACCAGATACCTGATATAACAATAGGTTGCATGTCCAACTCCTTTGATATTATGTTTTTACACTGATATAATGAGCTACCCAATAAAATGAGGTTCCCTTGTGGAAGTTCGAGTGCACTAAATGATGTCCAGATAACAACATGTCACATATCAACACATAATGGTATCACGTATAGGTATCATAAGACGTTTCAAGGAGTATTATGATGGTTTGACTGAGGTCAGAATGCAAAATGGTTGACTGCTGCAACGTGTCCGAGTATATACCACACAAAACCAGACATTTTTTACACTTGTGATGTTATTACTTCCAGTATAACACAACAAACATTTGACCTTTATGGACCGACTTCACATGAAATATTTCAGAACGATAATCAGCTACAAAAGCTTGAACCATGAATTCTTTTATAATACTGACAATGGATTTACTTGCTAGACACAGACCAAATATGGTTCAAGTATGAATATTTTGATAGCAATTTTTATTTCTCTGCAAAAATTATCTCTAGCTTGCTCTCAGCTGATCTAAGAGTCCATCTAAAATACTGCGCTTGCCATTTCTCAAGTTGTTTATATCCACATTAAAAATAGAATATAGCATAGTAAAACAGAAGCATCAACATGCATTATAAATGGACATTCAGAGAGAGCATTCAGTGTAAAGATGAATTCATGTCACAATACTAAGGACTGTATTTACACACAAAAGTCATTGAAATATGCTGTTTGTAATTTGCAATTGCAAGTTACAAAAAGGCAAACTTCAAAAAGTCTGATAAGAATACTCTGAATGTCCTCAATATTTACCCTTCTTCTAATATCAAGTACTCCACAAGATCTATTTCATCACACAGAGTGAAGCTGGACACTTGCAAATATGTGTGACTTTTAAAAACATGCTACATTTGAAGGAAATTCTACATGCAGATAGTTTTCTTCTGTAACTTTATAGTATGCTTTATTTATCATGGCAGGCAATAGGCATGGTGCTATTTCAGTCTACAAGAAGATAGTGCAGACTTACTTTAACAGAGACATGAATGCAAAATAAAGTTAATGTGAAAGTATATCTGAATAGTGTCCCCTATTCCTTGAACATTCACCTACCAATGTTTGTTATTTCAAGGTACCAAATCTTCTAGCACTACATGGAGCAAATATATGCCTGTATCATCTACAACTTTTGACATCAATTCTCATGACAATGACCATTAGCATCTGATATGATATACATTGTTAATATACAAATACATATAATCACCCTAGGGTCCGCTTTATATATGTATATACGTATATTTTTTATTTTCTTTTAAAACTTCTTCTTCTCCTCCTCCCCCTTCATCTCCTACTTTTATTTATTTGTTATGATGACTTCTTCATGATTTCTTGTTTTTGTGAATACATCCAATTTTGGTAAATTGTATGCATGGCAGTTTTGATGAGGAAACCTTGTCTAAACATTTCTGCGCACTGCAGATTTTGACACGTGCAATACATCCTGTCAATATATCCTGTGAAGCAATGGATTCTACTACTCAATACTTAGAGTCTCTAACAAACTGACTGAAAAGCCACTGGATTTATGTGACTGCATGCAGGAAAAGCATTATACCAGTGACAGATGGCTAACAAATTTGGTTGAAAACTATATGTAGCAGGGTGCTAGCTTCTGACAAGTTCATATAGTAAACACCCTCCTGCTTCTTAACAGGAAACTAGACCACAGTAAACCTCTCTTAAATCGACATTGCTTCAGTGCACATACAAGAAAAAGTCCTGATTTTTTTTTTTTTTTCTGTTTCTTCTCATGGAATTCTTTGTGCAAGTTGACATGAACAAGTCGATCATTGCATGTTCACATCGAGATGCTGAAATACTTTAAGTTGGTTGTGCATCCCAAGGCTGAATTTGGTTTTCCCTTTTTCTTCCAGAAGGTAAAGAGTTCAATGATCAAAAGACACCTAGAGTTTACAACACAACTCATCTAACCATAGTACACATGTTCATCAACAACATGACTCAACAAGATACCAACAACTCCACACATGGGTCACTCTTTGTGTAAGCTGACACATTTCTGTGGTGGAATGTATGTCAACTTAAGCAAGGTTTACTGCAGGTTTGAGGTGCTGAAATGGTGGCCTAACTTTATAGCTCGTTGTGCTGGACAATGATGTTTGGGTTCCTGTTGAAATGTGTGTGCTGGTCCCTTCCCATGAAGAGAATCTCACTCTCCACAGCTTCCTCAAGACTAAGATGGTTGTCAGCATTTGAGTCCGTCATGGCCAGAAGATGGTCCACCTGAGAGAGAGAACATGGTGAACATGAATGAATGACACAAGCATTGAGGTAAACCTTGAGTGGGAGGAGACACAAACGTGATGAACAAATCAAGGCACCTCATTTACTCTTACTATTGTAAAAATTGTGTGATATGTAATAGATTTAATGCTCTATACTAGTGTGCAAAGACTAGTGACAATGGTGAACGAAAGTAAGGATGATTTCCTCTATCTGCAAATCATTACAAGTAATACTGTAAAACGAGGAATGTTCGCATGCATTTTAATTTCGCAAATTTCGCGAGCGGCAACATTCGCAAAATTAAAATGCACACGAAAGTTCTTGCCTACACAATATGCATTGGATGCCAGTGACAAGTCGCGAAAATTTCATGCTGCGAGAAAGGCCATCGGCGCCACTTTGCGAAATTTTCAAGCCGCGAATATATTGTGTTTTTACAGTATTAAGATGTGTTTTATTTTCAGTCATTCGAGGTAATAGCAATTATTTGCACGTCATCATGAAAAATGGATCAGAAACAGACCTACTGCTACATGACATATCATCTGGAAAACACTCTCTGCTGTTATTTTTGGTTAATGCAGCCACATAAAAAATTATTTTGTGTCATGATAATGCTGGTCTTACCTCTCGCTCTGCTTGTGCCCTCAAAGACTTTTCTTGTGACTCAAGTTCAAATATCTCATTCCCTTCAAGCTTGCCATTTCCATCATGGTCCAACTCGGTTTCAAACATGTGCTTCTCTTCAAGAACCCACTGAGGTATATCTTCTTCCTCTGGAAAAACAACAACAGCAAACAGTGCAATATTTGACTGGTGAGAAAACTTATGGCAGAATGTTCTAAGTGTCAGGTCTGTTACACAGTTTAGGCCACACGAATAGTACAAGAAAGCAATACTAATGACAGTGGGTATGGGTATGGCATTTATATTAGGTTTAGATATTGATGTCATATCTGTCTGATTGACATATTTGGCACTGACCCCCCCCCCCCCAAAAAAAAAAAGAAAAAAAAAAGAAAAAGAAAAAGCAGTGTTGATGGTGTACGGAGAATATACATAGTCACAGTGTACCAATACCTCTTGACAATACCTATGACATGCCACAAATACTAGTCATCTTGATTAGTCATCTTGGACTCTTCTCAAACAAACACTGTGATTTGAAGACACAAGTCCATTGCATATGACTTATTTTGGCCATCAAAATGAGGTTCAATGTGACCTATATGAAGTCTGTTGTCCTTTTAACTGTGTTCATCATAACTGAATTTTGGTAAACTTCCCCTAGAAAGAGCTGTGACAGGAGGTCATCTTTAAAACAACATTCACTTTTGGGAAATAAATGGCTAGCAAGAAAGAATACTGATCTAACTAAAAAAGCACTCTGAGAGCGCAGACCTCCGCCAAGCAGTTACTTTCTCTCAATGATCTTGCTCTTCCCAAGGAGATTTTCTCCTCTCCACCACTGGGGAAAAGCTCTTTGGGCTTTTCCATAGAGACCAGTGATTTCCACCCATAGGTATACATGCTGAAAAATCACCTGATTTCCCAATATAGAAGCCTTTGTTACATCATAAACCCTCAGCTGCGCGGCACGCCTCGCCCTAGCAGAAACTAGAGCATGCATTTTAGTGCGCGTTTGAAAACCTCAAAAATGCGCAGCTTGAACTCACAAGTTCATTGACCCTACCTGTCAAAATATAAAAAATCCTTCATAAATTCCAAAATAATTCTTGGATCACTACCAAAATTTCATTTGTTACTTGTGTCATTCTCAAGCTTTCCTGTATCAAGTTTCATCCAAATCCGTTCACTACTTTACGAGTTATTTCGCACACGGACAAACAAACAAACAAACAAACCAACCAACGGTAACGAAAACATAACCTCCTCCCTTGGCGGAGGTAAATATCTATTATGAATAGTGTCATACTATCATAAAACATTATTCACATGGTACTCACCATCCACTGTGTGGAAGTCTCCAATGAATTCTGTGATATCAATGCCGCCATCACCGTTGGTGTCAAAGTCCTCAAGGGAATCAGAGACAACTACTCTCTACAGGTAACACAGACAATAAAAGACCAAAAGCTTGAAGAAAAATCAACCAAGAATCAAGGAGGTCATGACACATCCTACATGGTTATGCGATAATCAACCTTTGAGAATCTGAAACCTGTTTTTGATCCTAAACTACTGATATCATACATCATTTCACACATTAAACTTGATTGCCTTGAGTCATACAAATATTGCTAAGTATATTTGTACATTTGTAAGTTATGCAAACTCAATGATAGACTTACTTGGATATCTTTACTAAAGAGTTCATCAAAGTGTTCATAAAGATCTCCTCAACTGATAAATAAAGAATTATCTGCACATTGATGGCAGTGCCTATCCTTTTTTTTTTTTTAGACCACTTAGCATGCTCCCATAAAATCATCAATATCTCCACAACCAAGTACTTTTCTGAGATGTGTTATGTATGCAATTAAAGCAGAAGAGTAAGGGAATAATGTCATGTCATTTTCAGAAAGTCTACCTCCCCTGACTTTTTGATCCTTTTGTTGAAGCGGGTAACATATATTCCTTATTGTCTGAAATGTTCCCTGACTAAGCAGGGAGGTGGAAGGAATAGTTCAGTATCTCCATTCTCAGGTGCATAGAGTTTACATTAAATCCTTCTCTTATTGTAGAGTCTTGTTTGGTTTGTTGCATGAGATCACACAGATTGATGAAATTCCTTGAACTCACCTCCATTTCTCTGTAGAATTTAGGATTGTGAAACATGTGAAATTCCTTGGCATTCAAGAAGCCATCACCATCCATATCAGCGATGTCATAAGTCCTTTTAGCTCTCCTGATGTACTGTAGATAAAAACAAAACAAACCACGATAAGAAAAGAAGAATAAAAACAGCAAAATTGTTCATGAAAGCAAGAGAATATCAAGCACAGGGGTGAAGGTTGAGGGGACAAATTGAAGAAACTTCACACCTCAAAAATCATTCATGTGTGTAAAGTGACAGGCACAGGATTGATATGTCATGACTGATATGAAAAGGACGTCCAGGACAAGATCAGTGGATCATTTACATCCTCATTTAACCCATTGAGGACAAGTCCCGAATATACTCGGGTAAGTGTCTATGGGAAATGCTTGTTGCAGCAAAATCAGTCCATCCTCAATGGGTTTAAGATCAAATTATTTCAATTTCTTTACTGTAGATGAATCTCTTTTTACCATGTGATAAACAAAAACCACTTAAATAAATTGCATTTTCTTTTACATGAGATTCTTCAGTTCACATTGCCCATTTTACCTGGGGATGTTATTATTTTTGTTCTCAAATTTTCAATAATAAGCTCAGAACTATAAAGCCCTTTTGACTTAAGGCATTCAAACCAGCAATGTTGTCACATATATGCACAAAAACTGTAAACAGTGCAATGTGAAAGCCAAACTTAGTCAACAGAAAAATTGGGAGGTCTGAAATAAGATCATGAGATTTGCTCTTATATAAAATGAAAGCTGGCGTAAATTTGGTCTCCTGACTTCAAACCACTGCAGGTAGATATCATCAAAAATTAACAACAGATAGCCCACAACTTTTCTTTGAGTACCTTAGTACATGGAATTTTCCACTGACATTTAGAATGTTTTATGGCTCCATCTTCAAATCAGAGTCAGAAATTCACAGAATGACAGAATACACTGGATGTGAACAGACATACACTGTACATTTCCATTGCTACACTGTACATTCCATTTCTTCACTGTTATTATCACACAATGTGAGTTATCAGCTCCAGCAATCACAACCATTTCCGTTTAAACCCTCCATCTTTACATTCACCAATGATGTAGGGTCATGGAGTCAGTGGTAGTAAAACCAAGGCAAACTAAGGAGTTCACAAAAACATGAATATTCAGCTGTATGAAACAATCCACAGCAACGATTTTGTGGGGATTAGAAAGAGTTCTCTCTTCCATAATTATCAGTCTATTCGGGATGCCAAAACTTACCTAAAACACCTCATTAACACACATTTGAATTAGATAGCTTTTTTAAATGTAACATTTCCACTGAGGAAGTCATTAAAACATGTCCTCTGACATTCAGTTCCAGCCCTGTATTCATGACCATGTGACCAATACCTGTAAGTCTCCTGTATACTATGACTCTGCAATGAGAACAAAGTGCCTTGCCCAATGTCACTAACACTAATGCAGCCAAGGGAGTCCAAAGCACGGACCACATGACTGAGGGCAAGTAGTGCGGTATTTATTTAGCTAAAGGAACTCCTCAAAGTGAATGAAGAAAAGAATTTGAAGTGAAACCTTTTGATGCTCCTCCTTGTTCTCCTCCTCATCATCACCAGGCATGTAGCCATAGACATGGTCATGGTACTCAAACCAGGACACTTTCCTATCCTGGTTGACGTCAATTGGCTCCATGCTCTCTATTGTATCCTCCTTGTCAACGGTGACCAGGGCCTCGTACATCCAATCTGTCAGCTCATCTTATCCCGGTGGGCGAGGAAAAGAGAACCACAGACAACATAATGAACACTCATGCCTCTTCCGATGGTTACTAACCAGTCCTAAAACACACATACAACACATATACACAAGCACTTGTAAGGCTTTCACACAATGACTCCACCATTGTCAGTGCTTTGTTGTTTTGATTTATCGTAGCTATAATTTTTGGCCCACCCACTTCCCCCCCCCCCCCCTTCCAAAAAAAGACTGAATGATGCAAAGGTGCTCTTTAATAGACATCATGAGATTGCACCTGAATTTGTGCAAAACCATATGAATTATTTCAAATTGCATTCATGTACATGTCTTACATTATACTTTTTACATTTTTTCTTTAACTTGCATTGCTTTCATTTGTAAAGAATCACTCTTAACAAAATTGTGCTTTCCATGTACGTTCATCGGCATGTCATTTGACACACTCTGTACGTTGGGATCAGATCAGTGTATCAAATTAATATCGAATTGAGACTGAATTGAAGTGAGTTTTAATATAAACTGCACGATTTCACACAAATTGAGTCACCTATAATAATCTTTGTGTGTGTGTGTGTGTGTGTGTGTGTGTGTGTGTTCGTGGTTATCAACTGTGTATTTCTGCAACAGAAGATGGTTGAAGACATATCTAAGTAGAGGCTTTTATCAATTTATTTTCCTAAGACTGTATAAACTTTGTAGCGAGCAGTGATAACAAGAAATGAATACTGGCAAGCCTCAGGACCTCATTACATTTGCATGCATGGCACAGGCTATGTTTGGACTATAGAATGAATATCACAAACTTAATCCATACTTCAAGTGATTACTGTTTTGAAAATGACTGATATAATGTAGAAGAGATTAAACCTGTAAACACAAATCATGTGTGACATATCCATAATTTTAGATGAATTCAAATACAAGTTGGTACATTTCTTCAACAGTCTTTTCACAAAGTAATCATCAATAAGCATAAAAAACAAACAAACAAACAAACAATCTTGAAAGGGCAAGCCATAGTTCCGTCAACAAGGATAAGACTTAGATAATGTCTGTTATTGTCCTATTAGGTAAACACTCACAGAATCACACTTAAATTAATGTCCAAACACATTTCTTTGATGCCCAGTATTTCAAAGGGTGTGTAGACCATAAACCAAATCATATCTCTTCACCTTGTTTATGTTACATATATGCATCATAGTGAATGTTCTCTTAATCTAGTACCTTTGTCAATAAGCCCATCTGCATTCACGTCCACAAGAGTGACAATCTTGGCAAATATTTTTTTTCTCTCTTCCTCTGGCAGTTTGCGGAAGTCTGAAGCTTTTTGCTGTCACACACATACACATAAAAAAATAAAAGAGAAGAAAAACATTCAAATATTCACTTAGAGGAGACCTCTGGATGATTTTCATACTTTTATATTTGAACAAGAACAAATTGTTTATACTGGGTACAGAGTTTCAGAATCTAAAGTAATTGGGATGAAGGATAAGATATTTATAACAAATCACAATGAACAAGGATGTTTTTCTTGCAGTTTCCTTATAAGAATACATGAGTGGATGCTTAAGGAAGTAGAAACAAAAAAGAAAGCATGCATGAATTCTGCACAGGTGAACTTGTTAAGCAAGCAGTGTTGTAAAGAAATTACATTGCTACATTTCTAAAATATGTGAGCCTCCTATGTTATCATCCTTGTTAAGTGTATTTTGGTTTTGGTTTTTACAGTTGGATTTCTCTGCTAAAAAATCACAATAAATTCCACAATCTATAGGCCTACATAAAGTTGTCAATTTATGTATTACATGATGTAAAAATCTGAAAATCGTCTAAACGACCCCTCTAAAATAATGGTAGATTTCCCACTGTGCAGATATATTGTTGAGGTAAATGTATTCACTAGGAAGGTGACTGCCTTGCTATGGTAAATTGTTTAGTTTTTGAAAATCTCTCAAGTGTACATATAGAGATTAATATCATAATCATGCAAATTGTGATCTTTTGTGGAAACTCTTTTTCCATGCACCAAATCTCCATGAAAATGCAATTTTGTAATTTAATCCATGTACCACAGACATATGCATATTAAAGTAAGTGTTGTATCCACTCAAAACACAGAGGCAACATCTAAATCTACTGACCACGATTAAAGGTGAAACCATAACACAAATTCAGAATTTGACAGTGATAAATTGTTCATTGTAAAGTGTTCATTGAATTAATTTCACTATCACACATATTTATTACACATACAACAGGCAAACAACTGTCAGCTTTTGAAGATTAAAATGATTCCTATATACCCCCTTACACACTATGTGTGGGCGGGGGTATAAAAATACTGATACTTTGTAGGGGAAAAAACCCCAACATTTTGGAGGCAAAATATTATTTTGTTTGAAAATTGCAAGACTGCACAGTGTAAATGAAGTTTTTGGACAGTATTTTACTTTTAACAGAGTCATAACAATAAAACATATTTGGTGGTTGCTTGGTACACATGAGCTCAAAATCACAAATACACACACAAAGAGAGAGTGTGTGTGTGGGGGGGGGGGGGGGGAGGGGGCTACAGCGGGCAATCATACCTTTCCTCCAATAAATAGGGTCTGGTCAAAGGAGTCTAAGTGCTGGTCTCCTGCATAATGAGGGAGAATGTCTTCAATCTTGTTGCTCTCATCATCATCATCATCATAAAGGGAGATCTTGGGCTGAGCAGCTCTGAGCACCATCAGCAGAATTACTGCCATGGAGATAAGTCTGGCCAGAAAGTGCATTTCCATGGTGGTGTAGTATACTACTACACATATTCAAAACAAAAAAGAAGAATGTCCTCATTTGCAATTGTTGTAGTGTATGAAAATATAAAATGAATAACATGAGTAGCTACATGCTGGGGACCATACAGGTGCTGGTTGTGCATGAAAGATAAATTATACACAGTATATAACTAACTTCATTTTATTTAGAACAGTACTAGTGGATAAGTAAACAGTGGTGAAAGCTAGCAGAGCTTTTTTCTTGATTTATAAAATATGTTAAAACTTAATGTTATTTTGAATCAAGTAGAATATGATTTTAGTGTTCTACAAATAGCAGTCACAAGGGCAAAAACTGAGATTCATTGTGGGAATTAGAATTAATGTACCAGAACAATGATTGTGGCAAGGTGACAGAAGCCCATTGAGAAATGTTTGTATGTGTGTGGTCATGTGTGCTCTAGGAACTGCATTTCTCAACTAACTTGCACTCAACTTGTCATAAATTGTTTAATACAAATTTACATTGATTTTCAGCTCCCAGTTACTGGAAAGATTTGTCACCTATTATTAGATGGCTGACTTCTGTTTCAGATTGTGCAGGCAACATGTGTACACTATGGAATCGTTCGCCAAGCATGAAGAGCGATTTGTTTTGATCAACAGCATGAAAGTCAACATCGATATTGACATTTCCCAATGACCGATTTGGTTCAAATCCATGAGTAATTGAAAATAAGTTATTAACTCAGCTCTGTCACTTTTCATCTTGTTTTGCCTCCTCTCTCTCTCATGTCTATTTTCCTAATTTCTATTAGTTCCTTCCTTCAATGTGCATAGAGACATTCATCTATTTTTTGTGACATGCGCTATCCAAATATTACAGTGTATTATTATTATTATTGTATCCTGTGTGATTTTGGTGCAATTTACACGGGCTATAATCGAGATATCTACATTAAGAAAGTGCATTAGCGCAATCATCAATCCTATCATGCATCACACAGAATAGCTGCATTTTGGTTCTGGAGTTACTGTTTGGATGTCGACTGTCTAGACCTAGAGTGACTAACTGAGTCGCAGAGTAGAGAAGTCAGAGGAGATAGGCCCCTACTTTTATTTTTAAACTTCTCAAGTGTTTGATCATACCCGCCAAGCCCATCTGGCATCTATCGATCTAGACCGACTCATTACTGTAGCCTGTAGGTTCACGGTGAAGTAATCGAAAGTTGACCCAACTTCCAAGGAAATGTATATACGGTTGATAGGTAGTCAACCACACAGATCACTCTCATATATTCATCAGTCTGAGTGATACAGTCAGCACCTTGAGCATAAATGTTATCAATATAAACTGTCTCCAGTACAGACACGCGGTAAGCAACGAGTGGGACTGGGCAAACACACAAGCTGCACACTTTTGGTAACAACACACTTATACGAGGCAAAATAGTTTCAAGACAAATACACATGTATTACGAACATGCCAAATGATATCCGATGACAAATTGAATTTAAAAACACAGGGTATTTACCCCGTTATATTCGCTATATCTCTCACCTCATTCACCGTTTGCCACAGAATGCAAGCATCTAATTTTACTCTTCCGGTTCAGGGGAACGCGTACGCGTACGCCTAAAGCTCAGCTGTCAATTTAAATCTGTCTTTAAAAATTAAACTTAGAAAAACAAATAATCCTGTGATTCAAAAAATAGAGCTAGGTACCTATCTAATAAATATTTGAATATTATTTGTATTTATGATACTTTGAATTAATGTTATATATCATAAAATTTACACAGTGTTTGCTTCTTGAGATGCATTACAGATCTTTTTGTCGTCTGCTAGCAGTAAGCACGCGCGAATGTGACACAGGCTAGCCCTTTCATTCGCTCTCATCTTATGATAATACATTAGAATTGCGTACGCCTATGTGTTTTTTGTACACGACGAGCTGTCGGACAGCTGCTCTGACAAGACATTTTGACAGAAATTAATTGCAGAAAAACGAAGATATCTTGAAAATCTGTACTGTTTAGTGTTTCAATCCTTTTCCTGAGAGTCTGTACTGTATTTTCATCTAAATGGTGAGTAAACAACTGGATGATTTTTATGCGTATTTTCGATATTTTTCGAGAGACAGAAACAAAGAAAAAGAAAGAGAAGGAGAGAGACGACCTAAACACTGTACCTTTTACTGTGTGTATGTGTGTGTATGCTGTACGCGTACTCGGTATTGAGGATCCGAGCTTGAGGGTGGTCTCAGTGTCTCGTATTTTCAACAGAGTTCAGTGACCTAATGTGAAGGTATATTGAGAATCGAAATGGGGAGAACGATATATTATTGTGTCAATGTAAAGTGAGCTCTTATTTCCATTCGTAATAATCTTGAATATCCTATGAAAATATGGGCAGAAAACCGTGTTTAGATTTGTCCGCGACGCGATCTCCGAGCCGAGGCCTCGCACGCTCTGTATACACCATACCTGGGCTCTCTCGGATATCGGACAAGTGGAAAGCTGCTAACTGCTGTCAAGGCAATCTTTTGCACTGTGTATACGTAGTGGACATTTTTGAGCGAGGGAAGTGAGAGTACCGGGTTGGGGGTGGGGTGGGGTGGGGTCATAAGGTAGCAGAGTGGATGGAACAAGATGAAGTGTCATAATCTATGACTATGTTAGGGCTTGGAATGCACAGACATGTGGACAGAGTTGTGTGGATTATCATGCCTCTTTGACTGAAAAACCAGTCATACATAAATACGGTATATATTCCACAGTGAACTCCTGTTAAGTTATAGCCCGACCAGACGCCGGAAACTGTAGTAGAAGTACCCGTAGCGACAGGGCAGTGTAGTTACTGCATAACAAAGTCCTTGGGACCGGCAGTTTTCTTTTGTTATATCAAAATTTGGTAACAACCAAACAAATAACCAATAAAAAGACATTGAGTGGATAGTGTTCCGGCCTTAATTTTCACTTCGTTGTAACGGAAATTTTGTTAATAGGAGTGCACTGTACATTGCATGCTCCACTAAAACTGCTTGTCCCGCTAAAACTACGTCTACATCGTAGTCTTGTCTAGCTTCATGTAATTCCCATGGAAATGTCCTCTGAGTCTGTTATACGAGTCGTATCATGTTTAGGAGGAGAACCATCAAAGCTTTTCTTTCTTTTCTTTTTTAATATTTCATTGTAAAGCTCCTCAAAACAGATTTTCCTGAGCTATCATGCCTAAAAAATACACAATAAGGCTTATGGTTTCAAGATCATAAATTAATATGAATACTAATAGAGCCTATTTCAAGTACACAAAAAAATAACAAATAACTTACAGCCTTTTACATACCACATACATGTATAATTACATCAAGGCTCAACACTAATTTTTTTTTTTTTTTTTTGGGGGGGGGGGGGGGGGGGCGGGGGCAGCAAAGAAATCTGGGGTCTTGATTGAGTCACCAAAACATCTTTTCTTAGGAAATGGCAGCCCAGCATGTATATCTCTGGTGGTCCCAGGCCACTGGGCCACTGTTAATGTCGGGTCTTGAATATTAATAAGATGGATGACACATATAAGAAAAATGATATGATTGTAAGACTAAACCTCAATACTTCGGTACCGGTATCTTCTTTAGAAAAAAAAAAAAAAAGAGCCATCCCTGACACTCGTGTTCATGCACCACACTGATAATAGCATTGCAGTATATAGCAATCAAAATTTCAATGCATAGGAGTCTACCATTGATTCTAAAGGTGCATGTAGTTTGGTGATTGCAAATTTCGTAAGCTTTCAATGTAAAGGTACCTAGGTACCCGTTAAGTTTCCATGAATGTTTCACTCTCAAGCCTACATACACTTTAAAGAAGAAAACTGTGCATGCATACTACCCCAATACTTCGGTCCCTACACTGGTTTTAACTTCAAGATTCTTCTTCTTGTTTACTGTACATTGCGCAAATTTGCCCCTGTCTACTTTCAAAATACTCTTCATCTTCACCAACCACCATGTAATCTCCGTTCATCAAACTCGCTAGAATTGAAGGTACCTCGAATCAAGCATAATTGGGGGATCGGGCTTTTTCATAATGGGCCCAAAACTATGGAATGGCCTACCAAAATCTCTTAGAGAAGCATCTTCCAGTGATGGTTTCAAAAAGAATCTCAAGACATATATTTTCAATTTAAATTGACAATATTGTATACCTGTATGTATAGTATGTGTACGTATAGACCTACTGTTTGTTGGTTTATTGTCTTATTATTTTCTGTGATACTGTTGTAACGTGACACAATATGTACTCTGTTCTATAGCACTTTGAGTATCTTTTTTAGGTAGAAATGTGCGCTTTATAAGAGTCTCACTATTATTATTTAAAGGACAAGTTCACCTTCATAAACATAAGGATTGAGAGAATGTAGCAATATTAGTAGAACACATCATTGAAAGTTTGAGGAAAATCGGACAATCCGTTCAAAAGTTATGAATTTTTGAAGTTTTTGTGCAGTAACCGCTGGATGAGAAGACTACTGCAGTGTGTGAAAAACTTAGATGTCACATGCGTACAACAATATAAGGAAAATATAAAGAGAATTTCACAAAATTTCATCTTATGAAAAAAGTACACATTCCCCCGACTCGTTACCGACAAATGTTATGGGTAATATTATTCCCCCTGCCTTTAGAAAGAGGCAAGTCAAGTGCTCTTTTATTATGCGAAAAAAGTGAAAATATGTTGAATTTTCTTTATATTTTCTTTATACTGTTGTACGCATATGACTCACAAGCTGTAGTAGTCTCCTCATCCAGCGGTTTCAAAACAGAAATTTTAAAAATTCATAACTTTTGCATCGATTGTCCAATTTTCCTCAAACTTTCACTGATGTGTTCTAGTAATATTGTTGCATTCTCTCAATCCTTATGTTTATGAAGGTGAACTTGTCCTTTAAAAAAAAAAATATATATATATATATATATATTTCTAAATATATAATATATGTTTCATATGTATCAATCGCATGATTTACATCTAAAAAAGTGGTTACCGGGGGGGGGGGGGGGGGGGGGGGGGGGGGGGGGGGGGGGGGAGAACACCTCCCACACACATCCCTTCCCCCCAACCCCATCCCCAGCTCAGTTGCTGCACTCCCTTTGGGTGGTGCTTGAAGGGATGGTACTACCTGTGATTTTGGTTGAGATGGGCTTCATGCATCCAATTTTCATGAGATAATGAGGAACCATCTATGAAATATTAAAAAGCATACAATTCTAATTGGAATTCAAAGTTTCTTTGATGAAAATTGGTTTTGAGATGTTTTAGATATACATATCAAAAATAAAGTCCTAGAATAAAAGGTGGGACCCATGTTTTATTAGGACCACTTTTGTTGGTTTTTTTACTTTGTCTTTGGATATCTCAGCCCTTGCTTGAATATAACTGTAGGTCAGTTCTTTTTCATCAATGGAAAACGTTTAAAAATTTTCTTTGTCCTGAGATTCATATTTAGTAATATAGAAGTGTATATATCATATTTATATAATAGTAGAAGAGATGTGGTTCCATACAGTATGTTCTTGCTTTCTGTACATTATACATACATATTGTATCTTATTCTTTTGTTCTCACATTGCAGTTGAACCATGTGATATTGAATTTGCTTGTGGATTTAAGTGTATTGTGGCATTGGGCGTATGCGAATATGTCACATGTTGCAGTGTATTTGCTCAAGCTAAATTACACTGCCTCCATCTTGTTTGCTACAGTCCATGCCGAACAATGTTGTATTGGTTTTAGTGTTGAATGTAGAAACCATGCTGTTATGATCATTCATATGATTTGATTTACTGCCCAAGGTTGTTGTTTTTTTCTTTTTCCCAATTGATGCGATTATGGGTTTGTACATATATCATCCAAGCTTAGACATTGTCTGGAATAATTTTCGGGTAAAGATACTCCCATTGTAAACAAATTAGTACTAATTGTAGTTGTCTGGGTTATGGCAGGCAACAGGTCTGTTGTTTACCTGCCCTAAAATCATCTCCACAGTGAATCACCCACTAACAGAGCTACCAAGTCTCATGCATTGTGAGTGAGACTCAAGCATTTAGGGTCGCGTCTCACGATCTCACGCATAACACCTATTTTTCTCACGCATTGGGAGCATAGCTTAAAGGATTAAAGTAATAGTTGCAATTGAAGGCATATTTCCCTTTTGTCTTTCAAAATAAGTAAAAAATAGTCACTTAACCCTAACTAGGCCGGGGGGGGGGGGGGGGGGGGGGGGGGGGGGGGGAACGAGCCTCCAAGGCCCCCCTCGACGTTTCGCGCGGTGTATCGCTATCATGAAAAGCTATCGCCGCGATGTTTCATGACTTTTTTCTCTCAAGTTGCGCATAAATATGTACGTGCATGTCAGACCAAAAATTGCTCAAAAACGTGAATTCGTGTACAATTTCAGTGCAAACTGTGTTTACAGGCAAATTTCATAAAAGCATGATTATTTGGGGGTTTTATTGATCAAGATCAATTCATAACATATATTCTTGTTCGGAACAATGTCGCGGACAAATTTCATCGAAAAAACAATAAAAAACATAAAGTCTAAAAAACAATGAAATACATAAGAAATTCAAAAAAACAATAGAATACTTAAGAATTTTTTTTTTCTGATAACACAATTTTTTTCTCTTATATTTGCTGAGGACACTAAAAAGAATATTTACGGGCAAGTCCAAGATAATGCGCGCGTTACATATGGGACATTCAGAGACTTTTATGACCTGAAAAATAGTGTTATGGCCTTTGATCATATTGAACTTTATCATAGTGATGGAGAAGTATAATCATGTAAAAAATGGAGAAAAATGACCTTCACAATTATATTCTAGAAGAGAAAATATGTGCCGTTACGTATGGGACCCGAAAAATTTTGTTTTTTTGATCATTTTTTTCAACCTCAAAACTCTCTGAAAGTATTTCATTCTACAACTTGTAACTCACTGTGATGAAAGTCACAACACTCAAGATTATCAGAGGTATTTACTGTAAGTTTCATGTCATGAAGCAAAAAGCTCTAATTACAGGTTCTGTAATTAAAGACAGACATGACGTGTTACGTATGGGACAGTTTCACACGTATGGGACACTTTGCCCCCCATTCGTTTAGTGTGAGGAGAACCATGTGTATGGGTATTTTGCATAATTATTGAAGTAAAAGCAGTTGAAACTACTCAAATACTGATCCAGATTGTCAAGGAAACAATATTCCCCAAATATTTACCATCATAATCACATTCAATCATATTTTTATATTTTTATGACCAACCTGAGTATGCATGCCCTTTGTCCCTCATTCACTTAGTGTGTGGAGAACCATGTTTATGGGTATTTTGCAAAATAATTTTGCAAAATACCTACATGTATAATCAAATTTTTGCATTTTAAGTATTGAGGTAGAATCAGTTGAAATTACTCAAATACTGATACAGATTGTCAAGGGAACAATATTCCCCAAATATTTACTATCATAATCATATTTAATCACATTCTATTGTTTTTATGACCAACCTGAGTATGTATGCCCTGTATTTTATAGTAAGGTAACGTATTTACTTCCATTGATGAAGGGCAGTTTGCCATTCAGTTTCAATAAAAAACAACTTGACACAAGAAATATTAATATGCAATACCTGCTGCGTGGAACCCCAGTAATCGAGTAGATACGTGATGTCTGTCTAGCAATCAGGTCATTGATTCGAGTCACACCTCAGTATGTACAGCTTGTATACCCATGATTTTTGTTGTGGCTACCACTGAAAACTGAATAAGGACAATTTGTTTTTTCACTTGCAATGAAAAAAGAAATGATGCAAAAACACTAATTTGAAGTAACATCTTCATTATCATCACATACATGTGTTATACAATGCAGCTACAATGTAGCTAGAGCTCTACATTGTGTGGTGAACAGTACTCAATATACTAGAAGTTGAACTGCAATTTTTCAGTCTGCTTTATGAAGTGTATTTGGTTTCAGTACCCTTTAAATCAGACATCTCTACTTCAAGGGACTGTATATAGTTCTGGTTCAGATGGGGATTCTGATTTCAACTTTTACGAGATAATTAGCACTTCTTTTATGAAATATTTAAATATCATACAATTCGAAGAGGAATTCAAAGTTAACATGACAAAAATCCGTTTTGAATTGGCTGAGATAATAAGAAACGTCGTGTCCGAATAAAAGGCGGGTCACATTTTTTATTAGGACCACTTCGTTTTACTTTGTATTTGTTTGCTTTTTGATATCTCAGCCATTTCAAATTGGATCTCCATCAAATAAACTTTGAATTCCTCTAGTCTTAGAATTGTATGCTCTTTAATAATTCATATGATTGGTTTCCAATCATCTCGTAAAATGTTGAAAACTGAATCCCCATTTCTATGAAAACTACAGTCTGTGTACCATCCTCTTTAATGCTAATTTTCATTACCGGTATGTATTTTGCCATATCCCCTCCCCCTTTCTGAAAATTGTTTAGTCAAGTACATGTATTGTTTCAAGTGTCTATAACTCAAAAGTAGCTGCAAAGTTGAGATGCTTTCTTCAGGATGATTGACCATTTGTGTACTGAGAGACCCTCCCAGCTAGCTACATGCATTCACATGCAATATGTATGAGGATCATCCGATGTCCCATACGTAACATTTAATTGCCTAGTAATAAAAAATATTTCTTTTACTATTTTTTCTTCCTTCTATGGTATTTAACTTCTCTAAACAATGAATTAGAACTTTCCAAAAGGGCATTCAAATAACCTTTGAAATTTTAGAAAAAACCTAAAAAAATGACCTCAATTTGTTACATATGGGACATCTCATGATAGGTCAAGAGCTAATTTGCGTAATCATTTGCATAATCCCTAAATTTTCATACCAAGATAAACTACTTGATGAACTTCTTATGTCCACATATTAATCAAATATAATTTTGCTTTCCTTTGAATAAATATGAATTTTTATGCCTCCGCCACGAAGTGGTGCCGGAGGCATTATGTTTTCGGGTTGTCCGTCCGTCCGTACGTCCGTACGTCCGTCCGCTTTCGTTTACGCGATAACTTGAGTAATATTTACTGGAATTTTACCAAACTTGGTCAAAGTATGAAGTATGATGGGGCAATTATTTGATTAGATTTTGGGTGAAATCGGCTAAAGGACAAAGGTCAAGGTCAAATCATGAAATTGTATCCGTTTACGCGATAACTCAAGTCTGGATAGAGTAAATTTCACCAAACTTTGTTGGAGGATGATGTATGATGAGACAATTACTTGATTAGTTTTTCAGTGAAATCGGACAGAGGTCAAAGGTCAAAGATCAAGGTCAAATCCTAATATTTATCTGTTTACGTGATAACTCAAAACTGGATGAAGCATCTTTCACCAAACTTGGTCCAAGGATGATGTATGATAGGACAATTAGTTGAGTAGATTTTAGTGACATTGGCAAGAGGTCAAAGGTCAAAAGGTCAAGGTCAAATGCTACAAATGCTGCAATTTCCCCCATATCTATGCAATGCCCAAAGGTATCTTCTTGAAACTTGGTGTGGACATGTACTACTGCGTAAAGATTCTCCAGAGAGTTTCATGTCATAAGGTCAAAGGTCAAAAGGTCAAAAGTTAGGTGAAAATGTCGCAATATCACTTTTCTCGCAAATGGTTCAATGTATCTTTATGGAACTTGGTACATACGCATGTACTGACTGGCAGGGATTATCTAGGGAATTTAGGGGTCATGGGTCAATAGTCAGGGGTCAAAGTTCAAGGTCATCTCCTCAAAATTTTACTATTTCCCTCATATACTAGTATATGCAATGCTTGCATTATTAGTTTCAAAACTTAATACATGCATTACCTAATGGAGATTCTCTGGGAAATTTCCAGCCAGAAGGTCAAAGGTCAATGGTTAAGGGTCAAAGGCCAGGTTTCAATGGCCCCCCTCAAAAAAAAAATTCATTTTGTACCGTCATTACACTCTTTCTTCATACCTTGGAAATTACTCAATGCATAAACTTATAAAAAGGTCTGTCAGAATTCAAGTAAAAATTCTCAATTCCTCAAATATGTGTACCTGCACTCTTAGAAAATTAAAGCAAACCCAGTTCAAGACATTTCTGACAAACCTGTCATTTCAATATTTTGCCAGTTATGTGAAACTGTCATGGATCATACATTGTGAAGACATTGTACTATACGCCTATTGGGAGAATCATACATTATGGCTGAGGCATCAGTCGCCATAGCGACATTTCTAGTTATAAATGTCTCATACGTATTTCACATAATGCAAATGAAGCCCTTGAAATTTGTATATATTTACATACATTGTAGTATCATTTTTTCCTCCATGGAAATCAAAACTTCAACTCATAAGCTTTAGAATGATACCAAACATGTCAATATTGAGCAAAGATGAAATTTTGCCTTCTGAGGGGACCTTATCTTGGACTTGCCCTTACACACACAAAAAAAAAAATGTGCCTGTTTTGAGCTTCATTTAGTGATTTATACCAAATTGTCTGATTTCATGCATCATTATGCATAATTAGCATAATTTAGCAATAATGATAATTCCAAAAAAAATTAACTTTATTGTACTTTAGATTACATCATAGGCAATGTGTGTGCCAAATTTCGTCGCGATCGTGCGGTCGACGGCCGAGATCTGGGAGGCCCCCCCGGCTCTATCATCTACCTAAATAGCCCGGCCTAGTTAGGTTTAAGTATGTACCAGCTTGCACCATTAAGAGCAAAAAATTGAAAAAGTTCAACCGTGGGAGGGTGGACACCCCCCTCCCACACCCTCCCCTCGCTCACGCACATGCGCGCGCGCCGAGACGCCGAGTCGTGAAAATCTCACTCATAAAAATCTTTTGAACTTGGCATCTATGCACTAACCTCTGACAGGCATGCATAAATGACAGGGTGAATTGGGAAGATTGCTTGATTTTTTCACTTAGTTCAAGTGAAAGTGTATTGCCAAAGGATGAGATGAAACATTGAGCTTTAAATAGAAAAATTGTTGCCTTCAAACAGTCTTTGTCCACGTGTACTTTGGTATCAATAAACCATGATTTACATGTCATTGAGAATTTCACTCGAAGGCTTTTCTGTCTCTTTCAAAGAGCAATACATAAAATGTCTCTTCCATTGAGTTTGACTACAAAAAACATCGCAACATATACACTTCATTGTGCATTTTCAGCAAATCTGCTAAAAAAAAAGAACAAAAAAACAAACAAGAAAATAGGGAAAATTTGGTTTTAAATGCACTCAAAGAATAATTCAGAAAGACAACACCTTTCACACAAGGCTTTGTCAAGGTCCTGTTGACTTTTAATCTTTTACCATTTTGTAGAGTCTTAAATTGTATTTTTGTATGATACTCAACTGTCCCAGAATCATTGCTTACCAGTCATACATGTAGGTACAGTACATGTACTTCGCAGCTTAAATTTGCAGTTACTTGGTTGTTGGATAACTTGTCCTGTAATTAGTTTATGATGAGTGTATGACCATTTTATGTACATGCTAGTTAAATTTGTGTAGCATGAAATACAGTCATGAACTGAATTATAGAGCTCTGTGTGTGAAATTCCATTTAAAAACCAATGAAGGTCATCCTATAAAAATCACCCATCTTCTTAGTGGACTACTTTGGTTTTCCTTTTAAAAAGGGAATGTACAGTGCAGCTAAGTGGAATTCAAATGTCATAAAATTGTGTTGTCTGCCATAACACAATGAAGACATATCCCTGAGGCAAAGCAGTACACTATGTCCTTTTGTGGTACATTTTGCATTGACATCACATTGTACAAACATGCACCGAAAAAAAAAAATAGTATAATGCTGTTGCAGAATCTTTTATTACACTGCTGTACGAGGTTTACAGTGCAAAGCCATACAATTAAAGTGTTTTGTTCTCACACTGAAAAATACAGTGTATGACAAAAGGCTAACTTTTAGCAGACATGCATTGTGCTGTTTGAATGAACATAAGAGAGGCTGGTGGGAGGGGGGGGGGATGTGATTTGTTGGTCATCAAATGAGAAATGAGTTACAGAGGAGTGGAATTAGACTTTCTTGATGTCGGTGACCTGCTACATACTGCAACAGTACTCTCCAGATAATTGGGACCTGCTTCGTAGCAAACTTTTTACATGTTACCAAGTAGTTTTACTTTTAGCAATAGGAACTACCTCTGGCTCGATCAGGACACTCAATTGTATTTTGCCCGAGTTCTTCTGTTGCATCTGAAAATAACATTGAAATACTGAGAAAGAATGAAAGAAATATAATTTCCTAACCAGAACCAAGTTTTGGTTTTTTTCTGACCATTCTTGGATACTGTCATTTATGGGACCGCACAAAAAGGTGGCATTGTGCAGGTGGTTATATCGTTCAACATCAGCTTCTACTCACACTCAAACGGCATATTGAAAATATGTTCAAGTTAAAGTGCTGCCTGTATCTTGACATTGGCAGGGTCATAGCCACTGGTCACAATTTGATATGCTCAGTGCAGTCCTGATGATCTGCACAGGTCAATACCAGTCACTATTTAGGTGGGAAAGTAGTATATACATGTACCCGTTCGCACCTCGTGGAGCAGTGGAGCTGTGGAGCGGTGGAGCTCCACAGCTAATGAATATTAATGAGCTCATGAATAGTAATGATCATGAATATGTATGAATATGTATTTATGTAAATGTACATGCATTATGTATGAGTGTGAGATATAATAGTCTGTGAATGGGAGTGGCAATAGCAATAGTGAATTGTGGAGCAGTGGAAAGCTCCACAGCTAATGAATATTAATGAGCTCATGAATAGTAAATGATCATGAATATGTATGAATATGTATTTATGTAAATGTACATGCATTATGTATGAGTGTGAGATATAATAGTCTGTGAATGGGTGTGGCAATAGCAATAATGAATTGTGGAGCAGTGGAGCTCTATGACCTAGCATATCATATTAGTGAGCTTAATTTATGAATATGCATGATTATGCAATTATGTTAACATTGTATAAACTATGCGTACGCGGTGGAGCTATGGAGTTGTGGAGTTGTGGAGCGGGAGTGACTCTCTTGCAACATGGCTAGTGTGGAGTGTATGTTGTGGAGTCTATGATTTTTGCACGTATATAGTTGATGCGAATATAATTATGCAAATGCGAGACGAAATGACGAAATGACGAAATGACGAAATGACGAATCGACGAAACGTCGAAGTGGTGGATATATGTCATTTCGTCATTTCGTCATTTCGTCATTTCGTCTCGCATTTGCATAATTATATTCGCATCAACTATATACGTGCAAAAATCATAGACTCCACAACATACACTCCACACTAGCCATGTTGCAAGAGAGTCACTCCCGCTCCACAACTCCACAACTCCATAGCTCCACCGCGTACGCATAGTTTATACAATGTTAACATAATTGCATAATCATGCATATTCATAAATTAAGCTCACTAATATGATATGCTAGGTCATAGAGCTCCACTGCTCCACAATTCATTATTGCTATTGCCACACCCATTCACAGACTATTATATCTCACACTCATACATAATGCATGTACATTTACATAAATACATATTCATACATATTCATGATCATTTACTATTCATGAGCTCATTAATATTCATTAGCTGTGGAGCTTTCCACTGCTCCACAATTCACTATTGCTATTGCCACTCCCATTCACAGACTATTATATCTCACACTCATACATAATGCATGTACATTTACATAAATACATATTCATACATATTCATGATCATTACTATTCATGAGCTCATTAATATTCATTAGCTGTGGAGCTCCACCGCTCCACAGCTCCACTGCTCCACGAGGTGCGAACGGGTACATGTATATACTACTCACACGGTGTTGCCTTTGTTGGTGCGATAACTATAGTTCTTAGGACCACCGCAAAGCCAGGTTTGAATGAACTCGCCTTCACCAAGTTCATCCGTCAAGTCACCAACGAAATCGCCGGTTTTGGGGTCGTGATGTTGTACTGTTGGGTCTGTTCTAAAGACTACACTATCAGTGTCGTAATACAAGACCCTATCGTTCAGCCTCTGCAAGACAGAATACAATTTCAGTCGCGCCAATGCCGTCGTGAAACTGGCTATTATGATATTTGTGTTGACGTTGTGGTCCACGAAGCCTTCGGCTTGATTGAAATGAATTTCTACCATGTCGTCGTTTAGAACGAGAATGTCTTGTAATTCGATAGTGCGATCCTTTAAGAAATCTAACAACTCAGCGCTGGTTTTGACAAAGCGCGTTTGTTTCAGATTTGGTCTCTCAGCAAATTTCCCCCACAGCACATTAACAATGCCCTTGGCAATGGCGCGTAAACCGGGGTTTTTCGCGATGTTTTTAGAGTCTAATTGAATTCCCTCATGGGCCAAATAATCTCGAATGTATTTTTCACGTTCTTCTTCAGTACTGGCATGGGCGGGGTAGCCTGAGGCTTCCTGCTTTATTTTCATAAAGCTGTCTATATACTGCGCAAACAGTCCTCCCGTTCTTGTTTTGGGATCGTACACTGTATACCTGTCAAAGTGTCATACTTCGATCATTCGGAGTTGCGTATACCCCATCTCTACAGCTTTTTTCAGTTCCTCCGATACCCACACGCCTTCTAACTCACGCTCCCTATCTGCGTGCTTGCAGGGCCCCTGATTCAAGGTGTCTGCACAGGTCCTGCATAACTCTTTGAAAGCATTTGCACCTTCTTCGACGCATTCCCATTATGGATCTCTCTTAGTTGACGTTGAATCAGACGGTCTAATTGACGGCTATCGTGACAATTTCAGCGTTGTTGGTAGCGTGCACGGTAGATAGCAGCGTTCAGGATCTTTGATATCATTTGCAGCTTTTTGAAATCGTCGACCGGTAGCGTTATGCCTTTTTTGGTTGGAAAATGCTTGCCTCCCAGTGTGAAAAATTCTCGGATATCAACGTAGACATTTTCCTTGAAGACTTTGACCGTAACGTATCTGATTTTCTTCGGCGTTGTGTTAATGGGGAATTTGCATACGTCGTAGCCATCACAATTTGTACCCATTTTGCTCGTGTTCCAGACACCTGCCTCGTCGGTTCCAGACGCTGTCTTGTCTTTGTCAATTTGTCCATTTCCAGACGCGTTGATTGTATTGCCATCTCCCCTAAAATCACGATCGCGACGTTGTTCTTGTTCCATTATCCCGACTGGTTCGGAGTTGGCCATAGTGTCTATTTGAAGTTCACCTCTGTTGGCTTCATTATCCATGCCTGGCAGTGCTGCCGTTGAACGAGTATCGTAGGCATTGCCGTAGTATGAGAACATGTTGACAGCTTTTCACGTAGCAATTCCTTCAGGGTATTCGAATGCTCCGTTCTTTTCGGAGCTGAGTTTTTATATCCCCATTCCGAAACTATTCTTAGTAACTGTACGTCGCTTTCCAAAGTTATGCGATGATGTCATACTTTTTAATATTTCTGTTGTCATTATGTATTTCTCCATTTTGTATACATTACCCTGTGATTGTGCAAGGATCGGTCAGAGAGCATGTCCGAACTCGTCACGGGCTCGAGTCCCATTTTTATGTATTTCTTTATTTTATAAGTTCTTTTGTCTTTGATTGCGCAAGCGGCGGTCAGAGTGCACGTCCGAACTCGTCACGGGCTCGAGTCCCATTTTTATGTATTTCTTTATTTTATACTGACTTTTGTCTTCGATTGCGCAAGCATTGCGCAAGCGTCGGTCAGAGGACACGCCCCCATTTTTATGTATTTCTTTGTTTTTTAAAGTTCTTTTGTTTTCGATCGGGCGAGCGTCGGTCAGAGGACAGGTCCGAACTTGTCGGAGTGACGTCATCAAACAAACAAATGTCATGAATACGATTGCAATCGTCATTATGACCATTTCGACCATTGCCTTCGAAAATATCTCTCGATGTGAGAACAAAAGAATATGATGAAACAATGACGCGGATTCTTAAAACAATAGCATATTTTTCATAATTCATTCTTCATATTTCATATCGATCCATAAATATTCATATTTCATAATCATCATTCATCGTTCATATCTATAATTCATATCTCATGAATATTCATCTTTCATTTTTCATATTTCATACATTCTTTTGTTCTTTCCTATTTCTATTGTTATGTAAATATCCATAATTCATATCTATTATCATAATTCATCGATTTATCATAATTCATATCATAATCCATCTTTTTATCATAAATCATATCATAATCCATATTTTTATCATAAATCATATCATAATCCATCTTTTTATCATAAATCATATCATAATCCATATTTCATAATTCATAATTCTTTTGTCTTTTCATATTTCTTTTGTTCTAGAACAATAGAAATATGAATCATATTTTTATGACGCTATACGTACACCTATACTACTTGGGAACCCTGCTCAAAATAACTGTCACGACAAAAACTGGATTCCGCGACTCAGAGAGATATAAGCGGGGACCACTACACTAGCTGCATAGTGCAGTTCACTGAAAGGGCAGACGACATGGCTTTATCTCCAAAGTTCCTGCATAAACTTTTTTTCTTTTTTTTTTAAAGTGGGGAGGGGGGCAAAATAGGAAACTTATCAAGTGTTTTACGAGATATCTTTATGGTCATGTGGCATAATACATTTTGTTTGTCTGTTTGTTTGTTTTTATTGTTCCATAATCCACATTTCAACAAATACATAAACCATAAACATAAGAATACAAAAGCATGTATGAATTGTCTAGTACAGCTTTTAAGACAATTTAACATGTGAAATCTGAGGAATCTACATAGAAGCATTGCTTGCAGGGTGTAGATTCCCAGATGCGGATGTGAGATTAATTCTTACTTAATATATGCAATTGAAGGAATGACAATTTGTGAATTGGGGAAATATAAACGTCGAAGAATAGAAAAGAAAAAGAAAATACAAAGAAAACAAAGTCCGCTGCACAAGACTTCTTGAGAGTTGCGTGATCACCCAAGCGCGGTACAAGTCAGATACGGTGTACAATAGCAGAAATACAAAATATGCACAAAGGAGGTTCAGGAGATAATAAGAAATCACGAGCGAGGCACATGTTACATAATCGATAATGACAGTAATACGAAGTATGAACAGAGAATGTCGAGGAGGATTGAACCTATAAGTATGAATTTAGATCTCATGTCCGTAAATCTCTTCATATACAAGTGTAGTTGCAAAAATGTGTTCGTATAGAGTCCGTATCTGAAATAGCAGTATAGAAATTGCAGCTTAACATTATAACAATATACAAGAGTATTACACCTGCACTATAGTTATATATGCACAGTGCAGTTTAACAAATATGATATGCCTGCAAGATAATACAAAATGTTCTCAAGAGATTTAGTAGTGTAGAATATGCAGTGGCCTCTCAAGTGATGCAAATCTCCATTGACAACTCATGTACTATAGTCACAAAAAATGTAACACCCCCCCCCCCCCCCGAAGGAATGGAAAATGTCAGAAGTTACAACTGTACAACTGTACAACTGTACAACTGTACAACTGTACTGTAAATCAAACAGCCGTCCCTGAGGTACATGTACAGTACATGTAAGTATTGTGCAGTGCTCATTGAACAATCCCAACTTCTAGCCAGCTTGCATGATCAAGAGAAATTACATGTAATTCATTTTTCTGTGGACTGCTTTGAAGTATATTTCAATGACATGAATTGTACTACATGTACCAGTTTTATCCCATATTCATCACACCCTAAAATGCACTGTCCATGAGGTATAAGCTGCACATCTTGAACCTGAAACATTTCTTGTCCATAAAAAATGGAAATTTGAGAAATCACTGAAAATGGTTTTGGGCAAGTTGTAAAAAAAGAAAAAAATAAAGTTTTGTAATGTCCTGAAGTAAAGTCATATCATTACATTTTCCATTCACAACTCATTCTTCACTTTTCTGTCATGCTTTCACACTACAGTTTATCTCCTCTTCCTCCTCTTATACATTTTCTCCCTCCTCTCTTTCCCTATACATGTATCTCTCTCAATTATGGTCCAACCATCAGGCCGATTACTTCTCTGCTCAATGCATCCACTGTGTGTGTGTATGGGGGAGCGGGAGCTACAGTAGTACGTGTACCAATGTATTCCCCTCTGAAGCCTTACACTTTTATACTACCTTTTCCATTCCTCACTCTGGTCTCAAATATTTTAGGGATTTCATTGTGTGCATGCAGCACCAAGTACTCATGAATATGTATTAAATTGTGCTACATGCACAGCTCTATACAACTTTTGTACCTACACCAGCTGACATGGGTGTTTAAGAAAGCACACAATTTAGTAGGCCTACCTGAACATACAATACTGTTACAGTTCATTATTCTGAAGGTTCGTTATTCCAAAGATTCGCTATTCTGAAGGTTCGCTAATCTGAAAATGAAATGTGGCTTGTTATTCCGAGGGTTCATAACGAACCCTATTTTATTTTTGGATTAACGAACCTTCGGAATAACGAACCGTATTTCATTTTCGGATGAACAAGCCTTTGGAATAGCGAACCCTATTTCATTTTCGAATTAACGAACC
Source organism: Diadema antillarum (assembly GCF_040938485.1). Taxonomy (NCBI): domain Eukaryota; kingdom Metazoa; phylum Echinodermata; class Echinoidea; order Diadematoida; family Diadematidae; genus Diadema; species Diadema antillarum. The sequence goes on from NW_027271997.1 coordinate 88,828, forward strand.
TTTGGAATAATGCCACAAATGTTCAGATTAACGAACCCTTTTTCATTTTCAGATTGAGGAACCTCTAGGTATAGAGAGTTTTTGTGTTTCAGAATAACAAACAGCACCTGAACATACAATTACACGGCTCAACATTATCAGTGGCCTGGGGCCAATAGAATTGGTGTTGGGCCAAGAGATAAATTTTGTGCCCCGTAACTAAAATTCAAAATAACAACTAGAGTGTTACTTTTGCTTTTATTTTGGACCAATAGAATTGAAGATTTAAAGATTTCAGTGGCCCAAAAGAGTGTCGAGCCCTGAATTAATTCACAGTGACAATGTCAGGCAGTCAGAGCAGCAAAAAAGTAAAAACAAAACAAAACAAACAAACACTGCATGACCATGATGTTACATGTGCCAACATAACATGGTTTATTCACACAATTATTCAAAACTGCCTGAAGTATCAAATTATTTCATTTTGGGGAGATGGTGATAGCTCAAATGCAATAATGGTACATACATGTATGGTAGCTTTATTTTCAATGTGCAATGTAATAGAGAAGAGTTTGATTAATTACAGAATCATGCAAGGCATGGCTATTTCTATGTTTGACTTTGTCAGTCACTGTCAACTAGAGGCCTTGGTCTGCACAAGATGTATGACTGTCAGTGAAACAGAATTAAGTGTACTGATACATATGACACCTAGTGGAAATTGGCAACTGACAATAAATCCAAAACTACGTGTAGATACATTGTATACTTGGGTGACCCGCACCTCGTCATAGTTAATGTTTGCCCATAATTGAATCACATTTCGCCACTGAAATTCTTTGAAATCCAACTCACATACAGGAAAAATGCTGAAAATTCCAATGGAATCACAAGTTCACTGATCGATATTGAAAATTTGCAGCTATCGTCGTCAAAGGCGAACGATGCGAAAAAGTTGCGCGCTAAGGAAGGGGCCCGCAACTCGTCACCCGCTCTCCCATAGACTTAGCACGTAAAAGACGTGTGCGGGTGACCGTGATGTTCCCATAGACAAAGATGCGTGCGGGTGACATATAACACGTATTCCTATAGCCCTATTAAAATTTCACATTTTTGCGAAACACTGTTCGGTTTTCACCACAATTTGCTTGGTTGTGGTAGCCCTGCCAAGTTTCAAGCGTACAGGACACAGTCCCGGGCATACATTTTTGTTCAGTGCGCTCAAAACGATTTTAAGCGGGGTGACGGTATTCGGGCCCCTGACGAGGTGCGGGCACCTGGCTATACACTGTATCCGCAATTTAAACTCATAAGCATTTTCTTTGACTCCAATGTTGATTAAAAATGTTTTGTTTTAAAAGTGAGATTGCAATTGTATCATGGCTCTTTATTCACTGTTCAAAAGATGGTAAGTGTAAACTTCAAATCCTGATTATAACAAGGAAAAGTAGAAATTACGCGGTGCGTAATATATGTCCCCGCCGGAAGTAGCATTTTGTAACAAAATGTGCAATATAGGTAAAAAATCAAGGTCAAAGGTCAAAGAAGTCAAAGGTCAAAATTCTGTGTGAAGTTTTGAAGCCCTCAACTAGTGCCCTCATATAAAGCAAACGGAATCGAAATCGGGTTAGAAATGGTGAAGGAGTAGCATTTTGTAGCAAAATGTACAATATAGGTCAAAAATCAAGGTCAAAGAAGTCAAAGGTCAAAATTCTGTGTAGAAGTTTTGAAGCCCTCACCTAGTGCCATCACATAAAGCAAACGGAATCGAAATCGGGTTAGAAATGGCGAAGGAGTAGCATTTTGTAGCAAAATGTACAATATAGGTCAAAGGTCACAACTGAAATTCTGTGTAGAAGTTTTAAAGCTCCCATGTAATAATACAATACATTTATAAGGCGCTTAATACCGATGTTTCTAAGCGCACAGTTTACCGGAAAAATTAATATCTATACCAGAATAATACCAAAATACCAAAATACAAGTACAAACATACCAAAAAAAAAAAATAGATACAGTGTATAATTACGATAAATAATGAAAATCAAAATCAGTGTGCACCTCCATTGACCGACCCACAACTGGACTATTCCAAAGAACTATCTACTAAAAAGATAAGTCTTAAGTAAAATCTTAAACTGATTAACGGAAGTGGCTTAATGTATATAGGCGGGTAGAGAATTCCAGAGAGAAGGGGCAATTGTAGAAAAAGCACGATCACCGTATTTTGTGGAAGTACGTGGTCCAGGAGTCAATTGCATTGTAGAGGATGAACGGAGGGATCTTGAGGAAGTAATGGAACGTAAAGAAACAAGGTCTGTGAGATACCTGGGGGCTATCTATCTATACCTGGGGGGGATACATGTAGTGCTATCATATAAAGCAAACAGAATCAAAATTGGCTCATAAATGACAGAGAAGTAGCAAATTGAACATTTTGATCACACACGGACGCACAGACGGACGGACGCACGGACGGACGCACGGACACACACACGTACGGAGCCTGTTTCATAGTCCCCTGCTCGAACTCGTTCGGCGGGGACAAAAACATTCTGTGGGTTACACTTAGCCAAAACATGAGATGGAATCACCATACAATACTGATTTTGCAGACCCACAATGAGATCATTGGGACCGAAAGAATTTTCCAGTTATAATGAAACCTCCTTAAAATGAACATAGTGACTCAGGGAAATAATTTCAGTATCACAGACAAAATCCTCTCATACTAAAAAAGATTGGCTTGTATACGTACATCCATATTTATTATATAATAGGATTTGTCTGTACATGTACCTGTTAATATCTCTTGGTGAAAGAGGTTTTTTTTCTTCTTCTACTGAAAATTGAAATAAACATTTATATTCCTTGGTTATACACGTACATATGCAATATATTTGTAAGTACCTTTAACAACTGCATGTCTTCAGACATTCTTGTCATTAAAATGTGGAGAAATTCAGAAGAGGATTATTTCAGAAGGATAATTAACAAGGTTTTGTTTTACAGTTGTTCAGTATTTGTAGTGCAGTGTGATCATCATACAGATTGTGTGACAATATACAGTCTGAATAACACTGATGTAAGGAGAGAGCTGGAGATACATGTACAGGAATCCACATTGTACAGATACATTGCATCAACATACTCTTGTATCTTTGATATTTATAAGACATACGATGCAGAATCAACCTTGGCTTACAATGTTAAGTAGACCTCGCATAAGTCGAATAATTGGCTATTAAAGTCGAGGGTGTTTTCAAGTCCTCTTATCTTCTAGTATTCTACTGATCTTTATATCCCTCATAAGTGAAACTTTCTTTAAGTCAAAGCAACATGTACAGTATTTCTTCAATCTAAAAGGATTCGACTTTAGGCAAGGTTGACTTTACATGACCAGCACACAAACACACAAATGCTAAGTTTGGATGAATATCGTGTAAGCATTAATGTACGACAGTGATTTGTTCAAGGGTCAATACAAATACACCTGGACAAATAATGTATGTACAGTATCATGTCACTGCTTGTACATGTATTTACTATATCAGTTTGCATTTGCATGATAGACCAACATAATCAACAGTATCGAAGGCAAAACAAAAGCACAAAAGAAAGGCAATGGAGGCCCATCAGACTGAAGCTAACCTTAGCTTCTAAACCATGGGATGTAGAGAAAACACTACTGAACTACAAATGTATTCCCTGTGGAAGTTGCCGAGGAAGGGGAACACAAACAAGCTCCGGCTTATTCCAATTACTGTATACGCTATAATTTTCGCGTACATAAATTTTCGCGAATTGCCGCTGTCACACATTTTCGCGAGTGGTTAAATTCGCGATTGGGGGACCAGAGAAAATATGAAGTGGCAAAGAAAGTGTGAATTTTCAACTTACTAGCAAATAAGAATGATACTAGTTATACACTGCATGAAAAAACTTACCAAGCTCTGCGAACTAGTAAGTTGGAATTCAACATTTTTGAAGTGGTTAAGTCCATCGTACTAGATTTCTGACGAGTGGTCCCCTTGCGATAATGGATTGGCTCTCTACAGTATTCGTAAGTAGACGTGGACGTGCGTAAACGTAAACAAGCTGAGCCAGTATGGTCTGTTCGGTAAGCCGTGACATGGTATACTAGTACTGAAATGTTCGTATCATCAAGGCAAGGGATTCATTTTGGAAAGTAATATTTTCGCGTGTTGTTAATTTCGCGAATAGCTCCCGACTCGCGAAATTCGCGAAAATAAAACCCACGCGAAATATATAGCGTATACAGTAATAAACCAGGACAAATTGGAAGCCATCTGAGCTGAAGCAGTGGATTGTGTGTGATAGAGATATTACACGAGGCCAGATCAGGACTCAAAACCTTCACTCATGAGCACATATCCAGCGCTAAAGTGATGAAACAGATTGCGTCTTGCCCACCTTGGACTATTCAGAACATACATCTGTACACTTTTACACGAAACTGATTAATGGAATCTGTTGTGAGTCATGCTGTTGAATTGAGAAGCATTTATGGGTCCATGATAAAATTACATCCATTGCAATGAAAAATGAGGGTGGGTTTGGGGTAATTTTGGGGAACATTGTATCCAAATGTGAATGGCAGATTGAATTTGAAAGTTCAAAGTTGATATCACATGACCTTTGACAGTGTGCTCTATCAATGTAAAACTTGTACGTTCACACAAAGAACCTACACTTGTATGACTCAAGCTTGGTTGCATTTGACAATTGCATTCAAGAATTATAGACAGAATGGTTTAATGTACACTGTTGTAAGTGGATTATATCAAAGTAAATAGCGGAAGTTTGATGACCACCTAGACAGAGACACAGACACAAAAATGGAGGGAAAGCAAAACCATAAGATGTACTACATGTATGTAGATTCACACAGCGCACCTACATGTACCAATCAAGATTGGTGATACATTTGTTGCTGCTCACTAAAATGAAGACATGGACAAGGCAATACCAAGAAAGACTTAGATGATCAATTTGACCTTAATTCATCCTTGGCCATAGCATGTCATCTCGGACAGCTCCATGATAAAAAGATCCCTTATAGTATGTGCATCACATTTGGAGAAATGGCTTCAAAGTCACTAAGCTTGACGCAAGAAAGCGGTGCAGGTAAAATGCGATATTTGTGATGGATGAAAAATGACGGACAACACGCAGACGATGTGCAGAGGCCATACAGATCCCCTAGCCCACCTCCGACAGTTGGCAAGAAAAAAACACAACAAAGATGGGCTATTGGATAATATTTAAAAAAATATGCATGTATAATGGTAAAAACTGATCTTGTATTGGCTTTAACATTTTTTTTCTTTGAAATTGGAATGGAATATATGAATACAAGTGCAGTAGATGTGATGCCTTGTTTTCTCTGGTACTTACAGTAGTATGCATACATGTACAGTGCACTCCCGTTACAACGAACACGGTTATAATGAAATTTCGTTATAAAGAAGTAAATCTTCTGGTCCCAAAATTATCACCATTAAAGTCTATGGTGCAAAATTCGCTTGTAACGAACACGGTTATAACGAAATTTCCGTTATAACGAAGTCTTTTCCGAGTGCCAAAGACGAAGAAAAACAAAAGAAATATGCTCCGTTATAACGAAATGCAAATTGCTTTCAAAAATACGTAGCGGAACAAGCATTTTAGCGTCTCTGCATGGGTGAAAGCTTCACACCAGTGTGTGTTCGCTCCTTGTGTCATGCACAGTTTCTGAGGGTAACTTGCGTTTATTATTGTAATACAGTTATCCCATCACATTTCACATAGCTTTCCAGTGTATGATGAGTATTCAGCAAACATAATATGATATAATACGTGGTTTCCTTGTTTTCATTATATATTGTATTTGTTCGGTTATAACGAAATTTCGTTATAACGCAAGAAAACTGCCGGTCCCGAGCATTTCGTTATAACGGGAGTGCACTGTCTGTCATGACAACACCAATGACTGTATCTTGAATATAATACACATTCAAGTATATTCACCCCAAAACTGCTTGCAGTCTACTTGATGAAGACAATGTTATTGGACACTCTGCTGTGCATAGCCATTATTTTATCACTAGAAAGTTCCTCTGGGCATTGTGACCACACCTGTGCAAGATGCTCCTGAAGGGATTCTTCTACAAGTTTTTGCCCTGCATCCAGTGGCAGTGTAAAATTGAGTTGAACTGTAAATATTAGAACTGCATCTTTGTAAGGGGCATATTCATTGTCACAGTAACTATGGAACAATAGAATGGAGCATGCCGGAAGTTTGTCAAAATCCTGAATAAGTGCTACTTTTTTACCCTTATCAAAGTCTGTCCTTAGTTTGGTATCCATTGCTAACTTTGCTTGGCCAGATTCTTTTGAGAAATAATCACTCCCCAAAATCTCCACAATACTTTCTTCATTAGTACTAAATACTCTAGAAAATAATGAAGCTATAGCTGATGAAACTCTGCTAAGTTTCAGCGAATTAGACTGTGCCACCAACATCAAAACCACTGGTCTAATGGGGGACTTGACTCCTCGCACATGGCTCCATGACGGACCCACAATAAGGTCCCAAAAATTACTGTCGATGTCACTGTGACTTTGCTCAAGGGATTCTAGCTCCAGTTTGAGTCTTTCCCAACGCTCTGACATTGGTACTGTGCTAATTTCTGTGCTAATGTCAGCAGTATTGGCACCAGCATCATGAAAATCATGACTGTCAAAGAAGTATACCTTTAATATTATGACAAGAACAATAAGAAGAAGAAATGTGAGTACAAAATAACCTACACAGTTCCTTTGCTTTACATGGTTTTGCTTGTTATCAGGTAAAGGTTGATGTTCATACTTCCCCTTTGACTCTTCCATTGTATCATTTCGGTTAGAACGATGCATTGCAGGAGAAGCCGACTTTTCCTCTTCACAATCATCTTTCTCTAAAGTTCTTGTGATGCCCCTTCTTCTCGATGCTTTAGATAGACTATCACTGACAGTTTCATTTCCATCCTCGTCAGTTGCTCCACTGATGGTAGTTAGGGTGGTGTCTGCACCAGGTAATGTATCCATGCCAGATGGTGTATCTGCACCAGGAGGTGTGTGTCTTCCATAACGTGTGTTGTCATGCTCAGATGAATCAGTCTCGGACCCAGAGTTCTTTGCATCATTCTCAGTAGCTGTAGTTTCATCATAGTTTGGTCTTGATGAACGCTTTCGTAAGTTGTAGCGTTCATGATTAAGTCTAGGTGAACTTGGCATCTGCATGTAACAGTAATAAAAAGAAAAAGAAACCAAAAAATTTTGAAGTTAGTAACCAATGTTCTATTCAATTCTACATTCTATACAACTTGTACTATGAACTGCATGCATTTGCAACAGGGAAAAAAAAAACCAGAAAAGGGCCTGTGATTATGGCGTCTTCTTCTATGGGTGCAGTTGTCAACTGATATGATGTAGATTCAAGTAATGCTACTTCATATTTTGATATGTAGGCCACTTAATTACAGAAGCATTTTTGGGTGTAGATGACAAATACATTGTACAGAGGAACCAAATGAAAATGGGATCCAGTATCCCATTTTCAACAAAACAAGATGACAGAAGGAAAGAAATTAGTTCAGCCAATTTTCACATTTTGCTCTGCTGCAATTTAACTGTGCTTGTTACAATACATAAAAGTAGGTTCATGTGTTAAAAAGTGTTTAAATCCTAATGAATGTGAAAGGCAATCTTCAAGTTAAGGCTCATTCTATAACTAGTCAGCTACAACATATCCATACTTCCTTCTCACAACTGTGCTTCTTGCTCTTTACATACAACAGATTTTGCAGTACAGATGTCCTGTGGTGAGCACACACACATACAACTATATTGTAGCATTCAGTTGTACTGTTCACTTCAAGATGTCCACACCAATCAAACATACAAGTGTGGGGTCAATGTGCAATATTTGCAGCCCTTTATTTTCCTAATTACATGTCATTTGATACTGCCGAAGTGCTACTCTCAGTTTGCATATGAATTTCCTACTTACTTCCTGAATTAATGCCAACATGTACATACACATGTGTTCAAAGAGTGCAGATACTGTTCATAAAATGTATATTATGACTATTATAAATCAGTCATTCATCCAGGCCATGTAAGTCATTCCACACTATTTTTGCATGTTATCACCTATCAGTTCATACGTAAAGGTAAAGGCACGATTGCACGAGTAGTGAAGTTACTTACAAACACAAAGAAAGGATGGACAAGACCACACTAGTCTAGATTATGGAAGGACAGACTACTCGTCACAGAGTGTGATTTGCAGTTTGACTTGATGGCATAGCAGACTCGCCAACATCAAACTCACAATTGGTACATTAAGACAAGTTCTCGGCCTGGGCTGCGCCACACAACGGCCATGGGTACTGCTGGTACTGACGATACTAAAATTACTTACGATACATGGCCCCACCCCATATACCATGGGCATGATGAGATGTGTATATGGTAACCAGTATGATACAAGTCAGTTCGGGAAACCCACTCACAAGGGGGGCCCCTCCTTATAAGTAACCCGTCCCCCTTATAAGTAACCCCGTCCCCCTTATAAGTAACCCCCGGGGCACCCCTTATAAGGAGTCTCCACGCTTTTTTGCAATGCAACGCGAAAATGAAAGGACTGCGGCAATTCGCTTGATTATGTCCATAAAGCTTCACAAGTTTCCTAGTTACTCACAAAATTTGAGCAAAATCGGTTTGAGGCATCATATCTAAAATCATGGATTTAAATGCGATGTCAAACGACCCATGCGAATGCTGAAATGCGAGCGATTACTGGCGTGAGTGTCGCCAGGCGCGGCGGCGCGGCAATGCTTGAGTGCAGACGTGGCGACTGACTCAGTCGCCACGTCTGCACTCAAGCATTGCCGCGCCGCCGCGCCTGGCGACACTCACGCCAGTAATCGCTCGCATTTCAGCATTCGCATGGGTCGTTTGACATCGCATTTAAATCCATGATTTTAGATATGATGCCTCAAACCGATTTTGCTCAAATTTCGTGAGTAACTAGGAAACTTGTGAAGCTTTATGGACATAATCAAGCGAATTGCCGCAGTCCTTTCATTTTCGCGTTGCATTGCAAAAAAGCGTGGAGACTCCTTATAAGGGGTGCCCCTTATAAGGGGGGGGGTTACTTATAAGGGGGACGGGGTTACTTATGAGGGGGACGGGTTACTTATAAGGAGGGACCCCCCTTGTGAGTGGGTTTCCCGAACTGAAGTAGAGTCGAGACTACCTACATTTGTAGACCGTGTGGGGGCTTACCATAGATCATGTAGATGGTCTACCATGTCTCAACGTCAGATAAGGAAAAAAAAAAAAACGCCCACCGTGAAGAGACACTCAGACGTAGATAGTCACACTGAGACAGACACCGAGATCACCAGCACCATCGCATCACCATCACTATCATCGGTCTATTTAGATAGAGACCGCACTCGTCTAGTGAGCCTGTATTTGAACATTGTTTTTTTTTTCTCAACAGAAATCCATCAAAATGATGAATTTAGACAGATAAAGCCCACGTATAACGTAGAAATGCGTGGACATGCATGATGATGGCGCACACACACGGTACGGCTTTCGTTTTTCCCCCAACTGTGCTGTGATAGCAAACTGATAGTAACTGACACCTGTGCGTATAGGTGGGACTACAATCTATTAAACCATTGTCTAGGTCTAGTCGTAGAACTAAAACCACTCCAGAGATCAATTTAGCATCGTAAAGTTCATCATGTAACTCGAGAATTACTCGATACATCTGAACCAAACAGATTTAGCGCAATAGAAACATACTTTGCTGTCCTCGTCCTTCCTTTTCGAGCTTCTGTAGTGTAATTTTCATGAGCTCCACCAGTTTGTACAGCATTGAAAGTTCGCCGCGGCCGTGGATGGCGAGCATGTAAAAAGGAAGAGCGTCCAAACCTGGCGAGGGGGTACGAGGCGAGGGGCACAGAACTCTGTCTGAGTTCTATGGATCGTCATGGAGGGGACGTACGTGCAGCTAGTGGCGGTAGGTTGATGATCAGCTGCGCCGCCGCCGCCCCGTCGTCTCTCGCACGGTCGCGCGCTGTGATCCATCCGTGCACTTCTCTGCATCAGCGCTATTTGGCTGTACTACAGTCAGGGAGGTGGGAATTCCCAACTCCCTGCTATTTTGAGCAGATGCACAAACGTGTAGTGCACATGTACTACTTGCACGTTGCGAATTGTCTGGTCAAGAGTCATTGTTTGTTTGTTTGTTTGTTTTTTAATGTCTATATTAACTTTCAACATACTGTAGCATAGCCACCTGTCGGTTGGTCACTCCAACAAAAGCCATCCCACGCACGCGGTCCTTTTTTTTTCTTTTCGTATTTAAAGAGTCGCAGCGACATCCCATAGTCTTGTATATACAGTTGTATAAACAGAGAAAATGAATTGTGTGGGTTGCTTTTGTTATCAGACACGAGGCTAGTTAAAAGGTTATGGATCATAAAAGGTTAGTGGAACCTCTAACACAAACCTGCAGTCATGCAGGCTGGCCTAGCTGTTCATTTTACCACTTCCATTGCCAGATCTCATCCACATCAATAAGACATTCAGTGTTCCTTCATAATAATGCTCAAACTTGGAAAAAAACGCAACTTGTCAGTGTTTGTAAAGTGGTGCTGAGTCATGCATGACATTTAATTATCAACACAGGTACCAATGGAAAGAAGAAGAGTTTCCCTTTCCTCACAACCATCATTGCGCTCTCCATTAGTTGATAATTTTGAACCAGTATATACTTAACGCTCACAAGTTGGATTACCGGGTTTTTTGTTTGTTTGTTTGTTTGTTTTTTGTTTTTTGTTTTCTACGCACTGCGTTACATCCGTCTTAATGAGCATATCCAATATAGAGAAGGCATTAGTTCATTTTTAGTGCGTGTTATAAAGTTTTGCCAAATCGTTACAAATATTTCTTTTAAAAAAAAATCTAAGTGTGTGTAAACTCTTCACTTCGATTCCGAAATTCTAGGGGTTGTGGTTGTCTTCTACGTGCCAGCATTACTTTCAGGTTATTCACCCGAAACTACTTCGGTATAATGATTTAGTTTTGCTTTGTTTTTGTTTTGTCACTTAATGCTCGCAGAAGCCGTTCTGTAGTGCGAGTTCCAATTAATTTCTTCTTTTTTTTTTCTCCTATAATGAGCGAAAACAATAGACTCACGAGAAGGTTTAAAAGACTCTGACAAAGATAAACTCGAGATGGTCATGGTGTGTAGAAAATTTCTGCAAGTCTATGCAAGGAGAATAAAGACAAAGAAGTATATACTAGTATAGAATAATGATAAAAAAACAAGGTAGAATAGGGAATGATGCACAATGATTATGTACTATGCAGGAGGGGACAATCGTATAATCCAATTCACATACTGAGAATATCCAGATGCCCTGTCAGATCTACTGCAGTAGCTGGAGCATCCAATACCTCTGATTTGGAAAAGGTCGCATTCTCCGACCTTCAAGATGGACTGGAGCATTGAAAATTGTCTTGGCTCGATGACCAACATCAACCTCATCATAAATGAGCGTGGCAATATCCCGGAGACTCGTTGTTGAATCAGTACTTCTATGTATTCGTATAGTCATTTTTGTGTGAGAATGGTTATGAAGTGTTAATTATTCATTAACACTTGAAACTGATGATGATATTCAAATTTGACTAATCACCATGTATACAAGTATATACGCTATTGAAGAAGAAGAGGAAGAGGCTTATTCGTGAGTTCTTTCCACCTCTCTGGTTGAACACATCGTGTTAGCTACACGTGCAACGTGGGTCACGCAAAACCTCCGTCTCTCCACTCGGTTTTGTAATGCCCCTCTTCAGGATTTGAGTGAGTTGTGTTGATGGACGTTACTTCTTGAACTGCCAGCCAAATTGTAAAAGGTATACTGTATAGGCATACATTCAGTATAGCAGAAGTGAGAATGTTCTAATTTCTCATCGTCTATATCATGTTCCTTGTCTTATCTATAGCTCTTCAGCATCTTCTATAGGTCTGTCCCTTTCATCTCGTTTCATAAAATGACTTCTTCCTCTTCACCTAGCTCTAACCAATATTAGGTTCTGCCCTTCTGTTCCTTTGCCAATTTCTTACATAACACAGCTGATATTGATTTCCCCATGCCCTTTTGAAAGATCTTGCTACATGCTCTATAGTATGATATTTCTGTGTATGGAGAATAATCCCACTCCTGTATATAGATACTGAGTAGACAACTTTGGAATTCCGGTGTTCGTGAAGTTATGAACAGCCAGTGAAGGAAATTACGACATGGTGACCTAATTGTTCTGTCAGTTCAGGTCTATATACCAAGTGTATAATATGCAGTGGAGACGGTGTTTTCAAACTAGGGTTTACGCCATCTATTGGTAGAATTTTACATAACATAATCTGTAAATTGTGATTTAAGGGAATGTTCATCCTCCAAGTGAATGATTTTTTGAGAGGAATTCACGAACAGCCAATATTGTAGGGTATTTTGTACTTATTCATTTACTAGTTTTTTATCTGTCTATTTGTGTGCGTGTGTGTATGTGTGTGTGTGAATTTCTTGCGATCTATTATATAAATCATTATTCGTCAAGAATGTGGACATGAGGGGACCTGAGATGATGTAAACGTAACTGTAATAGGTTGATGCAGATTTTGCGTCCTTGTGCTTGTTTGTGTACAAGACATAGTGTGCGTGTGTGATGTTTGCCGCAATATGAGCCCAAGTCGGAGTGGAGGTTGGAAATACCGTTGGAGTGTAAAATGAGAATGAATTATGCTTTGAATGATCTTATTGATTGTATTTTGTTGTGCACATTCGTGATGAATGTTATATAATAAGCACCTTACTATTTAAATCAAATATATATAATTATGTACATGTTATTGACAAACAAAATTAGCACGGCATATTACATGTATAGTGATGAGTCCATACGGAGGATTATGGGCATGCGCCTATGGATCAGTTGCGTGCATTCTGTCACAAAGGTCACATTTCGATAGTTGGCGGAACATGAATGCAAGTCGGTGCAAGTCCTCCTAGCAAACCAACCGAAGACACACTCTAATTCTTATTTGTCTCGTTCTGTCACACCATAAGCGTGCAACTTTTAATTAGAAAATGTCTAAGTATATAATAATGCATATCTTTTTTATTTGAAAATCATCATCATTATACAACTTAACATGCTATACAATACATTGTAATCATGTATTACGGAGTTACAATGACTGAAACAGATTTAACCAAAATCCAGCTTCTAAAGGAGACCCAAAGAGAAGAAGAGAATTGCGAGGAAAATAACATGCTACTATAATGTATACGTTAACGTGGCCTATACATAAACAGGACACGTAAATCATATTCATCAATATTCATGATAGCATGCAACAATATATGCAATGTACACAATATGATCAAGAACTCAATATACAATATAGTATTCATCCTATTAACATAAGGAATGAAACTGCATATCAGCGTTTCATACCCAGCGCCGTTTAGGACTCTCGTATATGTTTGATATGTTATAGAAGCTTGTTTAATACCTGTGTTTCATAGCGGAAGTGATAAAATTCATCTCCATGTAACCGGCTGTATGTCTATAGAGTGAATTTTCATTTCAGTGGGAAATTCTGAGAAATCATACAGGTATATTGGCACTTATTTGGGCCATATCATGAGAGCAATTTGGTTGAATATTAATCGGTCTTTTCTAATCTTTTGCTATGCAGAAGCAAATTGCTTGAGATATGCAAATAAACAGATCTTGCTTTCCATGGAAGCTACATTTTGTGTGTGTGTGTGTTCAACAGCTTTAACATGGACAATCCCAAAAAAAATGTGTTTTATTTTGCTACGATGATTCCGCAATAAAAAACGCAATGACTGACATCGCAATAACTGACATTGCATTAACTGTCCATCGCAAGTCGATAGCGTTATAATTGCATGAAATTGAGATGAGCAGAAAGGACCCCATTAATGGTAGTTGTGTGAATATGGTTTTGATAGCACCATTTGTTTTATTTGCTGTTTGACTATCTCGCGTCTACCAAACCTACTGTATTGTCATTATTGACGTAAACGAGACGGTGAAGTTTTGTAGTCTTTATATAACTATTTGCATCACACGGGTGCAACAAGGGAGTATTCATAATTTATGCATTATAATACAATTTTGTAATACAATTTTGTAATATATTTATATATTTATCAGTAGTAACCACAACTTAAGTACTCCAAGTTTGTCGTACGTACAAAATGATTCTTATTTTCACCGGTATTCCAAAATGCGCTTTTCCCCGTCATATTTATGTCGATGTTCACGGCAATGTATCCCTGACTTATACATCTATACACCAACAACAAACTCATACTTCCATGGATTCGTATTCATGGATTCGCAATAAGATGTCCACATCCTATTTATCTTTGTTTTTAAGAACGATGTACAGTAATTTAGAAGTGACTCAAGATATTCTTTTAAAGATGACGCCATTTCCAGACCATTATAAGAACAGACAAACTTGTCAACTTACGTAACGGAAGTTGTCCCCTATTTTCATAAGTGAATGAAATTGGCGATTACTTTATAGACCTATGTAGTGATTCACTATTTAAATACCAGTTATTGTGTCACACAGAGTGACTTAAATGAAAGCAAGATACTTTTAGTATTATGAAGCATAGGGATGAAGATTTAGGTATGATTTTTTTTTTTCCGTTTGTACAAATGAAATTTATAAGATTGCAACTGCTGATCTACACTGCACTGTTAGAACGCTGTGTAAAATTTCGTTGTTTAAAATATTGTTGTTTAAAATTCTAAACAATGTTGTTTAAATATAGAAAATTGGAGCTTGATTGCCTTAAACAGCGGTTGTTTAAAAACAATTCGGAATGATTGTCCAAACAATTAAACATCGTTGTTTAGAAATTGATGGGCAACAGTCATGTGATAGTCATGAACCAATCAGCGGGCCTGCATGTATCCTTCGCCGCAATCGATCGGTCGCCGCCGGGCGCCGCGGCCACCGCGCCTCACACACACACTGTACACGTACATCACACGTTTATGTACGTATAGCCCAGCTATACAGCTCCTACGCGGCTATTCATCATGATGGACGGCGGTGACGATGACTGCAATGCAGCTATATGGAGTCACGAACATTCTCAGCAAATGGGGTCTAGCTATAGAAGAACTTTGCCAGTCATTCGAAGGTATTTATTTATTTAACTGATAGTTACATCGCTTCATGCCCATCTGTAATTTGCATGATGTATGAAGCACGGCTCACGCTTTGGGTTCTTGGCCGGGCTGCGCTACGCCTCGCCTTTATGCATGTACGGTACATGTAACGTTAGATCTAACAAACTGTTAATGTTAACGTTAAGTTACATAGGTCGTCTGTACCGGTACGTACATTATGTTTTTCAACCAACTCGTGCTTGTATAAACACTTGCATAATTCAATCCTTACATACATTTTCAAAACTTCACATAAAATACGAATTTCTTTTACAAAAACTAATCTCTAAATCAGCGTACGGAATATTCCCATTGTTGACACAGTACAGTAGCCTATTCGTTGTACAGTATTCTAACTTCTAAGTTGTAACAGGCACCGTATCACATCATGCACAATTATATAGGCGCAGTGTCCGAGTTCGATGATGTAGAAATCTAACACAACTAACAAGTTAGTTAGGCATAGGGTCTAACGTGACGGTTAGGGCCTAGCTAGGCAATGCTAGGGCCTAGTCAAGGGCTAGGGCCTATATTTTAGACTGCTAGTGCTAACTAAGACTAAGTTCAATTACACAATGACATGTCTCGATCATTTCCTATGAATCCTAGTCTTCCTACCTCATAATTTAGAACTTATGGTCGGCTGTATGATAGCCCTACTACATCGACCACCCTCTTGTAATCGAATAGACCGACCGTGTATTAATTGGCGCACTGAACACTTAGTACGCACTTCACTGCACGCAAAGCACATAAAAATGGATTGGCTTTGACTGTTGATGAGGATGGTGTGGGAAAACGCGAAAATTCACCGTTCATTAACAAAGTTAATGGTTTTAATCAAGGACAAAATTTCGAATGAATATTTTCACCGAATCGTAATGTAATGTCTATGGAAGTTTCTAAAAAGCTTCGTACAACACGGTGTTCAATACAACTAGGTTTGCGTGCATTGTCAATGCAAAAACAGCGGTCGATCTCAATAAGGAGCGTTACCGCGGGGAGCTGAAACGAGGCCATGCAAGTTCGACGGCGATATTTTTGCACTGAAACTTCGAATCGAAAAGGGAACAAAGGCATTTGATAGCCTAGCTCTGGATTTTCTCAATCATGTAGGTCAAGTTTTTTGCATGAATTTTAGTAGTGTTAAATATTCTTATCAAGCAAATAAACATTAGGCGGTCGATGAGTAGTAGGTCCAACCGTACAACCAAAATCTACTGTAAACATAACGAACCCCCTAAAATCCAATACTAAAGTGCAAGTTAAGTTCTGCTACTTTTGCTGGAGCAATTCATTCTTTACTGAGCATCATTGCCATCAATGATGCTCGATGAATTAAGGTCTACGTAAGCTTTTAGTAGAAAAAAAGGCCTAGAACCCCTATAGAAAATGAAGATAAAGACAGAAAACAGATTGTGGTGTTTTTAACGCACAATATAGTCTATGCACCACACGTAAACTTAATGCCTGTAGTAATAATATACCACCTTAGTAGAGTTCTATTTGTTTCGTGTAGGTAGGTGGTTGGAACCAATTTTTGGCACTTTTGTCACTTTCAAATAAGTTTCTATGCAAAGATTAGGAGCTTTCTTCTCAGTCTGTCAAGATTTCCATGCCAAACGAAGCACATTGTGCAAATTCACACAAACTTGTGAGAAAAATGTATATAGAATGAACATTTTTGCAGAAGCTAATGATCATGCATAATTCACTCCATCATTTATGTTTTTGTTATTAACATGAGTATTATATCTTTTTCCATTTGGTTTATAGCATTCTGTCTGGGCCACCCTTAATATGATTACAAATGCAATCTTGTTCCCTAATTTGTACAGATCAAGCAAGACTTCAGCCAGGAGATCATGGCTGAAGACAGGATGTTTGCAGCATGGCCATGTATGCTGACAAAGTACTCTACTATGGGGAATCAAGATGTCCATCGTAGCAAACGCTGCTTATTCGTCACACGGGTGATACCGATGGCCTTTCCCAAGGTACATTTTAAATAGTATTGCTCTGTGTAGAGATTCTAATCTACAGCCCCAGTACCACCCTTTCCTTTTTTGCATTTGAGTTGAGGTGAATTTATTAACATTATTAACAAAATACTTACAGTATGAACATGACTATAAAAAAAAAAAAATTGTTAGACCGATAAATTCATTCAATGCTTGTTAATTAATTTCTAAGACTTTGGCAAAAACTTGCAAAAACTGAAGTGGATCTGTAATTTCAAAGCCAATATCAAAGCGATCATCCGGGCTCTTGATGACTCTGCTTTGTCCATCATTCAACTTGCATGTCATGTTCCCGTATTTGGTTTTGTTGCCGATTCGACATCATGAGCTTCCTTGGCATTTATCATGCACTGATCGAGTGACACATTGCATGCCTTTAGATCTTCATTGATGTACACACTTTTCATGTTCTTTTTTCCTTTCAGACTAGAATGCCCAGAATACAGTTTGTTCCTTTTGTTTGCAATAAAGTGGACTTTGATCTGCCTGCTCTTTCCTTCTTGCCTTTTCCTCAAGATGATGACAAGATCATGAAGATGAGATGTCCTCTTTCCAAATGTCTAAGCCAACTTCCTTGGCAACATTTGGCTCGCCCTCAGTAAGCTCTTCCTCTGTCTCCTCAGCCCCCTCTGGCAGGCCAGTCAGGCAGAGATTGTCCCTCCTTTGCTCATGTTGGACCTCGTCCTGCTGGAACTGAATCCTCAAGAGATGACATGTGGATTCAGAACATCTTTAATTGTGCTCATACAAGCTTCTTTCGCTCCTTGTATCACATGCGGTAGTGCAGCTTTAATGACTGTAACTACAGCTTGGACAATTATTTGGGGGAGGCTGTCTCCTGCCCCTCTCTCACATTGTAGCACCCCACGGCCACACAGTTCATGTACACTGAAACTTCTGGACGGTTTGTCCTTGCCTCCTTCATCTACCATTCCCCTTTTCTTCTCCACTGCCTGATCAACTCACATGATAATCAAGCTTTTGTCATTACAGGATAACATTAACAGAGAAGTCTTTTATGAACTATTAAATTTTTTGCATTCTTTTTCCTACTACTTGAAATAAAAATCACTGGACCTTGAACATCCCTTGCTCTTGCTAATCTAATTAAGATATATACATATCAACTGATCTTGCTTTATGCAATGCCAGAATATGACATGAACCTCCTGCAAAAGCCCAAATGTCATTCATATTGCAATAGTCTTTGTTAAGCACTTACAGTAGTGCAAGATTATTCTTATTAAGGCACTGGCTGTCAACACCATTCAACTTTCTTTCATTCAAGTTCATGGTAACTCTGATTGCTGCTTTGTAGAATATCATGATGATTATTACAGCATTATAATTCTAATGCTTGGCCTTACAAGTTTGGTTCTACTCATCCACAATTACTTACCCGTCTTGGTAGTAAATGCCGTTGCCAGAATCAGTCCCTCATTCAAAATGTGTAGTATTTTCTACAATACCCTCCAAACAACTTTAAAACAGCCCCCCCCCCCCCCCCACAGTTAGTAATCCTGGTTGCAATCAAGTACAATATAAGTACATAAGCTAGCATCTGAATATGAGCTGATACTTGTCAGCATTTCTCTTTATCAGCCTTGATTGTGTTAATATTTTTAAAGGGTATATTTGTACTTATCATTCAAAATACTCCCCCTGTGTCATACATTTTGCTCCACAGAGGAAAAAGAGACGCTTGCATTCAGCATGCTGCCGCTAGTTTGCCGAGGCTGGACTGCGAGGGTGTGGGGCAAGTGCTCCTTTCAGGAGTCGTTGGAGTTATTCTACGACTTTCAACCTGTAAGTACCTAACTGTTCGGAGGCTAATCTAAAACAAGTGATGTGTTGCCCTCTTATTAAAATGATGAGATGGACTTTGACATTGCAATACAAAATATAAAAATCATCAAGCTGTGGTCCATAGTTACAGAAATTCCCAGTTTATGCTGTTTCATTTGTTAGTTTAGTCCATGGATTCTACATATTTATGCAAATTTACTATGTTGCTAATGTATGCTGTGAATCACAATAATTTTTTTTTTATGAAAAAAAAAATCTTATATTTGAAATACATAGTCAACATACATATTTACTTTATTTTGTGCCTGACTGCTCAATCACACACTTGTCCAATATCAATATGTCCTTTTCATTTTGATAAAAAGGGGAAAAAAATTTGCATGAAATGCAAAATTGGTCCCAAATGTCGCCAATAAGGAATATTCCATTTATCAATAAATATTGCACTTGACCTATGGTATCATTATATTCAGCAAGATGCTGGAAATATATCACATACCACTCACATACATCCAATGTGATACAGGGTGTCTCCCCCCCCCCCCCCATACTAAAAAGAACAAAGACCTCGCATACTCCTTAATGTTCCTACAATGTAAGTGGACAAAGTTGTTATACTACTAGTATTGGAAAGAGTAACTTACCCAAAATAATGAAATGCAATTCAGAAATAGTTTTTGTTTGATAATACTTTTTGCCTGGGCTTGCCAGCAATAAAATTAATTGCCTTTCAGAAGTTCCCATAGGCCACACAGTTGAAAATTCATTCAGCCAGGTCATGGTTAGCCCTTGCAAGAATAGAAAATGTAATACATGGATGTTATATACTACATAAAATACCCAATTTAGGGTATATGTTTGCAAATGAAATGTTGCAGAATTTGGCCAGGCACTTTATTATGAACTCTACCTTGAACATTGGAGAGGTGTGGGAAATATATCTGTTCTGATGGACTTCATTATACCAATGCCTCAACCCAACACTTCTGCGTAGATTATTTCAAGATTTTATCGAGATGTATATAATGCATATTTCTTTTCCACTTCCATTTCATTTTACAGTAGGGCACAGACCTGGCTTTCTACATTGGACAAATTGACAGGAAGCAGAGACCACAGCCCTTCATCTTGCTGATGGGAGGATCCTGGAAGAAGCCACTGCAAACCTTTGTCATTAGGAAGTTTTTGCTACACGACGCGAAGACCGAGAATACGAGGAAGCGATCACTTGTGACAGTCCCCGTACTCTGACTCCTGTCCCCATATCTATGCAGTTTCGCTTTCCTGTACAGAACGGAGGCATGAGGACAAGATCGCTGAATAGTTGGCTGACTGGCTGGCTCACTCCTGCCCAGCATCGGGACCGAACGCTATTTTGGCCAATTACCGTACTCGTTTTCCCCCGGACGGGACGTTCCTCGGATTTGATCATGTGCAGAAGCAAATTTCGCACACGACATGCTTAACTCCAGGCCGCGTTGTGCTTGCGAAAACTCCCTATTGTAGAGAGACAGGGATTCTTGTTTCCAACTTTGACAAAGGCTGTGGACTGTGCATTCAAAGTGCATTATGTCCTAGATGTAGAGTACCAGGCTCAATGTTTTGCTGCCTGGCAGTTCTTGGAGACAGTTGTGTACAAAATGCCTGGTAAAGTGACGTCCAATTCTGTGAAAGAGATCAGGACATACCTGAACTCTTCAAATCAGGAAGATTAGATGCGTAGAATGAGATTTTCATGGTCATCAGAAGTTTAATTGACAAAGTTGACTTTTAGGTCATTCGTCAAAGCAAAGGTTTGGTATCTATATTTTATTTGTTTATAACTCAATAAGTAATGGATACATGTCACATGGAAAGATCAAAGGTCATGAGAAGATTGTTCTATTAGTGGGTAATGTTGGCCCTTGAAAACTTGTGATAAAGATGGGCTAGAAATGAATTAAAAAAGGTATTTTGCATAGTAGTCACTTAATGAAATATTGGGCAAGATCTTCACAGGTTTATACTGAAGCATGACAGTCAATTTTCAGAAATATAGCAATTGTGAAATTAAAACCTCATATCTGTTGAGCATAATGGAGGTGACACTCTGTACTGAATGTGGCCTTCATAAAATTCAAGATGAACTGTTTCGTAGAATGTATATTTCCATTATGAATTTATTTCATTGTATATAGAGTAATCTTCATTACTGCCATCTCTATCACAGGAGTGACAGAGATGATCTTTGCTGGACAGATGTGCTGTACTTTGCACATCCCAGTTATGAAAAAAAAACACAACTGTATGTGTTGGTAGCAGGTATGACTTCTCAAATTACACCAGTAAACAGGAGTAAGTTTCATTATAATTACAATGTACTGTATATGTTATTTGGTCTGTTCAGATATGCTGAATATAGGTATGGAGTAGAATTTTCACAAGAGATAAAACTTATTTCTTAATGTGAATGGTTTCTCCATCTGCAGTATATTTACAGTCATCATTGTACTGTCAAGGAAATATAATCTAATAACCCCTGACTTACAATTGCAGATGTTCCCCAAAAGCATTGCAACTGAAATGATTCAAAATGTTGTTACATCAAATTGAACATTGTTAAAAATGATCTTTTTAATAGAGAAGCTGTGTAGTGCAATACCTTCAGTAATATTTTCTTAGTGGGGCAACAAAGTACAGTATTGGGACAGAAAAGCAAATCCTTAGAGGGCCATTCCCTTATGCTTCGCTTATGAGATTTCCAAGCGCATGTAATAGTGACAAACACTTCAAGAACAAAGTCAGTGGTTCTAAGAATATCAGATAATTATTCCAGGAAATAAGACTCATTCAAGATTTATCTTGTCTTATCGGGGTATGATCACTATAAAACTGGATAATGTGTCTGTAAGGTGTGCATTGGACTGTAAAAGCATTCTGAAAAATTACATTCTCTGTGTACTGTTCATTCAGTTAGCCCTTTTGGACCCATCTGAGAGCAACTGATGGTTCCCATGCACCCACACAATATGAGAAATGAAGCAACAAAATATTCAATGTGGCACAGGTATAGATAATCTCAAGCTGAACACATCCATGTTATGCATAATAATTAATTCTTTAATTATTTCATGTTTCAAATTCAATTTGCCATTGCAGTTTAGTTGAAATATTGTGAAATGTGATTTTTACGGCATTAAGCGCCCCATTTGTATGTAAGTGGAATCAAAATGTACATTTGACAATACACTAAGCTTTAGATGAGTCGAGGTCAATTCAGCTGGGAAATCACTTAACTCAAGCATAACAAAAGCTCGTGATTTTTCCTCTGCAGTCAAACTGCATATTTTTACTAAATCCGCGCAAGTCGACACGTTTGTCTCGGTTCTCGAGAACTTCGACTTATCAAAGGTTAACTGTGTAAGAAGAATTGTTACTCTGTATATATTCTGAAAATGGATGAGACGATTCTTGATTGGCTCAATTTGTTATTTGTAATAAGTTTGCACATCGATGGACAGATTGACCGATTGAAGGTTTTCTAATGATACGCTGTCAGTGATATAGACAGTGAAAATGTGCTGAAATATATAATTGGCCAAAAAAATAAACATTTGTGTTATTGTGCTTATATACAAGTGAGTTGTACAGTAACATGTGATTACGAACTGTTTAAATTCTAAACATGAATATTTAATATTTGTTTTAAACAACCCAGTTGTATAAAATTACTTTTAAACAACCCGGTTGTATAAAATGACTTTTAAACAACAGTTGTTTAGAGTTTTAAACAACTTTTTTTAAACAACTCAGTTGTATAAAATTACATTTAAACAACAGTTGTTTAGACTTTTAAACAACTTTTTTTAAACAACCCAGTTGTATAAAATGACTTTTAAACAACAGTTGTTTAAATTTTTAAACAACTTTTTTAAACAACCCCAGTTGTTTGAATTTCTTTTAAACAACAGTTGTTTAGAATTTTTAAACAACAAAGGGTTAAAAGTTTAAACAACTACGTGTTGTTTAATTTTTAAACAACAGTTGAGCGATTCACCGGTTAACTTGTGGTTGTTTAAAATTTTAAACAACCTTGTTGATTTTTTTCTAACAGTGTGTTTGAAGAAAACTGTACCTCATACAATGACTTGTTCGGGATGTGACACCCGATTCTCCCAAGAGCATCCATTATTTCATGATTACCACATTATTAGCGACACGGCTGAGCATTGCTTCTGTCTTGTCCGGCGGGATTTCTTCCGGGCATTTGGTCCAACGCTTCTCCAGATGACTTCTGATGGCTTCGTCTGTACTCTTTTCTCTAAAGTCCGTATTCCCCAGTGCCTCTTTCAGCATCATAGTCAGGATGATGACTGCATCCTTGTACGGTGCGCTGTCGTTGTCGCAGTAAGCGTGAAACAAGATGGCCGAGCATGGAGGTACCTTGTCGAAGTCATTGACTAAGGCGACCTTACTACAGCCACTCAAACCTGATTTGAGCTGTTCATCGAGGCTTAGTTTAGCATCGTCGCCTGACTGGCCCGCTAGGCGAGCGCCTTCGATGTGTGCGATGTCTGACGCGTCGTGGTGGACAGCGAAGACTCCGGCGTACATGTCCGCGACCTGCGAAGCGAGTGCTCTTACGTCTGTATCTGCCCCTGGATGTCCGACAAGAAGTAGTACCACTGGATTGTCTGGATTCATGTCTTCGGTGACGTGCGCCATGGACGAACCGCCGATCACATTCCAGGCCATTTTGTTCATAGACAGGAATCGCTTCTTCAGGTTCGTCATTCTCTGCATGAGAGCGTCGTATCTTTCAGATCGCTTTCTCGGAGTGCACTTCTCTGTAACCGAAGATGACTTTGGAGTCTCTTGGAGCAAATACAACCAAGAGAAACCAATCAATGATATTACTAGTATGACCACGACACCTACATGTACTATCAGGAGAATGCTGCAACAGTGTGAAGGCGTGGACTCATGTTGATCCTCTTCCCTTCCTGTGCCCTTTCCCGACTCTGGTACGACACCAATGCCGGAACCGTCATCAGCATGACTGGGACTCTTGTGAGATGGAGAACGTTTAATGGCGCGACGAGAGAGTCCATCTGTCGGAGCATTTTTCTCCGTTGATGCTGATCTTTGTTTAGCCCCCTTCCGTTGTCTAGCATCAGTCCCAGGCACCTTCTTATTTCCCTGTAATTGATCCACGTCTGCGTCTACCTCCTCAACATCATCCTGTTCTTTGTTACCTTGTAAGCTTCCCTCTCCAGCATTCGTGATTGTTTTTTCTTTGTTCTCCATCTTAGTGGAGCTTTTCCCACTTTTTGGCATCTTCCTGTTGCAAAAGAAAGGGGAAAATGAACTTTCGTCACCAAAGTGTACTTAGGGCACGGAACAGGTGATATTCACAGACTATAATGTAGGATGTATTTTCATACATTACGCGACAATCGCAGAACCTGGATGCATCGTAACTCAAGTTGAGTGGCGATTGATGACACTTGAATACTCATCTTTTCTTAATACAATGTCATGTGCGCATAAAGGAGTTGTCTTTGTTATTGTTCATTCATTTTGTTTGTTTCACAGTTGAAGATACGTGTCAGAAGTCTAGAGTTAAAAAGGTCGCGATTGCCGATGATATGTATTAAACACAATATAGATGATGACTGGCGGGGGAGGGAACATATTTATACACCCGAAGGGTTTAAAATGCTATTGAGGGAGGTTATAAGTCCCGAGACGAAGTCGATGGACTTATAGCCTCCCGAAATAGCATTTCAGACCCCGAGGGTGGATCGTTTGGTACATGTTCCCGACAACAAAAGTCATCATCTGTTATATCATAGTGGGTTAGTCAAATACCATAATCTGTTCTGGGTTGATATTAGGCCGTGGAAGCCATGTTCGCAACGTCAACCACCAGCACAAACGTATTCGATCGATCGCGCAGAGCCAAATCCACTGAGCGCGGGTCTTTCAAAATCACAGTTTCATAAGCATTACAATCATCGGTCATCTGCTTTTTCACATCGTATGGAATAGGCAAATTTATCCTATCGATTGCGTGAAAAATATGGTCGTTCAATCGTTTGGTATCGTTTGTCATTTGTTACGCGGAAATGTTTTCCCATGAGAGAACATTACAGAAATATTCTGCCCATGGGCGAACATAACCAATGTGCCTCCATCACGTGACTGTGTTTAGCCAATCACTAACCGGTATTTGACTAACCCATTTAATATTAGACTATTATCACGGACTTCTTGTCTAACGCCACCCGACCTTCAGATTGATCGTGTGTATGAGTAAAATCACACAAACATTGAAACAGAAAATGATAGTTCCATTAAGGAACAGACAAAAAAGGGACACACTTGCTTCTTCATATAAAAATGAAAATAATTGTTTGTGTAAATGATTTGGCGAATATAATCCCCTTCTCTTACAGACACATTTTACATCATCACAGGTTGACAGCGCGAGAATATAATGCAAAAGATACTTATTATTCTACTTACTAATATCAATTTGAAAAAAAAAAAGAGTAGGGCCTAACTTACGTGAACGTCCCCTGATCTCATGAATACGTTAGACTTTGAAACTCTATACTGTACATTTTTTTTTTTCACTTATACATCCGAATTTTCCAGTCTGTTTACTATATCAATAAATGTCAACAGACTAACGCAAAAAAAAAAAAAAAAATCCAAAACTTAACGTCAAGTTAATGATGACCAACGACATTGCGTAGTGGTTAGCTTGACATGTAGAAATACAATCGATATTGTCCGCCTACGATATACACTCTCCCACTCTCTGCGGTAACTATACTGATAACTACACTTTATACCGTAGATCACCCGAAAAGCATAAAAAAGAAGCAGTCACCAAATATTATCAAGTGTCTTAATGACTAATCGACTGATTTGCTACAATAGAGTGTTGATTGCAAATGAAAACCAATATTACTCGAAGTCGGAGTCTGATGAAAGAATCACAGTGAAAGCTTGGTCCGGAAACAATGAACTTGAGATTTCCTGACTCTCCTCTCGGACCATTATGTCGTTTTGAGTAAAATTTATATCGACTAAGAATAACTTAAAGTATATGTCATATACTCGTCAATGCATGCCTGTGAATACATGCTGGCAGGCCTTCATCATAATGTCTCCAAAGCCGCCATCAGCGATCATTAATAATGTGTGATGTCGAAATCGTGGTGGGAATCCCCGCTCGGTTGCATGCAGGCAGGTGATAGACAGCAGACGTGTTTCCCCATCCCTAACTCCCTACCCGTGTATGGAATTTAAGGGAAGTGTCAGCAGGTAAATCATTGGATATCGCAAATGAATTGATCGGCATGTTACAAACGATAGATCACCGCATAATCATATCAACCATACCTCGAGATCACAGGGGTCAGAGTTTCTTCCAGTATACTTCTTGCCTGTAGCAGTCACATACGCAAGCGACGATCGAGCGAGCAGTGTCCGTCTGAATTTGGAGGTCGCTCTTCAACCTTCTTGATCAGAGACATTCAACCAAAATAGCGCCTCCTATTGTCGATGGCGTTAAACGTTTTTGCTTCACAACTATAGTGATTTGTTGCAACTTTCCAAGAACCATTGAGCCACACTTATCATGGGTCCATCCTTGCTACTCAGTTCATCTAGACATCAGACTTGCTGGTGCTTTGATTGGAACTTTTTAAGTATAATTGAGGTTGTTTACAATTATGTTGAGGGGGTATTACTCATGACTTATAATCTAATTCGCAGACTCCAATTACAGTTTTACAGTAACATTGTACATGCAAAGGTTGGGGGAATGAAACTCAAATGTAAATATTAATTGCGTGAATGCAGAAATATTTAGTAAAATATAACAGTGAAGTTTGAGGAAACAGAGAATCCATTCAAAAGTTATGAATTAAAAAAGCCTTGGTATATTGCTATTGCTGCATGATTAAGAAGACTATTGTGATGTCAACCTCACCGAAGGACAATGATATGGGAAATATAAAGCATAATGAAAGGGCACTGGGCTTACTTCTTCCAGAAGGCAACATCATATATCAGAAACTAGTGGAAGGAATGCATGCTTTTCATGAAAAATCACATTTCTTAGAAATATCTTTACACATTACAGTTTCTCAACAGCACTTGACTGAGTGTACATATACATGCATTTTAGTTGTATATCAATGGGATGATTGTAAAAAAAAAATATATCACAGCATACTTTACAGTGTTTTTAACAGATGAACAGCATTTTTTCTCAAAACTGGTAAAATCTTAAATTCCACTAAAGTTAGTCTTTTCTGCAGTTTGCTTGACTCTTCTTATTCTATCAAAGTGAACTGAACATAAGGTTAAGTTCCTTACTTTCCTCTTACACAACATTAGCTCTATCATACCGTGTACCCAAAATAATGGCAATGGAGGCATTATTGTGTTACATATATTTCATCATTCGTTTATTTGCAAAATGAGAAGATGTACACAAAACAAAGTATACTTATATGATGACAGGTCTGTTTAATAATAAAGGCTTTAATTATGTTCCTTGTAATGCTGAATTTCTTTGTTTGTTTTGGAAGAAATTGTACTTTTGCGACGACTTAAGTGCATTTTATCTGTATTACCCAACTTTCCCTCTGCTTCATAGCTATAGTACACTTGTAAATCTCTGTAAGTTATATTTAGTTTATGGACATGTGTGCTTGGGATATTTCAAGTTATTGTGCTGCTGAGCCTTGCAGTTTATTGATTTACACTATTGATACTTTTAACTAAAATTGATGATGAGTACTCAACATGAAGTAAAATTAATTTCAAGTCTTTGCTATCAAAAGTACACATGTACTCTCAGATAAGAAAGTGTAGCACCAGTGGACGACATTGATTTTGAATTTAGCATTATAACTGAAGAATATTAATGTGCAAACTTTTTTTTTCTTCTATAAATAAAGCATCTCACTGTTTGTCAAAGTTATTGGTGTTCTAATTCATACAAAATTTGCAAAATACTGCACACATTTCACATCAGTTGTGGCAACTTCAACCTTACATCAGGGTACAATAAACTGGCTGTTGCATACCTATTACTGTGCTTGCAGCAGTTACTGATCAGTTTTTATTTCTGGACCTTGGAAAGAAAACCAGTTGTATTGATGATATACTGTACATTTTGAATCTGAGAGCAACAGCCGCTTAAGTAATCCTAAGGAGCAGTTAGGACAAATTATTTGTGAATATCACTTTGAACAAATACAAAGTTGCCCCCAAATTTCCTTTAATGAGCAAATACTATACTGTTCATATTTACTAGTTGTTTGATAAATTACAATTACATTGTAACATTACTTTATATATCATGAAGGGTACTGTGAAGAGACTAATTTGAAATATGAATAGGCAAAAGAAAAGCTTCATTCATGGACTACAGTGCAATTCTTGCTTGGATAGACTCCCTTAGATGAAACAAAACAAAGAAAGCAAAGAGCCCCACAGTTTCATATAAAAAAGGGAAAAAATAGTCATAATTTGTATGTGATGCATCATCACAAAAGCCCTATAAAGTTGAGAATATATATATATATATATATATATTTTTTTTTTGGGGGGGGGGGGGTTGGGCAGATATGAATTAGCCTTAAATTGATATTATAATTGCCCCACTTCATTGCAAGCAAAATATAACAAAAAGCAATAAAAAACTAGAAAAATGTTAAGGTTGTACTGTTGAAGTCAGCTTACACGCATCATTCTTCCCTTTATGATCTCTAACTTTATATGGGTAATGTAGTGATGCACCACATATAAATGTTACAAAGAACCAGCAAAGAACTAAAAATGTTAAAACAAGAATTGAAATTAAAGGGTTTTTTTCTAGGTCTCTTCACACTGTTCACTCTATCACATTTACTTGAAATCAAGTATACTAAAAATCTGTGATAATCCAAACATTCAGCATGCCCAAGCCCAAACTTTTGAGATTTTGAAAATCTGTTGAAAATGTGTTGAAATCTTTACTAAAGTATGCACCAGAGTGCACCATTTGAAATGTAAAATTGTCAAAGTTCCCTCCAGTGGAAGGATGGGGGGGGGGGGGGACACTTCCCTTCCACACCATCCCCCCACCCCCACCGTCACTCTGATCGATCAGGTTTGGTCACTCACTCCCTTACAGCATCTCTCTTCAAACTCTCAACCCCGTGACATGCAGTCAATATAAGTGATGAAGAGAAGAAGATCAAACGCATAGTATCATTCCCTTGTAACAGTGCAAGAGTTGAAGAAGTTACAGTTGCAAAGATGGTAGCATCAGATAGTAAACTGAATGTATGTGGTACCTTGACTATAGCAGAGAAGTTGGAATACATTTATATCTCTTTCACACCTTCCTGGCCATACGCGTAAGTTGTAATCGAAATTGTAATAGAATCCCCCTCCACATTCATCACTTTCTGTGGACCAGTAATAAAGATTATAAAACAACAACATCAAATGTTTCTTATCTTGTATTCTCATCCTTTTTTTTTTTCAAATATGAATACTGTACTGTAAAACAAGATGTTTGTGTGCATTTTAATTTCGTGAATTTCATGAGAGCCAAGATTTGCGAAATTAAAATGCACATGAAAGTTCTTGTCTACACTGTATGCATTGAATGCCAGTGGGAATTCACGAAAAAAATTTCATGCTGCGAAAATATCTTGCTTGACAGTATTAGCATTCATGACTATGTTTTGTGAAATCGCTATTTTGTTGCAGCAAATATAATAATATGTCTACTTCATTTCTGTAATTGGGTCCATAAACATGATCTCTTGAAAATGTGTCTCACTTACATTGTATGTGTTATGTAATTTCTTTTGTATGCTCTTTACAATCTGCAATGGGAAATATCTTCAGAAGCCAAACTTATACGTTAACGTAGACTTTAAAATGCTGGTTATGATTTTTCTTCTTTCTCCCTCCCTAACAGGTCATACAATAAACACAAGGAGCTGGAGCATCTTTCTGCTAACATTAATCTAAAGGTAAGTCTGGTTTTCAAGACAGGGACTAAAAAGATATCATACAATGTACTGTACTTTTGTAGTACATGTAATCCATTTTACTCCCAGCTTTTGAAAGAAGGTTTATGTCTGAAGGACTTTACATTGCTCTCAGAGCATGTGGTAAATGTTAAACCTACATCATATCTAACATTTGCACTGAATTGTACAGCATGTGTGTAGAAATTATTTGTGGGGAATAAACATGCTTCCGGAATCTCATATTGCACAGAACACTCTGTGCATCCATATATACACTCTTGTGTGCCCATGGTGTGTGTAGAATGCAGCTGTGCATGTATAACACTCTATGGATCCAGCTTTAGGAAGACACTGTGAGTATTAAGCATTGTCGGCAGTAAAGCATGGATTGAATTGGATATAATATAGTTGAAAACGTTAAGGAGACACAAAATGTCTTCTTAACCTCTAGTGTCTCCTTAAGGTAATAACAAACACTTAGTGTCTCCCTAAAGCTGGATCCATAGTTAATATATGAGTGTCCATGGAGTATATTTCAGTGCCGGATTTTTTTTTTTTTTTTTTTTTGGGGGGGGGGGGGGGGGGGTAACTTCCATGGAATTCTTGGTTTTGATTGGCTGTTGAGTATTGTTGCCATGGTAGTTACCATTGGATGGCAAAGTTACCATAATTGTAACTTTTATGCAACGGGCCCCTGGTCTTCCATGAAAATTGCACAAATACACACTCACACACACACACACACACAAACACACACACACACACACACAAATCAGACTGAGCTTGCAGCATGTTGTTACATTCATGTATTCATGTGTACCTCTGATACTTTAAGAAGAATAAATGAAAGAGTGGTTAGCAAAGAATAGAGTGGAGGATTGAACTGAACAGATGATAAGTGAAGCTCTATACCAATGCTCAATTCCTTTGTAAGAATTGGCCCCTAGTGGTCACAATGTCATCCAGTGCACAATTGTCATCATTTCAATTCAACCACTGACACTTCTTAACATATTCATTCAACCATTGACACTTTAATTTTTACTGTAAAGAAACCAGAAGTTTAGAAGAAAAAAAAAGACAAATTGTATCTGACCAAGCCATCAAACATTATAACTTGTGTAATTAAGCAACTTTGGCAATTTGCTTTGATTTACACCCTGTGTATATGCAATGGGCAATATTCCTTTCACACTGTCCATTATAGTACATGTATTTCCATTTCTTTTAGTGATGAGGTACTGTACAGGCAGTAAAGGTGTAAATGCATTTCTGACTAACTTTTGTGTCATTTCCATGCCAAAACCATACCAAGGAAGAGAAAGACATCATGCATTGAAGTGAAAGGCTATGTTAGTTTGTTCTTACAGAATTGCAACCAATAAATGAGATGAATGGTCATGTAGACCTTTTTCATACAGAACTATGGATGACAACCCCTCCTTCCCCCCTTCAAAAAAAAAAAAAAAAGCCCGAGTAAGATGAACCTTCCACATGTAAGGCAGAACATCAACAATACTATATGTATGAGTGAAATAGATAAACATCAGTTATCATCATTTACATGTGCACTGTAGGTATAAGCTGGACAAGCTCTTCCCTTATAGCCATCAAATGCAATGATGACTGAACAACACAGATTTTACATTTAACATGAATAAAAAATAAGATGCAAAATCTTGCTGTGACAGACGTACATGCATAAATACCTCGAAATGCTTCAATGACAGATAAACATGTAGATAAACAATTCATATATGCACATATTTACAACAAAGAGAGAATGATGTAGTAGTCCATTAGTTTCTCCTCAAAAGGGAAAAGTTCATCCTAGTCAGCCAATCAGCTGAGAGTCTTGTATCCTATCCTCTCGTCCATACTGTCTGTGGACGTTGTGAATACTTCCGAGGGTTCCATGAGGTATGAATCATCCAGATACATGACATCGACATCATTGTAGTCTGTGAACGAGACCTGGTCATCTTGTTTTAGCTCTATTGTCCACAACGGCATCATTGGCTTCTGGTCGTTCCGCCTCCGCCTGACGTATATCACCGTGGAGATGACTGCAGTGAGAAGAAGAACCCCGCCCCCTGCCGCTGCGTACACATAATAGTTGTGCAAGGCATTCTTCCCACTTCCATTCTGGGCAGGATCGCTGGGTGTCTCTGAAATGTCAAATGACAAGAAGACAAGAACGCAAGGAAGCAACAGTGAGTGAATTGAATTAGAGAACACCTGTCATTCAAGGACATAGCCAACCAATAAACTAGTTTGTTGTGTAATGATGTCAAGTCAGGGTTGCAAAAATCTTAGACACCATCACTCAAGTAAGTTTAAGTTGAAGATATTTGACAATACATCTTTTATTCGATGAAAGTTATTTTACACAGCCTAAAATCAGAGGGCATATCAATTCCCATTGGTAAAAATGGAAGCTGGAAAAAAAAATTACATGAAGCGCCAATTTACAGTGTGGAATGATCCTTTTTTTTTTTTTAAAATGGGGAATCACTTCATAACGTTAACAACAATTTGAATAACGCACTGCTTTGTTTGAAATGTTATGTGTATAAACAGTAAAAAGAAATACATTGTACGAAGGGTGAAAGAAAGATATAGGATTAATTGTTCCTGCATTACCATAATGCATACCAATGTCCTCACTGTAATTATGACTCCTTTTGGGGAACAGTGAATTATTTCTTTCAGATAGCAGGGATGATAAGCAGTGAGTGTGGAAGAGAATATTAGGGGTTTGGCCATCTTTTGAGGATATTAGGGGTTTGGCCATCTTTTGAGGATTATTTCAAGGTGGAGTGACTGTGGGATGCCCTAGGCAAAATTTCCTGACCAACTCTCCCCACAGTCCCTCCCAAGGGGA
The DNA here is from genome assembly GCF_040938485.1 of Diadema antillarum. Classification (NCBI taxonomy): domain Eukaryota; kingdom Metazoa; phylum Echinodermata; class Echinoidea; order Diadematoida; family Diadematidae; genus Diadema; species Diadema antillarum. The sequence goes on from NW_027271997.1 coordinate 121,902, forward strand.
GACTTCCCCTCCTTAAGAATTACTCATTGTTCGTCAAACTGTCCCCTCCCATCTCTCTTTCGAATCTCCGACTAAAATTTTCACCTTGCCGGACATTTCCCTATAACACAAGCCTGTGTTGAAATCAATGATAAGACAATCGTGGTCCGACTGATGTGAAACATTTCGTCAGCTTCCTTCCCACCGAACGACTACTTGCACATGGGCTTATCCCATATCTCTCCTGCCTGGGATTGATGAGTAGATGTGACTGACAGGTAAAAACCACATGCCCAGGCTTAATCTATACCTCGCACCCACGTTAATAACTTAGTGAACAGGTGATTAATGCTCTTGTGGTAATGATTCCATGATGTGAGTTCTAGCTTTTCATGCCTATCCGTAACATTTCTAGTTTGGATTTTTACGAACATGAAGCATAACATGAATTTAATTTACATTGAACTCTTCACTCATTGCTTTGCCATTCATGTTAGACCTCATAACAACCTTAATAAATTCATTCTGGCCGTGCCGCTCTTTCCTTAGGAAGTGCATATCAAGGTAACAGAATGATCCCATTAATTTGACAAGGCTATCTAATTGGGATTAAAAAGGCTGGAAGAGAATGTCTATTATACATTATTTGATGAGCAACATCAGTAAGTGATGCAGATTTCAGGTGGAATTTTGAACATCAATTGTTGACACTCAGGAAAAAAAAAAAATCAATCTTGTTACCCTATCACCATGCAGATAGTAACCGTCAGCTCTATTGACATGTAAACAGCAATAAATCGCATGGAAACTGGAGAAACACGACCTTGACTACATCCCCTCATCTCCTTGGTGAACCCCAGCGGCCAGTGACACAGAAAGGAGAGAGAGGAGTGTTTTCTCAAACTCATGCGGCAATGACTCACTAGTTTTATTTCTTCAAGATTTGATTGAGGCTGACAGACAGGTGCTTAGCTGGCACTCATCTACCCCTGGTATCCTCCAGGACCGGGTGTCAGAAAAGCGTGTGTCCCCATGGCAACAGCCTCTGGAGGACTCATTCATGTGTTCGACCACCATGAGTAGACTTCCGCCAGGAGTCCAGTAGGTGTTTTTTAACTGTTCCATGTTCATGCGGCAATGATAAAAGAATTTGTTTCCACTTAAAAGTTCTTTCTCCTATTAGGAAGTACCATAGCATGGACTGAAGAGCATCGTTTCTAAGTAGATGCTTTACGGATCCATACATATACATATAACTTCAGGGTCACTTCCTTGGGGGGGGGGGGGGGGGGGGGGACACATAGGCCTACAATCTGAGATTAAGTTGACCGCTACCACGCTCCACGACTAGGGGAGACGGTGGCTTTGGACTGTGTCTAACCCCTTGGCATGAGGTGGACAGTAATTAGAAACAGAGCAGGTGAGTTGGCTGTATGCCAGCACCTGACACCTGCTGAATGAGGGTTGCATGACCTAGGATAATTGATTGGTCTGATCAATGCAGACTGCTGATTCAACTTGCAGTTTGGCATATGATGAACATATTTGTGTCACTAATTAAGACATGCTGCAGACTTGATTAAACATGTTCCAGTATCATCTAAATTTATGCAAATTGATAGACAAATCACATCAATTTATGTATGCATCATACAATCTAAAATGCCCTAGAACAGTTCCCTTTACAGGCCATATTTTGACTGGAATGCCAACAAAATTACCAATCATATGTCAGAAGATTTGTATCACCTGCCCAAATTTTTGATGGAGGTTTCTGCAAGAAGGTTGATATACCTTTTGCTAAATGACATCAGTAAAGTCTCTTTGTACAATGCATATGATGTCAGAAGAAATGAAACACAGGCTCTGGACTTCATGCCAAGCTGCTTCACATATTTGACAACTTGTGTGCTTATTTAGTTAGAAAGCACATCAGAAAGTCTTCAAGCAAATTACTGATGTCTAAAAAGGATCAATCCACCTTATATAGCCTCTGTGTGTGGGAGATGGGATAGTGGACACACTATGAGAGAAGAGTTGATGGGAGGGACTGAAGTATGCCCTTCCCAATCCCAGACAGTTTTCTGACTCATTTCCTCCATCACTGATTGGTCCAAGCTTCCAAGGGGGTCCTTATGTTTCTGGATAAAATGTTCTGCCCCAGACAAGCTTACAATAGAGACTTTTGAATATATATTGATCAGGACAAGAATTCTTGTCAAGAATAAAGAATTATCATCCTGTATTCTTATGTTGTGCGTAAACATCATTAAAACATATTGGCTTTGCTGTTTAATGTGGACTTGGCATAGGTGGCAACCGGACAGTAATTTATTTTTTTCTTTTTTTTTAGTGATAGCAATGTGTTATTCATAGTTTCTAATGCACTTGAGTATTCTATCGAATCGATGAAATTATCTATGTTTGATGTAGGAAAGTTTGTCAATCAGTTGGAATTGTGTATTCTATATTGGAGAAAAAATACCATGCTTGTTATGCTATGAGCATGGTGGATTATCACCACTGGTTGCAGGCACTGAAACTACTCTCGAAGTGAATCATGGACCATATTTTTTCTGCGGTGCTAATTTCTATTTTCAGATGCTGCTGACTTGTTGGGTAGGCATACTCAGTTCTTTGCCAGACTTTGGTTTTTACACTCACAGGGTGGATTAGAAGGGGATTTTGGTCCACACAACGACAGGTACCACCTATCTAAAAGTAAGTCTGCCCTGCCCTGGGAGAAGGAGTAGGTCACTCACTGCTTCTTTGTTTTGAGCCTGTCAGGTGACTTCATTGCTCACTGGACTGGACTCTACCAGACATCACCATCATGCTGGTGGACTTAACCCTTTGTTTGCTTTGAGTGTCCATTGCCTCAGAAAAACCCCATAGCATTGTACACACCCTCCAATAGTCCCCGGCACAGAAGGGCTAGGTAATGAAGGAATGAGTATGGCAAAGACTCTCCATTGTCAACATAGAATATCATTATATAGCTTTTCATGACCCATGCATAACATGATGTTTGCGTGTGTGTGTGTGTGTGTGTGTGTGTATGTGTGGTTTTTTTTTTTTTGTTATACCTATACAAACGTATTGTATAGGCCTACCTAATGTAAAAAGCTTACCTTTAACTGAGAAAAAAAAGTTAAAAGTACATGTGCAGTGCAAAGATGAATGGAAATGAATGGCCACTTGAGCCCTTTTGGATCCACCAAAATAATGATTGGAGAAGTTTGTGGGATATTTCACAGAATTCTATACTTTGCTTGCACCACATAAAACTTTGCTCAGCATCAATGAAAATGAGGACATGCCATCTGGCCGCAAGGGTGGTTCTTATCAATGCACAAACTATACTCAGCATCTCACCTATGTTTGTGCAATTCCACATTGCACTGAAGCTATGACATGTGCTGCATTCTTTGACGCTATCTGCAGCAGCATGGGAACATCTACTCAGGCATTGCTGGGAGAAGTTACGACATTCTGCCGGTATGGTTGCTGTTGCGGGATCTGTTGAATTCGGTTCGGCCATCTGGCAGGCTGGGCATGGGGAACAGATGTGATCGCCGTCCTTGTAGTAGCCTTGACCACACGCTCTGGGGCAGTTCTCGGTGATTTTTACAGAGTTTGCGCATGTCTGGCACATTATACTTGCTGTGATGAGATGAGCAAAACACACACACAAAAAAAAATCAAAGACAAACAGCATGACAAATCAATTGCAAAAGTCTCAATTGCATTTACCGGCTAAACTTTTGTGCATACATGTATAACATGATAAAATGTAAACAAATGTGATTCATGCTATCAGAAGTCACCTAGACCTTTTTTTTTGAAGTACCATGCTACATAATCAGTTTTAGTTTCATTTTCAAGCAGCTTGCAGTTGTAAAAAACTTGGTATAACCCCTACTAGTTAGGTCTCTGATATACACTGTAGTAGTAAAAGTGTTAGCAATTTATTTATACAGTGATAAGGCAATGAAGCATCAAAAGCTGTCAAAACTGATTAAATCATCATGTGGGGAGGTTTTGTGGCACCCATAACTAATAAGTGATCCTGTTATGAATGACCAGCACAAAGCTTGCCAGTTTTTAAACCACTGAGGGTTCTTATCATAATTTTGCATCTACAAACTCCCATCACCCCAGAGCTTGGCAATCACTGAATTCCTAACCAGCACAGATAGGGTGAGGGAGCAGGAAATCAAGGGCCTTGTCATTTCTGAGTAACAGATTTCATTGTATCGTATTTCTTTCACAGCATGGGTACTGTAAAACCAGAAATTTTCGCATGCACAAAACTTTCGTGAATTTCACAAGGAGCCAGAATTTGTGAAGATAAAATGCATGTAAAAGTTTCTGTGTACATAATGCACTGAATGCCAGGGGCAGTTTGCGAAAAATTTCATGCCATGAAAAAAGACTGTCGGCTCCAATTCATGGAAGTTTCATGCCACAAATGTTTCCGTTCTTTCAGTATAGAAATTATGATATATCAAATTCTATCACTCATCATGGTGTAATTATAGCTGAGCAGTATTGAGCATTTTCTTTGCTCTCCACTCCCATCTCTCAGTTTCTCTAGCTAAGCTAGTTTTGCTAGACTGGCAATAGATGTTTATGGAATCAAACAGACATTGTGTAAGCAAGACCATTTCTCAGTTTATAGAAATGGCATGACAACACTTAAACAATCGATGGATGATACATACCATTGGTATCACTGCATTTTGCAGAATATTCAGTGCAGTCACATGGCCTGCATGTCTCTCCATCCAACCAGTGAGAGCTATCGGTGCACCTGTCACAGAGGGGTCCACCAATGCCAGGCTTACAGCTGCACTCACCAGTACTGCACAAGAGATACGAAAAGGAATGTATACATGTAATAATAATGATAAATAATAATTAAAATTTATATTATGCCATGTCTATTCATGAAATGCTCAAGATAAAGAAATAAGAAATTTTAAAATATCATTAAAAAAATGAGTCTTCCATTTATTCTTAGATTTAGGTCATCTTTTCACAACCTGTGATTTCAACAACAATATACAAAAAAAAAAAAAGATATCACCATTCAGTGCTTGTTTGCATTGCATTCTACATCATAGTTACTCTATCATCCATAAGAGCACAGTTCATACAATGTGTAGCACTGTGCACGTTGTCAAATCAATAAAAGTCTGGAGCAATGACCAATAACATCACCCCCCATGCAGCTTAGCTGAAGGAAGAAAAAAAACCTTGGTTGAGGACAGCTGCTGGTCATTCCATACTTAAATAGTGTCAAACTCTGATTTTATCGTTTGAGTTTCCGAGCATCTCCCTTGAATCTGGCTGTTCACTGACTAATTAAAGAGCTGCCACCTTATCTAGGATTACTGCTCACACTGAATGATGCCGTAATTATCATTACTACACATATAGGGCCACTAAATGTCTTTGTTTCTGTAATTTAATCAAGTATGGCAGGGCAAATTAGTGCCAAAAATCATGACTGACACAGCCAGTGACACCTTGATGTTCTCAGCTGAGAGGGAAATCATAAAATCTGTGAAGCGACAGAGTTAAGTCTCTATCCTGAGCCGTGAGACAGAGTGATGTAAGAGGCGTGCGTTGTGTTCATCCTTGGCTGTGGTCATGTTTCCAGGGACAACATTTGGTAAAGCTCCCTCAATGTCGATGTAAATCATGAACATGCTGTCAACCTTCTTCAGAACAAATATGATCATAATCTTTAGACTTCTTCTGAGAATAGGTTTTTGCGGTTTATTTCTTTAATCCTTTTTTTTTTTTTTCATGCAAGAGCAACTGACAGTCTTATCATGCATTTGAGATGTAAGTGACAACCACTCACCCTTCAAAATGTATGCTATGAATGTTTGCAAGAGTATGATGAAACAGAAAACATATGAACCAGATCAGTATTAAGGCTGTGCGTGGATATGCTGTAACGTTATGTTTTGGTAAAAATCTTTGTTGCTTCTGCCTTTCATGCAGCCAGTAGGGTTGTATGTATTTTACTTTGGCAGCACACTCAATACTATTTCATCGATGAAAATTATGATATATTAATGATTATCAACAAAGTATACATACACATATTAACGCACAATGTCTGTGTTTGAATGTCAAGGTGACAAAAATGTGACAGAGAACACTGAGTTTGCAATTTTTTGCAAATCATTTATGGTTTAGTCTCACGAGTCCAGATTATTCTTCGCTAAATTGAATTTCCCAGCAAAGACAGAGATACATGTGGATGGCAAATCTGTGATTCAGGACCTGGCAGACTAGTCTAATTACTGTAGATGTATCAAGTAAGGGTCACCTGTCTCTTGGAGGAGAGCTAATTGTGTTTCAATGAGTGACAGCATCATTGGTTCACCTAGTATCTCCTGAGGTTATTCAGGGTCTAGAGGTGCGGAGGTGGTAAGCCTCCTCCCCCCCCCCCCTCCAATCTATCCTTTCTCTCAATTGTTCAAGTTACCCTTAGTGATGACTACAGAATGGGCCAACTGCATGCCTTTAGAAGGCAATAGCTAACCAGAGTGTTTTAGTTACCTACTTGTTAAGCATCACTAGGATGTGGTATTCTGAATGACAGTTAATATTACATGATTTTAGATGTACAACCATATGTCCAATGTACTGAAGGTTGTTGATCATAATTATCATATTTTATTACAGTTTTGAATTAGACACTATCCTGTCACAAAGAGAAAATTTGTTCTGAATTCTTTGAGATTTTTGTTTCAAATATCACTGACTGGAGTGTTTTGTTATGTATGTGGTTATTCCGACTAAGCTAATAAAAAGGTGTGACGTCGTGGGAAATTGTTTGTTTTGCACAAAGTGACCAGAATGACAGAGTCGTAATGTTTATATTGGTTACAAGTAAATGATGATCATCCACACACTCCCTCTGGTCAGTAAAAGAGGATCAAGCAATTATGCTATGATGAAGAAAATTAATGGTCATCTTACAAACTTAACTCTTTCATTGTCAGCCAAGAATTTGACATCTATGGCACATCATTATATCTGTAGCTGGGTATGGGTTAAGTAGGTTTCTGGTATCCATGTCATTGTTGGCAAAGACCTTAACGACAGATCATCCGTCCCTAGTCCTCCTGCTGATTCCCAGTGGAGGAGAAACCGCAGCTTACCGTACCAGATTATCAAATTACAGTATTTGCAAGTCATGACAAAGATATTGCAACGTACATCTAGTGTCTGGTCCAACAGAAACTCTCCAGGACATTCAAGCATCACTCCTTGTCCTACTTCAATAAAATGTCTTTTATTTTTCATTGTCAGTCAATGAAATAAGAAACCAAAAACTATGAAAAAGGTGTATGACATCTGAATTTTCTCCTTTAGTAATGGTTTCCTGTAATAAGCCTGCAGTGGATATTTCATTTTGACCAAAATGCATTACTACATTACAAGGTTTATTTTTTCACGTAAAAACTATCACGCCAAGAACAGTCTGTAAAGACCATTTAAAAACATGGTAAACTGGTGAATGAAACATCACTTGGTCTCTGAAGAAGTCTATGCATGGCCACATTTGTCACAATCAATTTATTCCTTTTAGTGCTTTATGTAATAGATACTCCTGCTGAAAAAAACAAGAAGCAGTTTTCCTCTTTATAAAAACACACATTAAAGAACAGCTGAGATTGAAGTTTAAAATCAGCTTCAGGCTTTAGCAAATGGAATTCTCCAAGTCCCTTTCATAACCAGTGAAGTTCCATGACACTTGCTCCGTTGTCCCCGATCTAGCCTCCTTCTGACCCCACTTTGCTTCTGTTTGTGACTAACCCCCCTGATGACACACACCCCTCTGTCTCCACTTTGAGAAGGAATCAGACCAACTGTGAGCGCACTGCGTGGTCATGTGGGTGTGATCATGTGACACATCACATGATGTCACAGACCACAAGTCTGGACATTTTTTAATAATTATTTTTTGAGAATCAGTTTCATGACACTCATGGCGTCTCCACAAGTGACACATCAAGAAAGCCTGCAGAGAAACAAGAACTTGTAATATATCTGTACAGAAGTTAACCAGTGGTACAATTGTGGTGAACCACTTTTGGCACTAGAAAGGCAGGTTTTTGAAGAAAATTGGAGCTCAGAGAGGGGGCCCCTGGTACCACAACTTTAATGCCATGAAAGATGTGTTTTAGATAGTTTCCCTGGTGATATGCCAAACCACAGCAACAGCCACTAACTAGGCTCCGTTTAGTGGTGGAAGACAAGTGGCTGTTTGTGGTCTGAGGAGGAGTACCCCAGTAAGGTGCAGACAGGTGAAATTGGATGCATGCTTGGTCAATGGCATTGTGGAATTGACATTCAAAAAAAAAACTTTAAAAATTACGTTTTGGGCAGACTGTATGGGATGTGAAAGGGCAGCCAACATGGCTTATACTTGAAGGAAAGTGTCATATAACAGGCCTTTTTGAAGGAGAAGGAAAGGGGTTATGAACCAGCACGTAAATATCAAAAATATTTATGATTTAGTGAAATTGAAGAAATGAATTGTTTCATTACCAAATCTATGTCCTTCTCAAAGTGAGTATTTAGAAAACATAGTGGCTGTTTGATATCCATACTCTCACAAACTACTAACATAAGGTTAGGACGGCAATAGTCGATATATTTCTTTGAAGGTAGATTACGCAGACAGTTACGAAGAAACTAAAATTGTTATCGAAATTCCAAGGCACAGTGTATCACCATTGATTTCCTACAAACATCAGTCGCTTGAGTTACTCGAGTCGGATTGATTGTCTGTTGTGTGTTTGATGTGATGCTTAATACACCTGCCATTTCAGAGGTTGATGCACGCAAGCAATTAACTCTGAAACTATGACTTGCATACATGCGGTGTCTGCAAATGCTCCTGAATTGGACCACAATAAATGAAGGCAATGTTAAGATGATTCTTGCCTGAGTTGCTAGTGATGTCATAGGTGATTTAACAGATCACAGCAAGGTTAGTTGGTTGTGTCTCTTGTGCCTATGATTTCCTGCCATTCATTTGTCACAGTGGTCAGCTGATGGACATATAAGTGTCTGCTGTCCATCTCTCTTTGTTCTGGTCACAAAGTGACTCTAAACCTTTTGTCTTTTCTTGACCATCATTTCAATGACATATACCACTTTTCGACAGCTATAACATCTTTCATCAAGAATGAATTGTCTACATGAGAAACTGGAACTTTGGATGCATACCCATCACACACTCTTGACTGAGATTTTAAAAAGTGAAATAAAAGGTTAAAAGTTCAAATATCACTACAGAAAAAGAGAAGACAGCACATGTATGTCATCTTGAAGAGGTATAATTTTCTAGGAAATGATTCATGTTTCAGCTTCACCACAACACATGGTTTTCAGATTGTAAGAACACTGATATATGTGGTCAATATTGCTTGATGACAAATATACTGGAAAAAGAAATCTGTGACAAAAATGTCATCGGGTCATACAGCAAAACCCACGTTTCACTTTTAATACAATTTTCAGAATATACACCTGTAGTTCATGTCATTAAACACTTAGTCAATGTCTCCAAATTGACTGCCAATCAAGCTGTGCAGGTTCGTTCATCAAGGGCAAGGGATATGTAGCTCACCACAGGGTGAGTCACCCCCCTCCTCCAACCCTCTCCCTCCTATGAAGGAAAAAAAAAATATCAGAGGGAATCCCCTTCAGAGCCAACCATCCAATGTGTCACATTCGGCTGGCAGCGAAATCCAGAGTCCATATAATGTCAAACATAACTAGACTAGCAGCCAGCGATGAAATATGAAATTAGGGATTTTGCAAAGGATAAGTGGTGGAGTAGCATTAGTAGGGAGACACTCTCTGCGATCTTGGTTTACAGGGGAGTTATCACGAGCTTTACAGTCATTTTTACTGTTGTCTTTGTATTCTTCCTTTTCCATTTAAATTCTTGCGAATTGAGGTTTTATTAGTAAATAAAACATCTTCAATCAGAGTTCATTCCCCTTTGACTATGTGCATGGAATCTACAATTGTGCATGCTTTACATTAAACACCAAATAAAATATAATGTGTATACAAATGATACCTATTTACTTACACATGTACATGGTGCACCATTTTATTTTGAACTACAGAAGTATGTGCATTTGCAAGATTTTTGGCTACAAATAGATAATATAAAAAATGTAACTGTTTAAATTTGATCACCCAAATACATTGTACTCTGATTTTGTTTGAAACAGATTATTTTGAAGGACATTTCTGGAACTTTGTTGTAACAGATATATCAGACAGAGTAAAAAAGAGTACATATGCTCTAACAGGCTCAACGCTAAGTTCTCAATATTGAAAAAACATGAAGTCCCGCTGGCAAGTTTAGACATACACAAAACATTTTCCTTGTTTTCTCTTTGTCGGGGGGGGGGGGGGGGGGGGGAGGAGGAGGAGAAGATGGTTACCGTTTATCCACAACGTATGAGCATAATTAGCGCATATGCACATATGATGTAATTGCCATACAATGTGAGTTGATATGGACCAGGGCTTAAGGTATTCCCTGATACACCTGTTCAGTGGCATCCTTCCATTGGTGTCACTGCCCCCACAACTTCCACCACAGGTCATCCACCGCCCTTCCTGACTTTACACCACCTGCCATATTACGCTCTCCCTAGTGATGACATACAGGCTTCCTGGTTTGGGTCATATCCAATGATTATTCCAACCTTCGAAATAAAAAAAAAGCAAACTGCCCAACAAATCTGTATCAGACTGAATACTTGAAAACACCTATAGTGCATTGCCTACACTTTCCATGCTAGGTGGAACTAATTACTTAAATTTTGGCCTGTATTATCTAGTTAAAGAATGCAAATGCAAGTAAATACTGGCCAGGGTTTCAGCTGTTGTTAGCTATGTGAATCACTCAAGAGGTACAGGTTCATAGCACAGGTGGTAACAAGTCCTTTTCAAAAACTTGGTAGGCTGTTCTTATACTGTACACGTATAGGGCCTATGCCATATATTTTGCAAGGTTTCTATTTTCATGAATTTTGCAAGTTGGGTACATACTATTTGTGAATTTCGCAACGTGCAAAATTACTAACTGTGATCTAGATATGAATGCAGCGTGCACATGTACATGTCTCCGTTTATTCTTGTGTGCCACAATCGCGAAATTTTTGCATTTGCAAAATTGTCGGGAAGTCACGGTTTGCAGAAAAAATAGACTCACTATATGCTGTATACAGTATCACAGACAAATATTAATTACCTTAGTTTTGCCACTCAGTTGAAACAATCAAAAGAAACGATCAAAAGGTTTCACTGTCTTCATTTGATAAAGTTTATCTGTAGTATCTATGTCCCTCTTCTGTGGCAAAAGGTCACATGTACACACATACGTTTTCCTTTGAAACCAACCTGATGTTGCATTCAGTGCTGATGGACCCATGTTCATTGCACTGACAAAGACTGCAGTCCCCTGTCCCTGTAGCGTAGAAACCAGCAGAGCAGTCTGAACAGTTGGCGCCAATGAAGCCTTCTTTACAGGTACACATTGTGGTTCCACTGTCACATGAAGTGTAGTTCACTGTTCCCTGACTGCTACACAGACATCCTGTATAGTGTTAAAAAGATTTTTTGAAAATGATGAAATGCTCATTATATTCCACTTGAAATCAAATTCAAAATGCAATTCCATGTAAATTCCAGCATCAATCAGCAAGTATTCTTAACATCATGACTATTGTGATGTTCTGAAAAAGTACTCACAAAAAACACAGATGTCCATATTTATGCTGTAATCATAACTTCATTTGTTTTATGAGTTTGTATGAATGGAACTATGCTTATGGATTCCATCTTCAGGAGAAAAAATATATGATATATAATTATGCATATAAAATATGCATATGTGAAGGAATCAGGATGTGTACATATATTATGCATTCTTGCAGTAATAAAATTATTTGTTTTAGTTTTTTAACCACCATTACATTTAGCATGCAATTCATTTCTGCTTGCTTCAGCTGAGGGAGGAAAGACATGAAGAAGAGGAATGTAGTAATATGGCAGATATGCCATTCTTATCAAATAAAGATACATGATCAGAAAATGAATCTTATTAGTCCAGGAAGATGTGCACATGCACAATGCAATTTGGATGACCGGCTCCTGTGGCAATGGTCTGAGCGAGATGCTGACAGATGAAAAGCAATGATCAAACAAATTGATGTTGAGACTTCCTATCCATATTGCAATGGGCCAGACGGGGAATACATCCATGCACGTGGCTCGCTGCATCCATTAAGACTCGAGACTTGATTTCTCAGGGTATCCATTTCGACATATACTGTCCCTTCGCAGTTAATCTTATAAAGGGGAGATTCTGACAAGACATTCCCATTTGTCCAAATATTAATTGGCAGCAATTTTGCCCGATCCATGCCCCCCCCCCTCCTCATATGATATGGCCCCTGTTACCCATTTCTTCACATTACTCTCAGCTCCATGCTTTACTTCTTATGCCTCATGTTTTTCTCGAATCCTCTTCCCTTACATTTTTTTTTTTTTTTTTGGTGGGGGGGGGGGGAGGGTAATGATATTTCCTTTCACTGTTTTAACCAGCCTTATATCTGTTTTCTCAGTGCACTCATTCCGAGTGCCAGCATATCTTTACCATGACATCCAACTTTCTCTATTTCTTGCTATTTCTCACAGATTAGCTTCCCTTATTTTCTCAAACTAGCAGCCCCCTTTTGTCCATTAATTCTCCATTGTTTGTTCCTTCTGCTATCTCCCTGCCCATATTCTCAGATCTCCTGCTCCAATTTTCTTCAAACTACATGTATCATTCTATCTCCATGTTATGCATTATCATAGCAATGTTATTTTTGTCACATTGTGTTTCACCAACTGTGCCCAACTTATATTCAGCACAGTTCTCTCTATCTCAGTCCAGTCCTCAGCAGGGAGGTGGGATGCCTCCCTATTCTCAATGTAGCTTTTCCCATTTTTTGCCTAGTGTCTTTTTTCTGTTATCTCATATCACCTTACTTTCATCCTTCCATGCATCCATTCATCTGTCTCCCCCTACCCCCCCCCCCCCCCCCCACTCGATTTCCTCTCGTCTACACTGTCACGTTTGCCTGGTTGAAACACTGTACTGATGTGTCTGAGCCCTGCCATATAGGATTACAGCAGCTAAACAAGATTTAGGACATGACATGAATATTTCATTCTCCACCAAGTTATCCCTGCTTGTGTGTGAGCTGGCTACCCTTGAAGCCAGCTGATGCACATCTGAAGAATGAGGGACATGTGCACTCAGAATTCTGAAATTCTGGTAGAATGGCATTCTGTAAAACAAGTTTTGTTCCTATCTACATCAGACAGTAAGCTCTTTGGCTTTACATTCTTAAATCCATTCTTTCTCAAGGTACATAACATTAGATATAGATGCATCAAACTAAGCACTGGCTTTTCATTTGTTTTGGGGAGGGATTAAAACATTCAGTATTCATGATATAGATAATAATCCACACTTGTCTAGCTGGACATCCATATTTCCTAAATAAATTGAGAGGCCGTACTCCAAGAAAACAGAGCAAATTAAGGTATGCCTACTGACCTAATAAGTTGTCCAGTGAAAGCTGCTGCTGAAACAATAGATGAGTGCTCACTTGCACCATAGACATTCTTTTCCTCATTTGGGCAAGTGACTTTCAATGAAGGTGGCCATTTTTTGCCACCAGTTCCATTGGTAATGTGAAGTAAGTAATCACTTAGCATCCTGGACTTCTATTTGTTTAAATGCCAACAACGTGATTAGTGCCTGCCCTCAGACTTGCATCTATAGTCACAACACAAACCATCATAGCCTGGCAATCTATATGGACCTAGATCGTATTCAACCTCCTATATCAACTCAAGTCAAGTTGAGAAGCATATTTCATCACCTCACCACAGATTAATAAGATAAGGCTATACAGCGGTAAGAATCCAAATGCATCTACCACAGAGGCTGTGAAAATGAGGTAATTAAATTTTCTGGCAAAGCAGGTAATTGGTGCCACAGTTGACCACAAGGACTGAGCGACACAGACAACTTGTCATAGCCTCGTTCCATGGCTGTAATTTCTTTTTTTTCACACTTAAATTCAATCTTTGTACAGGTATCAGTCTGGAAAGAGGCTAGACCCCTTTATTTTATCAGCTGTTGTCATACTTTGCATGTAATATCTACCTGGTCACATGCATGGAGTGTGTTGCTGTGAATTAATTTGTATGTTTTGAACACTGTTTGTTATTCTGTATATTACAGACACATATTCCATATGGATGAATATTTTTCTCCCTTCATCGGATTCATATCCAGGTACCGGTAATGAAATGGTATAACACTCACTGGAATGTTCTTGCTCCTTCCATGCAGGTTTCTACCTAAATCGTGCTGAATGTTAATGCCACTTAAAATGCCACCAAAGTATCGTCGCAAGACGTACACGAAGATCGAGAAGCAGATCTTGATGGAGCTCATCGAACCCAACCTCCCCGCCATCACCGACAAGCGAAAGGAGGGCAAGGTCCTCTTCAACTGTGACCGTGCCTGGACCGAAATCACCCTCCTCTTCAACGCCCACCGCGACACCGTGTCGCGGCGCAGTTCCGACGACCTGCGGGGTGCCTGGAAGTATGTGACACAGGTTCAGTTCCCCAAGCTGCCCCCGATGCAGATAGTGATGGAGTACCTGAATGGGCGGAAACGGCTGGTCAACTACCGGGCCTTGCTCCTTGATGCCTCCCACTGGAAGATGGAAGACGGTGCGGGTACAGTCAACTTTCCTTGGCCTTTTTCTGTAGTTTTATCCCCGTTCTTTGCAATCACGTACAACCATTATGACATAGATGGGAAGTATGGCATCTTTTAGCATTTTTCAAAAGTTGCAGCAAAATTTTGTCCATCTTTTTATCTTTCTATTTCAATAAATATTAGATCCAAATAATTTCCATGATTTGCTTGCTGGCAAAGACAAAGCTTATTGCATGCTTGAATGCACAAGCTTTTACCTTGTGCACCTTGGCTCTCCCTTTGTTTATGCAGCTTTGTTGAAGGGAAACAAAATAGATAATCATATTTGTGGATAGAAAGAAGGTGGATTAACTGTCATACTTCCAACCTTTGTCATATAGAAAGCTCTTCAAAGTTGTCATGTGTTTCATTTCTGTTGAATTCCCCATCTTATAATGACTGTAGCAATACATGTAGATAACATGCATGTACTAGTTGATAAGGCATTATGTCCTGTATACATTTGTTTAATTACTGCATGAGCAATATCATAGACACATAAATCCACAAAGCACTTTCTTTCAGATTATTCCTCTTACCTATCAGGAACAGAAGATAGTTGGGATTAAATCTCAACTCTTAAAAAAAGCGAAATCAACTATTCAAGACCACTTATGTTTAAAGTTAGTGGAATACTACTGAATGTATTATTCTAAGAATAAGAGAATTGTTCTCTCACAAGAGAAAAGAATAAATGACAGCCTTGTAGTTCGTGGCCTGAAATTTAGAATCAAACTGAGTTAACTCCAAGCTGTAATCTGTGTTAATATACCTACATATGGAATGGAGCCTGATGCTTGCTTTAACACTTGCACAAGGCTATGCTATTTCAATCAGTTCATTGTAACACAGAATTATTGTCTGTCCAGCTTCAAAGCTGTTTATCATGATTATAAGCCAGTTTGCAGTTCTACTTTGTGCATGAGCAGAATAAAGGTCATTTGTACCAACGGGCATGTTGGTTTCTAAATTCACTGGGATAAGCATCTGTGATGTAATGATTATTCATGTAATCCTTATATGCTGCTTGCCATCATACCCACCTGACAGCAAACATGGTATTTGGCAATATCAATAGAAATTGTTAATACATTCAATGCAAATAATGTAATGGATGCTTTCCCAAGTGTTAATTGATGATCATTCTGGTCATCTGTCTATGCAAGTTCATTCTTTGTTGAACAGGATCGATGAATCCCATGAACTGTTATGTAAAGCTTATACATTTACATGTCGCTCTGAAAATGAGTAAAGCGCCCCTAACTGACTGAGAAAAAAGAGAGGTCATTCATACCAACGTGCCCATGAGTTAACGTTCTCCAAACTGGCTTATTATCTCAACAAAGTAACAGTTTTGTGTGGAAGAGATGCACTTGCAGCAAAGGCTCTTGTAAAAGAATATTTAATATGATGAAAAATTCTCTAGTCTAACCGTTTGTTGCATGTACCAGTAACCAAGCCTGATTTCTGTACCCAATTTGTTGATAATGAATGTACCTTAATGCACCATTATACATTGTATTACGTTCATGACCTCTGTTGTTTCTTCCACACGTGAACCCCTATGCATGTCTATTTTTTTCTTTCCGTTGAACGTGACGTGACATTTCGCATTGACCGTGCTTCCACCACACATGCATGTCATCCCCAAGAAATCCCGTGTCCGCCTCTCACAGACCTGCCCAACGTGAAGCAACGAGGCAAGCGCACTGTGTACAAGTTGTATGAGAAGGAGCTCCTCTTGGAGCTGGTCACCAACAGGTGGTCGGACGTCATGCTGACCGGGCCAGAGCTCACCTGCGAGCTCCGCAGGGACGGGGCCTGGCAGGAGATCCATGACAACTACAATGAGGATCCTCGTGCTGTCACCCAAAGGTACGCCATAAAAACTTGAAATTTCAGTGACATAAGATGGCTTTCAAAGGCAAAGTGACCAAGGAATGTGTTATTTCTGACAATTCTGCAACAATCATATTCTTTTTCTCTCTTTTTTTTACCTGTACATTCAGTTGTGGTTTCTTTCTATGTCTTCATCATTTACAATTCCTTTAGACGCTAGAACAGCACCTTACTTCTGGGACATTTGTCTGGACCGAAAATTTTCAGCAATGGGGGAAAAAACTGTGACACAATTAAAGTAGGAAATTAAAAAAAAAATGTGCTTTCCTGTTCTGTTGACAGTTTGGTATCAATTCTTCAGAGCGATTTTCCTGAATTTGCACTTTATATTCTTGTGCCTTTAATACGCCGTCATGAATTGGATTTTGTTATTTGCCATCTTGGTACACCAGCAACAGGACTCTTTTTCATTTTGTCCAACATTCATTTTGTCCCACACCATAGAACCATTCGTGACTGCGGTACTGCTGGAAGTATATGGTGCAGCAGGGGAGACAGGTGGAGGCCAAGTTGAAAGCACAACAGCCAGGGGATCCCCCGTTCATCCCACCCCAACCGAGGCCGTGTATCTCAGGGTGCGCCAGCTGGAACTTGACTGCGGTAGTCGGTTCCTGCCTTTCTTCTTGCAAAGCCCACAGCAACAGGGCGATGACATGTCTCCTCACAACACAGAGACGCCCTCTCCCCAGCAGGGCCAACCCCTGCAGGTGCCTCAGCAGGGAACCGGCCGAAGGGGGAGGCCACGCTCCACCCAGCGCCAGGAAGCGGCGGAATCCTCGTCCCTCCAACACCAAAGTAATGAAGCCCAGCAGCAGCAGCAGCAGCAGCACCAAGTGGCGGTGTCCCAGCACCAGGGGAATGCCACCCAGCATCAAGCCCCTCCTCAGCAGCACCAAGCTGCTGCGCAGCAACACCAAGGCTTGACGCTCCAACACCAGAGCCAGGCTCCACAACAGGCTCCTGGGCAGCACCAGCAACCAGGAATGCACCATGGATCTGCACATCAGGGTTCGTCACCTCACCAGGTCCAGGTGCCACATCAGGGCCAGAGTCCACACCAGGCTCCAGGACACCCTGGTCCAGGACCACTTCAGGTCCCTGCACACCTTAGCCTCATCCCAGGGCTGACACTGCACCAAGCCCCAAGACCCCAGCACACAGGTTCTTAACAGAATTCTCACTGCACTGTGTATGTGATCCACCACTGTTGTTATCTTCAACATCCTATCATTGCTTACTGTACTTGCTTAGATTTGCTATTGATTACTGTTTACATGTATGACTTTTAAAATGTTTTTTTTTTTGTCTGCCTTAGAATATGTTTATGTAGAAAGATTTGTCTTTTCCTATTTATATATCTTCATTTTTAAAAAGTTTCTTGCCTTCCTCACAAGATTTACTCATCTCTGATAGATAGAGAGTCAACAGGAATTTTGCATGCAGTGCAATAATGACACCATATTTTTGCCAAATGAGTTGATTTCTGTAAGAAAAGAAAAAATGCAACATAGTCACCAGAACATATGCAGAATGAAGAATAAAACTTTCGGTAACTTTCTTCAGAAAAAGATGTCACATTGCAATGGTTTCACTTGTCGTGAACTTTAGACATAAATTCAAAACTCACAATATCTACAGCAGCATTTTCAGTGATACTGAATTTTCTTCAGCCTTCAGTCACCAACTTGAACGACATACCCCATGGTTAATAACTTTCAATGCCGGATGATGACATGCTAGCATTCAAAAGACCTGTTAACCTCAATGTCTTTTTGTATTATAAATGTATATAGCTGACTATGTGACTCGTGGCTGTACATAGCTTTGTAGAGCTAGAAATGCTTACATCTCACAAACATGGCTTTAAAATTAAATGAAAAGATGTATCAGTGTTACATTACTATCATGTTATGTAAGGTTCAAACACTCATATCTATGAGCTTGTAATAAACCATAATTGTGTTAGACTGTGTTGCTAGACTGTAGAAGTGCCAAGATGGTGAATTATACTTTTAACCTATGTTATCATGTGATTATTACATGTACTTTAAGAGTCACCTTCTAGTGTTTATTTCAGCAGTATGTTGATGTTGCTACAATTGCATGGCTATTAAAGTGTTTTTTATTAGTTTCTTTTCTTTCCAAATCATGTGTGTAGAGGATAAGTCATACAACTCCACTCTGCATTATTTTGTGAACTTTGTGACAACACGTTTATCTATTTCATATTCCTTGCATTGTACAAGGATTTTGTGCATCTGAACTTTTTCAGTTTGTTCATGAAAGTAAGTCTGCTTGATTTAACATATTCAGCAGTTAGACTGATATTTTGATTACAGTTTTGTGAATGAAGTACATGTATCATGTGGTGGATTTACTGTCATTTTTCTCGTAAAACAGAAAATGTTCTGAAACAGTGCCAGTCATCTGTGGCATTACACTTGTAAATATCTGTCCTACATTTAGGATAGACTATGCTGATGGCATATATGGTAGAATGAAATGTGCATAGAGTATGGGAATTGCACTAAATTAGTCTTGCAGAAAAAAAAGAAAAAAACAATTCCTGTTCATACATTGTAATCCCAGTTACTATGCTGAGTGTTAATGCTAAACAATGAAAAAGTAAAAATATTTGTTTGGATGTGTAGCTTGATTGTCTTGTTTCTAACCAAAGATGAAAGCATTCATTAATGCTCTTGTGATACACATCTCATGCGTCCTAGTCACTCTTCAGTACATATATGACATATTTTTATGTGTTAAGTTAACTGAGTACATGAATGTTGGTATACTTGCTGTTATTACTTTACGATACACATGCATACGCTTCCAGCAATGTATTAGAGCGCCACATAAAAACATTAACATGTCCAAAAAGTTACTGTATTTGTTTATTGCTACAACCTCCTTCGACCCATTCCCCCCCCCCAAAAAAAAAAAAAAAAAATCATGATTATTAAACAGTGAATGATTTCTCTTCAATGGATGTATTTCAGTGTGTATAGACTCCACCAACTAACCAATGATCATTGTGTTGTAACCAAAAAAAAAGAAGAGAGAATATGATTTAATGAAGATCATTCGATAAATCTAGGGATGTTTTTTTAGTTGTCTCATTGTTGTAAAACACACATATTTTGTCATTTATGGTTTCAACTCTACCTTAGTTTGAACTTATCGAAAGATGTTATCTGATGCTCTCATCCAAACTTTTGCAGGACACTCTAAAATGATTAGTTGTAGTTTTCATATTGTGTCTTGTTCAGCATGTAAAAAAAAAGAAAGAAAAAGAAAATAGGTTGTCTTGTGTAGCTTGAACTATAATTTTGAAGTGACTAGGTCACAGGTATAACAATATATAGTTCAAGACAGAAGCTTTGTACATATAAAAAATAGCAGCAGAACACTAGCATTTGTGACCTTTTGTTATGAATATTATATCTGTCATTTCCTTTTAAAGTTTTCTCTCCGCATGTCTGTGATAATGTTGACCTGTCTGAAGTCGTATGATTTAAACATGTAGATATAGTTGTGAATAATGTGAAACCAGTTGGCATATCTATGTATGCCTTTTCGACGTGAAGAAAATCAGGCATAGTTCTCGTAGTTACTTGATGTTTTGTATGAAAGGATGTAGCTTTCAGTACAAGGAGATCTTGTATTCCTTTCTTGATACTGAAACATGTGAACACAATGCTCATGTTCTAGAAAAGTAATAAAACTCTTCACTACTCAAATATGTCCTTATTCTCACATCTATGGTGTTGTCACTAAATGAGTGGATACCTATGAAAATGAAGATACACGATAGAGAGAAAGATATCCACCTCAACAAGTCTTTAGAGTTGTATTCATTTGATATTTCATCAGACACATTGAACACTAAAGACACTGATGATACTTCCAGGACACATGACATTCTTGTTTTCTTGTAAATTACTATGGACAGAACAAATTACAATAGATGATACATTCTTTTCATGTTGGCTCAAATCATATTACTGCCACTGTTTTGAGTAGTTCTATGATCCAACAGACTATCACTCAACTGACATGTGAGTAAGACAATAAAGTTGATTCCATTATTTTTTCCCCATCTTGGATAAGGCATGACTATTGCTGTGTTTGTATCTTACAAATTGAAACCAACATCACTCGCTTCTGAAAAATGTGTTTGCAAACATTACTGAAAGTAAAGTCCACATGAAGAAAAACAGTAACCATATTACAACTAGTTAAAGAAGAGAGAAATATATTACGGACATATTCTAAGGAACCTTACCATCCCAAGTTGCTATTTTTCCTCAGTTTGCAGCTGCTATATTGACATTAAGAGTGTCAATGCACTTTGTGTTCAGCTGCTGGGGGAATCAAGGAGAATGTAATAAATCTGGAATAGCCAATCACTGCTATCTCTGAACCACACATTTAAAGGGGTTAAACACAGCTCAGAAACAGCAAAAATCACTATCCACCATAAAAATATTGTTTCTGGTTTGAAATTGTAGCAAAACACAGTATCAACATAGACCATATCATATTAGGTTGTTGGCAGAGCCCTTTGAAATTGAATGCAAGCTAAGCCAAGATGATGCCTCTTCAATATTAGGAGCACTCAATTCTCATTCATACAAAAGTTTGATGTTCACCCATTCTGTATGGTGATATGCAGTGAAAATATGTTTAAAATTTCTCTGTAATTCCATCACTTGCCGACCTTAAGTAAGAAGAAATTGTGAGCAATTGATCATCTGGTGGGAAGGATTTCATCGTGATTATTGGAGATATTTTGTTGAAGTGGGGATTCTTTTTGCCTTGAAATCAGGAAAACTGATAGAAAAGATTGGATAAAATATCGTCTACTCCCCAGAATTTTTTCCGTACTACAATCTTGACTTTATATTTAAACCCTTGAACAATACAACTAGTATCCAAAATACAACTCAATGGTAATGCAGTTAGAGTAGAATTACCACTTATTCATTTGGCCATCAGCCGATATGTGTGAGTGGGTTTCACAGGATCTATAATGTAGAATTGTCCTCACAAGGCATGAGAAACAACTAATATATATACATAAATACATACATGCATGCATATACATGCATACATGTATATACATACATATACATGTACATTCACATACAGTTGTATTCACACACACAGAGTATTTACTACTTAATTTGAAAAATGAGTGTACAATGTAGTAGCTATTATACAAGTTAGAACACGATCACCTCTCCACTAGATCATATCACGTGCTTCATGTACGATTATGACAATTTGTTTACATACTGGCTGGTTTAAAGCTGGTTTTAAAAAATTCCAGGAGAAAGTTATCACATGCCACTGCTGGGAAATTGGTTTCATCTTTATGAAAATAAAAACAAACCAAAAAATTCCAGGAGAAAGTTATCACATGCCACTGCTGGGAAATTGGTTTCATCTTTATGAAAATAAAAACAAACCAAAAAATTCCTGTTCCGTATAATGATGCGTGCATTTAGAAGTGACTGCCTTTAAGACAGCACATAAGTACAATGATCCCATGGATACAGTTTTCACAACAACCAAATGTTTTCTAACAACTATCTCCCATGGCTAAGTACAAATGATTTAACTGCTTTAATCCATGTAGCGTGAACTCTAATACTTTCTCTTTGGCACAGACTCAAGCATGCCTTATCAGGGAAGGTGATGCAACTCAATAATATTTTCTGCAGAAGAGAACGAACAAGATAAGAAAACTGTGTGCAGAGAGTACTAGTACCAGGTACATGCACAAGCGTCTACACATTAGTTTCCTCCACTCTCTCTCTTCCTCCCTCTCTTTGTCTAAATTATGTATGTATGTATACACACACACACACACACACACACATATATATATATATATATATATATATATATATATATATATATATATATATATATATATGTTGTATATCCCTCTCTCCCTCTCTCCCTCTCTCACTCTTATTGTCTCTCTGCCTCTCTCTATCTCTCTAAGTATTTCCCTACAGGTCAAAGTGACACTCTCAGGCATTGGTGTTTGATGATTGAACTTCTGTTTTTGTTTTTGATTTTTGTTTTTTCAGGATGTTCTCTCATTTCACTTTCACCTGAAAATAGATGAAATCACTGAAAACAAATCATTCCTTCTGGCCATCCTGATCAGACTAAACCCCATGAGATTTTCCTTCTAGGATACATACAGTCCAATTATATCATGTTTCCTCCAGCTATGGTGTGAAAAAAAAAATACACTTCCCTAGTGCAGGAATGTATAACACATTAACATTTTGCCCTTTACTGTTAAACATTATCCAGCAACAAAAAACACGAGATGGAATACAGTGTACCAGTGAATCAGTGTACAGTGAATCTACTTGAAAAAGTAAGAACAGAACAAGGAAATTGTTGAACCAGGTACAGACACTTTATTATACATAACTCTTTTAATCTCTCATATGAGGGTAGGGTGACTTCAAAATCTGTATCTTAATCTAATTTGCTGGAGTCTTGCATGTCAGTTATTAAGCACAATAATATTTCTATGAGATTTACACATTTTCATATAATGTGTATGTATGCAATTTAAAGTATAATCCATCATATACATCTATTATACACAAAAAACTATGATTATCATCAAAAATTGGTAGCACTATCACGAGCATGAGAATGATCATCATCATTTTTATGATTTTCAGTATATCTGTTGGAGACATTGCCATCATCATCATCATCATCATCATCATCATCATTGTTGTCGTCATCTCCACTAGCTTCAATTTTTCCTCATTCTCACCCAAATCACAAGGAATCATAAGAAATCATGCACATGCCGGTTTTCACAGGGACACAGGGTCATCTGATACAGGTCTCCCGGGCATGACGGTTTTGTGTGATCGCAGCCCCGGTTTGGTTCCCAAAATTCACTTCAGCCAAGTGCAATCAACCAGCACCTATCATGTAACAGACCTCCTCAATACCAGTGGGCCTGTCTCAACTCACCCACTCGTCATATTGCCAATTTGCAAAATAAATGAGCTATGGCATATGAAGTCGTCTGGACAAAACAGATTAAGTGCAGTGACCTTACAGCGACCCCTCCACAGAGTTGGAAATAAGAGACAGGACAAAGGCAGAGGGAGGAGGCTAGGAGGCCTATATAACTATTTGTGAATTTTTATTGGATTTTTTTTAATCTTGTGTGCTATTGGGTCTGAAATATCATAAGTGTGTTGGTAAGTTTCCACACAAAATGCATCAAAATTAGCAAAAGCCTTACCTTTTCAAAATCAAAAAAAGGTTTCATTTAATTACATATTCATGTAATTGAAGATGATGATGATGATGATGACGATGATGATGAAAATGATGATGTCCTTGATGATAACAGTGATAATAATAATTACAATGATAATAATTAGAATAAAAATAGTAATAACATATAAAAAGGAAAGATATACAATACAATATCACATGATATCTATTTGACCAGAAAAAAAAATTTTTTCTACTGATTGAGCATATTTTCACATATTAACCCTCTTCTCAGAAATGAAAGAAAATGGTAGAAAAATGAAACTTAAGAAGGCAGAGTGCATGGAATGGTTATGCACCTCTAAAATGATGCTAAACACGAGGAGCATCTTATTACACCAAAGTCATGGAAAGGGAGAAGGATGTGGTTCCAGGTATCGAGACCTTGCTTCAATCCCCACTACTCTCCACCACACCATTCTCTGGGGTGGTATCACATTAACCCCTCCCCCCCCCCCCCCCTCTTTGCCTTCCTCTGCCCCTTTTTCATTCCTCAAGGAGTAAGCCAATCACCTTCCTGATACTTTTGGCTCTTACCACCCATGTCTGCAATAATGCTGGAGCATAACAGGATACTTGGGCTTTTGGAAACTGAGAAAATGGCTGGATGTGGTTTGGAGTAGTGATCATTGAAACTATCCTGCTGACATCCTACACAATTACCTTGATTGTCTTCCATATCATTCCCTTGAATGATGACCTTATTTCAAACCCAACATTCACAGACGTACTCCTCTCCTCTGCCACTTTATTGGGTCATCTTGAAGCTCATATTACAAGTAGTATAACTGACAGTTGATGAGAATATTCTGTTCATAGTTAATAGCAAGAGTCATTGTGGATACTTATGAAGAGAAAAATGAAGAATGCAAATTAATCAACACAAACTGAATAAGATGCTACACTTAATAATAACTATTTCTAATCATTCTTCTTCATTTTCTGCTTTTGAAGTCTCCACAAGCAATGCTCAACACTCACTGCAATTCCTATGCAAGTACCTTTGAAAGAAAGTAATAGTCATTTGTCTTCCTCCCCTTTTCTTCAGTCTCTCATCCTGCTTTAAGTCTACATGGTAAAATAAACAACAATCCAGACTTTAAAAAAAAAAAAAGAGTTTAGTTTAGCTGTGATTGAATAAAGGAATGAGTATAGGCCCTATCTGAGAGCTTACCCATTATTGTTGATGCAAAAATTGAAAAGTAAATGAATGAAACAATTCCAGACTCTGGAAAAGGCACACTCACAAATAAGATTTATATGAGATAAGATGTAATATTGTCACCATTTTCATCATTTTCCTATACAGTCTCTGAGACTGTCATCAGCTTCTACATCTATTTCTACAGCTGCAGTACCAAAAGTTGTATTCTGATAACCTAGCAACTAAGATAGCATGATGGCTAGTCAGAACATTCACACATAAAAAAACCACACACACACAAACTAACACACACATTGTGAATGATACAGCATAGAATCTTCACAATCATACAATGGGTAGGTGCCTACCACCAAGGGGTGGAGGGTGCAACAAACGATACCATTGGACATGGTATCATTTCTCTTCTTTTTGCCACATCATTTGCACATTTCTTCTGTTTTATTTGTCGGATAGAAAAGATACCATTCAATGTTAACCTCGTCTTCTGCAAGTTGCTTGCACGTCCACTGACTATTTTGTGGCTTTTCTCTGTGTATAACAAAGAATGACTTTCCATACCAGCACATCGCCACTGAAGAAGCACTTGAAAAGAAGGCTGATCTTTGAAACACATTTGAAAGATGACCTATAATGTAGAGAAAGGAGACTGTGATTGAATTCATTCTCCCTAGCCAAACTAGAAAGTAGTTGAGCAATACAAACACTGCCAGGCACTGTATGTAGTGCCAAAATTTTGCCAAAGGAGGAATTGATGGAAGTTGTAAGAGATTTTATATTGTAGGGGTCATGCAAAATGAAATGGTCTTACCCTGTAATTTCAAGGCATTACAGGGGCTTGGAAAAAAAACAAAACAAACATAATTACCGCAATTAAAGATAAAGATTGATATACTCCACCTATCTTGATCTTTAATTCTTAATCATGATTTAAATCTACACACAAATAAATAATAAAACTATAGCCCTTGAGGTAAATGAAGGTCCAAACAAACAGTTTAATGAAAGTACAAGGGAAAAAAATATACTAACACTTATTTCAAATCCCATATGAAGAAGTTTCTTTGGATGCATGACAGCAAAGCTAAGCCGAATGTTACTATCAGTAACAGCTATGCTAAAATGAATGGAAGTGGACAAAACAAGAGTTTGGAAAAGAGGGTTGAAATGATGGAAAGATTTAGACTCCTATGGAACCTGCCAAGGTGTGGTTGTATGACTCGCTTCCCCCTCTCTGTGTGTGAGGGGAAAATCTAAAGATTAACAGGTAGCGGATGATATCACATCAACTTATTGGGCCAGTGCCTGAAGTCATGTTTGCTAGGATTACTAACATGGCAACTAGCATGACTGGTACCAAAGTTCTAGTATCAGTACAGGCAACTCACATTTTAACAAAGTTCTTGCGAATGCCAGTTTTCTTTTGTTATCTGAATATCAAAATTTTGTTACAGTACACTCCCGTTAAAACGAACACGGTAATTACAAAATTTCGGTTACAATAAAGTAAAAATTTAGGCCGCAACATTATCCACTCCATGTATTTTTATTGTTTATCTGTTCGGTTAAAATGAAATTAAGATATATAACGAAAGAAAACTGCCGGTCTGGAGTACTTCATTATAACAGGAGTCCACTATATAGACGAACAGTAAAGTGTATAAAGTTGTGTAGATGATAATGTGGGGACCTGGATTGTTACTTTGTTATAACAAGAATTTCGATACAACTGTGTTCGTTATAACGGGAGTGCAATATCGGCCCTACCAGTAATAAAAAGTATGGTACTGTAGTTATGGATAAACTCGGCCCCCAGCGCGCGCATTATGGATAGTTGTAACGTGCGCGCAGGGGGCCGAGTTTACCCGCTATGCCGAGTTTACCCATAACTACGGTACTTTTACTCTACCCTAAGGTAGTCAATACTACATGTACATGTACAATAGCAGAATGAAGAAGTCAAATTCTATTTGTATTAGAATATGTCACTCATCACAGTCTGGTGACCTACAGTTTATTAATTTCGTATCTTATCAGGGTATAAAATACTAGTATGATCTCGGTTCTTTACCATGACTGGGTAAATTTAATGCATAGAGATGCATTATCAGTCAAGTATCATTACCATCTTGCATAACCCATGAATTACTTCTGTTCCCTCAAATATCAAAAACTAAATGTAAAACTGAATACTTCAGAAAGGATGTATTTGTGAAGAGAGAGCATAAGCAAGTCATAAAATACTTGCAAGTATTTTGTGACGTGTTTACGCTTTCTCTTCACAATAAATGTCTACTGGTAAAGATGTAAATATTCCTGAAAGAATACCATTCCATTAGATAAACACAATTAGTTGAGGCTTTGGGGTCATAGGCTCCTTCCTATACATTGACAGCATAAAACTTGAGTTTTCCTCATATTCTGTACTCTCATTGGATGTCACTGATGACCACCTAAAATCATGCACAAGTAAAACCCAAAATGAAAGTTCCATATCAAAAGTGCATTTTCATTTTCAGAGGTTATCCAGCCATGTAAACTTTCACTCATCAGTGAAAATTACGGTATTTGGTCACATACCTCTACCTATTTTGGTACACTAGACCATGAGGGTTACCACTCTTGTTTAAGGATTCCGCACACTACTTACCTTCAAACCTAGGACGGTTCAAAGGTAAGTAAACTCTCACTTGTTTTTCTGCCAGTGTACAGTATACAATGGGGCAATTTTAGGTTATTTTTTTTTTCTTGCCAAGGTAGATAGGAATCGTGTTCTCATTATCATCAACCTTGTCATCTCAACTATACTGCAGATAGGAAGTTTACATCAACCTGGTATCTTTCCTTGAATCCACTTAGGTTCTACAAACCGCAACACGTCTCTATGGATTAAAAATTTAATTCCCCAGTGCCTGCTGGACACTGACCAATGTCAAAGTCTCTTGGTTAATTGCTTGGTCAACAACGCATGCTGAGAGTTGAATTATACTAATTCACAGGAAAGCTTACGAGCCCTAAATCTAATACTGCTAATTTGTGGCAATGCCGGTGTTTGGTTTTACACCCTGACGTGGAACCAAGCTGTCGTCTTAAAAACGGGATCTAACCAATGATCACCTGGCCTGGCTGCTAATTGGGAATTGAATAGTTGATGGTTGACTTCCAGATAACTGTCATCTTACAAAGAAGCCTGTCAGATCCGTGTCAATTCTTAATCTTTGATCTGAATCTGTTTCCTTAGAGAGATCTTTTAGAAATGCAAGTTCAATATTCAATAAGTTCAATTCAAACTCAAATTTACTAAAGAGTTTTAAGCATTGAACATATCACAAATACTACTGTCATTTTCCCCCTTATTTTCGAAAACAATCAAACAAAACAATGAGATGTACCATTGTTATATTCAAACACATAACTAAAATCATGTATACAATACTGGTAGTCTGACAACAGAATAGAAAGATATGCTGATTTAGAGCTATTCAGGAGAGGAATCAATGGTAATCTGACTGAACTATGATAGAATGCATTGGTGGGATTGGAATTCTGAAGGCTGTCAGAAAAAAAAAGCAAATACCTTGAAGCAAAAACAGCTTAAAAAAGACAAAATGTATAGTGCATTTTGTATGTATATTGCATAAGTACACAGCAAAGGGGAAGCCAAGTTATCCCTTATTCTGGTGTTGGAAAATTAGTAGGTCCTGAGAAATTTACTATTTCATCTTTTTGGAAATTTTCATCAATGGCACTATGCTTAATGTTTTTCTCTCTTCATCAGCTCAACGATGCAGGAACATTAGACCAGGCATTATCATTAGATAATGGGCTGTTAGTGTGAATGATACCTCACTACATTCACCTTAAAGGTACACTTACTTACCCTTGGCAATACGGAACTCTACTCTATCCCACACATCTGTCTAATGTTATTGTAGTTAGTAGTTTAATACACTGAATGTCACAGAAAAAGAAAATTTCTTACAAAGGCTAACCCAGCAAGGTCTGAGTGTCTGCATGTGAGAGTCATGTCATTGGTATGCTGTATGAGCTTTTATTTTCACGTACAGATATTTTCGCGAATGAGGAGATCACTGATGTTTTCGCTAGATGTCGTTTTCGTGAATTGACATCCATGATATCATAAGTGCACTATTACTCAATGGCATGGCAACATTTTCAAGTGTTGTTAAATTCGTGGTCCAACAGTGATTTGCGAAATTTGCGAAAAATAAAGCCTTGCGAAAATAACAGTTTATACAGTACCAGGGTTTGACATTAGTGGTGGGCTAGTGACCCGGTGGCCTGGTGGCCCGGTGACCTGGGGCCACTAAAAATTATGTCGTACCACCAAATTCTTAGAAACATCATCTTTTGGTGGTCCAATCAGGCAATTAAGATTCAAATTGGATTGTTTTATTTTCTTTTACTTCAGATCAATACATTCCTTTTTGGGGCTACCAAAATTTCAAATTCAAAGATTTTAGGGGACACCAGTGAAAAAAGTTAGCATCAAGCCCTGGGTATACTACTGACTAGTCAAAGACAGTGGGAATACAAGAGAAGCAAGGCTTTTGAGATGTAAAAAGCTTGAATATCTTCCACAATACATCAATTTTCTTAACGAGTTTATTACTTATACATCAGCTATCACAGATACCCAAGTGCATCGAGACAATAACTGCATACACTTGAGATAAGGAAAACATAGAGTTAATTTTTGAAATAATTTGAAGCAAACTTGTGATATATAATGAGTACAGGGATGAAAAAAATGGAAAATCATGTCAAAAATAAGGAAACATTTTCAGCAAAAAAGCAG
Source organism: Diadema antillarum (assembly GCF_040938485.1). Taxonomy (NCBI): domain Eukaryota; kingdom Metazoa; phylum Echinodermata; class Echinoidea; order Diadematoida; family Diadematidae; genus Diadema; species Diadema antillarum. Next base: position 151,983 of record NW_027271997.1, read on the forward strand.
CCATGATTCCATCCACCATGTCATGATCATCTCAATTTCTCGGCTATCCCATCTCTCTGTAACCATCTCAATAACCTCATGAAAATTGTCTAGCGGTGAAGAAAAATTTGCAAGATAGGGAGGGATAGGGGCTGGTACATAGATATAATTACCATCACCATCTGCTGCATTCATTAGCATGTTTTTCCTGCTGTCAGCGCTAAGACCATTAATGGCAAGCCTAATGGGCATCTCCAACTTTCTCCAGTGCAATTTTGTCACTGTTGTGGGAAAGTAGAAAATGGGTCCATTGCAAGATATTTGATGAATTCATCATCAGGTTTATGGCAACCCTTGATAGGTATACCAGGCTAAATGCTATCTAAATGATGTCCAATATGTCACTCAGGGATGATTTCATTCAGTAAACAGGAACCACAGCCCTGGAAGATTCAGGATATTTTCCTCATATCATACCATATTTTTGCTAGTTAATATCTTCTTGCCCAGAAACTTTCAGTGAACTTTGCTTGTTTATAATGTTTGCAGGTAAGAGAATCTTTGTACCTAGCTTGGCATCTCCAAAAATATTGTGGGATATAATTCTAGCAAACATTCAGTGTAAGGCATGAATATTGAGATATATATTGAGTTCCTGCAGGCCTATATTTCAATAATTTGTTAAAGAATAATCCTACAATATATCAACTCTATCATGACTCTTTCTGACAGATATGTCAGACCTGTCAATAATGACAGTAATTAACATCCTATCCCAGTTATTCATTAAGGCATCAGGTGTATTCTGTTCTTGGTTCCACTCTCTTCCACTCCAGGCAGCATCTCCCAAAGCTCTCTTTCCTCCCTTACCCCCTCCCCCTTCACTAAGCATCTCTCTCCAGTGGGTGTTATTACCCACTATCACATCCCTCAAGCCTGTGATTCCACTATCATTGATATAGACAGGTGTGGTGTCAAATTAAAAAAAAAAAAAGAATTATAACAATCATGATAGATTGATGTTCATACATGTTGATGACTCCAATTCTTGGTTGCTGGCAACCATGTGTCCGTGATACATGAAGTTATTTTCAAAAATTACTTTTTTGTGTGAACCTCTCTGAACAATGTGGTCAAATGTACCACAGATGATATTCTAATCAGTGCCAGAAATGATATCCAATAGATGGAGATTCTTTTTTGAATTCCTACTATAACTCTAAGCAAGTGGGATCAGAAATTAATGTTACCTGTGACAACATTGCTATATATCAGGTTCATGCCTTCCACACTCGACTAAGATACCTTCTGTTGCCTCAGGCTTGTGAATGCATTCTGGATGCAATATGGTGGCAACTCATCACAGAACATTTCTGTTTCTTTATGTGGAGTCTTCCACTGCTCTCCTTTTCCAGAGGAACATTTAACTCACAAGGGTTATTCCTGATTCATGCAATGCACAATGATGCAGCTGATTTAGCAAAGCAACAATTTAAACACATACTTTATCATCATAGTGAGCTCCATACAATGAAAAGGATCTACATGTAGGTCTACATAATCTCATATTACTCAAGATACGAGTCCCGAGTATACTTGGGCAAGTGTCTATGGGAAATGTGTGCTGTAGCAAAATCAGCCCGTCCTCAACGAGTTACATTGTAGAATCATCCAATGCATGCTAGGCTAATTACATATCTATAACAAAGTTTACAAAATTTGGCTCATAAGTCCTAATAGTACGCATATACACAAGTCCTTTGATCTGTACAGAGATTGGTTTGGTTTGGAGGTTTTGTTAACCCTTGTGTGTTTTGAGTGCTGATTGGCCCAGAATACCCCATAGCATTCTACACACTGTCCAAAGTCCCTGGCACAAAAAGGGTTACAGTGAACTTTGATTTGTGAATATCATCCATCAGCACTGTCTGTAGAATACCTTCACTTTCATCACTTTGATAATCACTATCATTAAATATTATTTACACACTCAAGAACCCTACTGAATGTTTCATCTTGCGAGACAATGCCATTACACATTTTTAGTGCAAGGTTAGGCAATATGTTAATCTAGGTTACAAGCAAACAAGGAAACAAACAAATGATATGATACATGTCAGCAAGGACAATAAAAGTCAGGATTCTGAGCCAAGTTTTGCTGGATGACTCACACCAACAGCTAGCCTGCGAGAAGTCCCCACAGGTGAGAGCAAGGCAACACTCCCTGTTCTCCAAGTCAATACTACTGTATGAACGTGAAGAAAATAGCATGCAGGAAATCCACTGGAAATCTCCAAAGACATTGCAGCATAAAATGATTCACAGAGGTAGTTATTCCGCTGAAACAAGATAATGACTTTGAAAATATCCTTTTTTATATGGTGCATGCCCAGATATCTTACAATGAATCTTGACAGACTAACAAACATTGGAAGCTTTGTGAAGATAATTTTCATGGAGGCTAGTCTAATGGTTATCTTAACTTGGTTTCAATATTCATGAACTAATTTTTCTGGCTAGGAGCTTTGTTCTGCCATTTTTTAAAAGGGGTTCATTGTACATCAAACCTTTAACATTCATATTTCTTTTATGCATCTCCATTGAATAATTACAAATGTAAGAATGATGGCCCATCCCATCCCACTGTCATCCTCAACACAAGTTTCCAAAATTCATGTGAAAATTTCATCTTGGAAGAATAGATGGCACTGGAATAGTACACAATGTACATAGTAACCTTTGATGAAACTTTAGTCTTGAAGCAGTGCATATAACAAATCAAACAATTTCTTAGATTTCCTGCAATTTCCTTAAAATGCCTGAGGTATAGTAAAGTCATCACAAGATAAAAGAGCCATGGTCATCACAGAAATTCAATTTTGGAAATGAAATTTACTTCTAATGAAAACAGGGCACTTCAAGCAGGATCATTTGTCATTTTCAAGTGAAATCACATTAAAGGTCCAATTTCTTTTTCTTTAAAGTCCTTAAAACGTGATACTGTAAAACGAGGAGTGTTCGTGTGCATTTTAATTTCATGAATTTCGCGAGAGCCAAGATTTGCGAAATTAAAGTGCACCCTAAAGTTTTGTTTACACTATATGCATTGAATGTTAGAGGCAACTTATGAAAATTTCATGCTGCGAAAAAGGCTGCTGGCTCCAATTCACGAAAATTTCACGCCACAAAAATATTGTGTTTTACAGTATCTTCTCACTATGAACAGAATTATAGTTAAAGATTTTTTTCTGGTGATATTGAAAATGAAATACTGAAAGAAAGGCTAATTGAACTATTGATTGTTCTTCTGGTTGTATTTTGTATTGATTGCAAAACAATATCTATATCTAGAAGTCATGAGACTGGATTATTTCCTTCCAAAACCAACAGGCAGCAAATAAAGATAAAGAAGTGCAAAATACTTTCCATATAAACCTGTTAAAACCACCTTGGCCTCCTTTGAGGCTCTTTCTCTCTCATCACTGATGCATTTACTGTCTTTATCACCTGCCTTGCCTGGATGATATGAACTCATGTCACTGACATTTACAGCGTGACACATCCTGAGTAAATGATTTAGGGCCTTATTTCATCAAATGTTCAAAAACTCTCTCTATAATATCATTTCCTAGAGGGTTTGGGGTTTTCGTTTGATGTGTGTGTGTGATGATCACATATATGCCCTAGGAACAGCTCATTCTGTGCTCACAATTGCAATATTATTAGTGACTAAGCCCTCATGGAGCTGAATCAGGGAAAGGGCCCTGGAGAGATGAGGAAGAAGGAGAGAGCTTTCCTTATGGCTGTATCAGATCTTTCACAAAGTCATACTTGGGCCCATGCTGATATGGTTATTATCTGTACTTGAGCCTATAAATTGCTTGTCACGGTGTTGTCATAAATATCATCTACAATATGCACAGTATGTCAAATCCTTCAATGTGCAGCCTTGATATATTTCTTTACATTCTATCATGATACATTCCTTCATCTCAGTAAAGCAAATAACGATTACCCTCTGCATTATCAACTTCATTTTAAAGGAGCGGTGTGAAAAGGTCACTACACACACCCACACAAACACATAGATACAGTGAGAGAGAGAGAGAGAGAGAGAGTATGTAACATTTCCCATAATGAGCAGATTTTGTCTCAGATATGTCATAGAGTGCCAAATATTAGTAATGAGCAGAACTATTCAATTCCACGAATGCATGGATTTCCTTATTCAAAAGCAACTCTTAGCCTAGGATACCTTCAAGTCATACATGTAGTGATTGAGGCAAAATTTTAAACATCTGAAAGTAATGCTACTTCATGAACATGAATCACATAATCTGTAAACTATTGCCAGATAAGTTAGCATTAACCATTATGAGCTACCATGATTTGCCCACAGTTCTCTGCATATGAAGGGTTTCTTCCTTTAATCCCCCAAATCTGCAAATTTGGATTATCACTGATGAGCGCAGAGTCTAAAGATTAATGGGAATACAGGGGATGTTGACATGTGTCTCTCGAGTCTTTCCTGCCTGGTCCGTCATGACATGTGGGAGGGACAACATAAGCCCAGTAAAAAAAGAAAAGGTAGCTGGGACCTGTAAAACATTGGCAGTAACACGTACTACACACTCAGCAGCAGAATCAGGTGACATGAATTGTGTGAGCTGTGTCACTACATCTAATGTTCATGAATGATTAATGCCTCTCTCCTGAATACAATAACCCACAGACGATGACACAGCACACATAGATTTGTGAGATTTTCACACTCACTCAATTCAAGGTAAGTGTTGCCATACAATATAAATGGGGCAGTCAGGACAATGACAGTAAGGACAGCCATGTTTGGTTGTTTTTAATCCAAATCAAATATGTACATAAGCCATCTAAAAAGAATAATCGAAACAATGCTTGGTGTTACCATGCTATTGTCAATCCTATTGTTTTAGTATCTGTGTGGTGCATCAGAATAAAGTGAACATAAATTGCCCTCATCTTTATTTTGTGTGTGTGTGTGTGTGTGTGTGTGTGTGTGTGTGTGTGTGTGTGTGTGTGTACTCTCTTGCAAAATACTTTCTATACACAACGAAATATGCACCTTTCGAGGCAAACAATTGGCTGTGAGTCTAGAATCATTACTAACAAGTTGTATGCAAGTTTAATGTTCATCTTCTAGCAACCTGGTCAACACAGATATATGAAGTAGAAAGAACAAGTTATGCTTCCAGTGCATTTTTTTTAACACAAATGCTCTGTTGCAGCTGCACCATGACAAAAAAAAAGGTTATTGTTTTTATTATCATTAATGCTGCTGCTGCTACTACTACTACTACTACTAATGATACGATTACCACAACTACTATCATTAATATAACAAGTACAGTAGTATCATCACTTCTATCATCATTGCAATGACATATTTTTCATTATTCTATTTAAGTATTTATTCAGTAATGAGACATATTATCATCTGAACAATTTTGTAAGGAAACTTGATAAATGGTCAAATTACCAGGAAAATGTAGTACAATACAATAACGATACAAATTGTGTGGGTCTATCAATGAAAAATTCTGGAATCATTACACCAGCATTCTGTTGGCCCAATGAGTCACTCAGTGATCGCTTATAATTTGATTGACACTTTCTACTATCCAGGGCAACTGACCAGTCCAAGTAAGTCATAAATGCCTACAGGGCAGGGTGTGGGTGTGAGTATCTGTGGGTGATGGTGTGGGTTTGTGTCTGTCTATATATCTCTATCTCTGAATTTCTCCTGTTTCTTTTTTTTTTTCATCGTCTGCTCGTGGGTGGGCCTAATTACATAGATGGCATCGTTCTATCTTAATTTGAAACATACCTCTGGAATTATGTCAAAGACTGGGCAGCGATACAGGGGAACACTAATTAAGACTCAAATTGGGCTGGGGCAAAAAAAAAAACAAAATGAGAGAGAGAAATTGTCAGAGGGAAGATGAAGACACTTGTTCTCACTAATGAGTAGGATGTTGACTAAAGCCTTGGAGATGCCAGTTGTCAATTTGAAGAGCTTTGGGGAGAATACACTATAGACCCTATTCTAAAGGACTTGGGGAAGGGGGAGGGGTGAAGAAGAGTCACCAACCACAGAGACGTGGGTGCTACCCCAACTGCCTGCTAATGAGAAAGGCCAGTATAGTGATCATGATTTAGTCATCATGGGTCTATAACTGATTAAAGGATATGAAAAGTGTCAAACACACAATTCAGAACTGGGGCATCTTTACTTCACCTTAAGTAATAAAGAAGAAACATTATGCATTCACTATTAAAAGCTATCTTCATAGCTTGTCAATGGAGATATTTTACAAGATATCATTGATTATGAGTGTGTCAGGTGAAACCCTTGAAACTCTCCCCTCCCCCCCCCAAAAAAAAAAAATAATAATAAATAAATAAAAATAAAAATAAAAACAGAAAATATGCAAGTAAGAAAGATTGTAACAAAGATGGAGAGCTCAGTTTTAAAAAAAAAGTGTATATGGCATTAATCATGTTTATGAATGAGTTGTTTTGGTAAAGTTGATATACATAAACCTGACTGTTGAACACTGCTGTTACTTCTTAATCTTGGCTGGATAATACATGTATTCCACTATAGATGCTGTAAAAGAGCAAACCTTACCATGTAATACAGGCAAAGTAGTATAGAAATCCTGCATAGCTTTAAGATTAACATGCTCAAACCTAATTCTCATCCAGTGACAGTGCTAATCTTCTTGCTCCTAAGCACCTGTCACAAATGGCCTACTTCGCGGTCACAAATCTTCACAAAGGCACACCTAGATTTACCTCTGCATCTGCAAATCGTAATACGCTTTTCAAGAGGTTGGAGTTGATATGTGAAATACTAACACAATGGAATCTCTTACAGAGGAGCAAAGGAATCTTCCAGTGAAAGTGAAACTTTGTAGCTCTATGATCCTCTTAGAGAAGATAAACAAACAATCTCAGCTTTGTAAACTTACTGGAAAAGGTGAAGTAACAAGGATTTAGGAACAACATAGAGTGTGAGTTGCTATGCTGGCATTAAAGGAAACCAAAACCCACAGAGAAATGTGGATTGAGTGAAAGCAGCAACATTAGTAGAACACATCAGTGAAAGTTTGAAGAAAAATTATACAATCGATGCAAAAGTTATGAATTTTTAAAGTTTTGATGTTGGAGTCGCTGGATAAGGAGACTACTAGAGGTTATGATGTCATGTGTGGACAACAATATAAAGAAAATATAAAGGGAATTCCACAAAAATTCACTTTTCTAGCATAATGAAAGAGCACTTGACGAACCCCTTTCAGAAAGCGGGGGGAATAATTGCTATAACTAGCAATAGTAGCCAATCAGGAAGCTGGATTCTTGTCGTTACCATGACAATTGCCATTCCAGCATGGTATCAACTTTTTTTATGAAATGGGGCCCTGATCTGTACAGTGTAACACCACAAACATTCATAAGGGCAATATGTATCAAATCAATTTAAACATCACTGTGATCAAGGTCAAGTCAGTATACTCTGCTTTAGTTTAAGAAACTGTTTCAGGATCGACTGCAGGCTTGCATTCTTGTAAACAGCAGTTATCTTTCAAATGAACCCCTTGCCAATAAGCTAGAGTGGATTAAATTTCAAGGAAAGTCACCATAAATGCAATACCTCATAGCCAGGTAATGTTCTTGCCAAGTCTAAACATTTGTGAGATTTCCTTGGACTTAGGGTTTGACCAGCCTTAGTAACCTGCCTTAATTGGATGATCTCATCAGAATTCCAGCAAGTCCTCTAGGCTAGGCCCCCTTGCTTCCTCATGGTTTCTTCCCCTCCCTCTCTTCTGTTCTCTCTTTATCTTTTGATTTTTTTTTCTATCAACCTTTGTAACTTATACCTTTGTATCTACTGTTAAGCAAGAAATTTTTGTGGCATTAATTTTTCACGAATTTGAGCTGGCAGCCTTTTTCGCAGCATGAAACCTTTGCAATTGCCACTAGCAGTGAATGCATACATTGATTGTAGGCAAGAACATTTGCGTGCATTTTAATCTTGCAAATGTTTGCTCTTGCGAAATTCACAATTATCGTTCAAGCAACAATTTCTAGTTTTACAGTTACTTTCTATCTATATGTCTATCTATCTATCTATCTATCTATCTATCTATCTATCTATCTATCTATCTATCTATCTATCTATCTACCCAAGTAACTATCTGTCAATTTATCTAGCTATGTAGCTGTCTATCTATCAATATATCTGTAATCTATTTATCTATCTACACTGTACTTCCCTATAGATGTAACTATCTATCAGTATTATTACATCTATCTATCTCCTTCATTATATCATTCTATCTATCTCCATTCCATTCTCTCAATCTATTTCTCCAGCACCACACCAACTAGTATTCATGCTGACATGATAAACATGGAACAGTGACGATGGGCGTATTCAAAATATTAAGTCAAGGATTTACAGAGTTGGCAGCCATGCAGTAAGACAACATTTGATCTTTGAGGGGTGGGGGGGGGGGGGGTGGGGAGGGGATGCAGCCAAAAAAAAAAAGTCTTTGAGGACATCATCTCTGTTTCATCATCTACAATGAAAATAATACCCTACAATCTCTCCTGAAGACTTAATTATTGGCAGATACTTCTACACAGCAGTCAAGCTCACAAAACAGTTTGAGTACTAGGCCTAATACTTTCTGGCTCTGATCCAAATATTGTTGTACAGGAAATGATATATGACCTCTGTTGCAGGGAGGCATTCAGTTCATTCTGATCATTATATAAACTTCAAAGTTTACATTGTTATGTATACAAATGAATATGTTTATACCACAAGTGTGATCTTTGTAGATAAGAACAAACAGGGACCACAAAAAAATCTGAAAGTAGAGAAAGATGTGAAGAATGCATTCCGAAACTTAAAGTTATATGCTAAATGTGTCAAGAAAAAATTAGGCCACATCATGCATATTGTTCATGAAAAAAATCATTGAAGAAGGGGAAAATAACTTGCAAATTTCATAGTTAATGAATCAATTTCACTTGTACACTCGTTTTAAACTTCCCTAAAAGATCAACTCTGATATTTCCTCAAATGATAAGTACATACCACAGTTGTGGTCTTTTGTGAGCATTTTTCATTTTAATTCTATTGTTAGATTACACAATACATACACAGTCCATTTGATAAAATTATCCATTTTGCTGTTATTTTCAGACACTTTAAATTCTCCAATGAGTTTAAGCTTTACATGCTGTTCTACATGAACTACGCTGATGCAAATTACTGCCAGTAATCATAAGTTTAGAGATCACTCCTAGCAACCTCCAAGTAAATACCAGATGGTTAATACAGTGATTTTATCAGCAGGATACAGGTGTAACGGTATGGTCAGTTGATATGTGTATAACATGGTAATTGATACTCTGTACACTCCTTCCCTATACCATGTCACATATCTCAACACATACACCATGACGAAAGTAGCAAAAGTTCACTGAACTTTGTCCACTGGAGAGTTAATCTATTTCACACACCTACACATGGAAATTCATGATCCTACCATAAATTATAGATTTAATTATATACCGGTACTTAACATTTAATAGCTGTGGTATAATCGCTGGTTCTTTCATTTTTTTATTTTTCTCTTTCATTCTTTTTCCCTCTGTCTGTCTGTCTGTCTGTCTCTTTGTCAGCTCTTTCCCAGCCTTACTGGTAAAAATCCTCTTGTAATAGGACCTTGATGTAAATTAGGTTTTCTGTTGTTTCTAATGGCAGTTGGGATATTATCAACGAATACTTTGCAATTACAGTTATCCAAAATATCTATCACACGAATGAAATTTATGTTCTTATGCATTAATTGTGGAAGACTATGAACCAATCAACTGAGGATATGAATCAAATGACAAGTATGGGCAAAGAATGTAACAGGGATAGTACAGTATTGGTGGAGATGAGAATTGGGCTTATAACTTTTTGCAAGATACCAAGAAAACACTATGATATACTGTAGTACAGAGCATACCATTTTAAGAGGAATTCAAAGTTTATTTGATGAAATTTGGGTTTGGAATGACTGAAACATCCAAAAACAAAGTAAAACAAAGCAATCGTTATAAAGTGTGGGTCCCACACTTTATTAGAATCGCTCTTTTTTGGATATCTCAGCCATTTCAAAATCAATTTTCATCAAATAATTGTTGAATTCCTCATAGAATTACATGCTATTTCATATTTCATAATATGTTTCTCATTATCTCACCAAAAAATGTTAGAAACCTGAAATTAGGTCTCAACCAAAACTGTACAATCCCTTTAGTTTCTGTTATCAAAAATTATCTATCAGCTTTAGATTAAATTTTTGGGAAGAATGAAGGGCCAGCACACTCACCATATCTATTACTATTCCAAGCCTCGAAAGCATACATGACACATTGGAAAATATGACATTTACCTTTCAAGGACAGCGAGTACTGTTTTTCTCACTGCTGCCTTATCTTACAACATGTATTGACTTACTGACTGGAATTTGATTTGAAGACTACCTGTTTTGTTTTCATGTGGATTGTACTTTGCTCCAAATGAGATTAAAGTAATACATGTGAAAACTGGCTACATGCATTTTAAAGGCACATACAATTGGTAGTTATGAACACTCAAACCTTTTCTGTCTGTCTTGAATTTTGACAAAATAAAGAACACTTCCCTACTCAAATTATTGCGATGTAAAACCTGATCACATTGCAGTATCGTTTATGAAAGTTGCATGAGTAAAATCTCAAATGCCTTGAAACTGGGTGAAAAGTAACCTTAATTCCCATCTTATCTGTACTTTTACTGATTTTAATATACAGGAGGACCATTCCCACTACACATGAAAATTTGTGACAAAAGAAATATTGAATCAGTAAAAAATGACATTGAAAACATTGCAACAACATGGAAGTTGGTAGGCAATTTTGACAAAAACCACATAAAACATTGTGGGGGGGGGGGACTTATGCACAAGAATTTTATTTTTCTACCCTTGCATTGAAGTTTGTTTTTAAACAAGTTACAGTGTGAACCTTGTCAATAGAAAAATCATATTTTTGTCCCTTCTAATCTGTGTGCAGATTACTTCCTACAGCCAAACTCAAGATGTGTAGCTAGCCAGATAGGTCATTGTTACATCCGTTGCATATTCAGCAAACTGCCAAGCTAATTACACACACAAGTGCATAAGAGTGACAAAAACTCATTTTTTCTTTCTCTCTGTAGAGATATCATACAACTTTTGTAAATGTGTGAATGGAAAAATTTTTAAAAGATCAATACTTTAACAATATTTCCCAATTAGAATGGGTCTCTTTTAACTCTAAATGCAGTGGTTCTGTCCTCCAGCCTCTACCACAAAAACAGATCATACACAATTGTGGTCTGATTCTAGCGACCAGAAAATTCAGTTAATGTGGCCTTTGTCACTAATTTCCATGAAACCATGTGTTATCCTGCATGCTTCAGCTTTACATGGGATTCTTCTTCTAAACAACTATCTGTAATTGTGGCAACAACAATGAGCAAGAAAGAGCTTTTGCATTCTGTGAAACTCTACTAAATATGGTTGGGTATCATAGCAAGTATCATTGACTACCTGGTGGCCTGGTGGTATGACGTAGATTATGGTTTTTGAAGCTTTGTATCCATCTGAAGAGTGGCTGTCATATAAATCACATTCTTCAGTTGTTTAAGAAAATCTTAAAACTGAAAACAATGAGCAGAAACCAATCATATGTCAGATACATTTGTATTATATTTCATCTCATGAGGGAAGGGGTACCTTTTATTTGGTATTTGACATTAAGAATTTCTCTTCCCATAAATCATGTTTTCTCCTGTAGAGTCAACTGTACAGGCAAAAAATGTCAATGGTTCCAATTATATTCTTGTCACATAGATCAACTTCTAGAGGTATATATTCCCTTCACATAATAGACATGGCAGAGTAAAGGGTGATAACACATTATGCTCTGTAACACAACAATCTGTTGATTTACATCATATTTTCAAAAGGAAGCTGTTAGTTTTCTCTCTTGCTATCAGATTTCAGCAAATAAAATTGAGAGAATGGAATTATGGCAGGAAGTTTTTTAGGGTTATTGAATTTCAAAGTAAATGCCGTCGCTGAATCCCTTTTAAGACCTATGTAAGATTAGCCTCTGCTGCTGGTTGGGACTGATTTATATCCAAACAAATATACAGATGTGGCAGTGATCTGATTTATCTAATGTGGTTTGGGGCCACGTAGTACATGTACTACAGCTTGAATCATCTCATAACAGACACATTACATTATGGAAATTTTGGAAATTGTTTGTATCTTTACAGAGATGATTGCTACAGATCCAATACCACCTCCAATGCAGTCTTCAATTAGACACAAGACACGTAGTCCTGATAAATTCAATAATTTGATAAACTGTAAAATGAGGACAGCTCTTGATAAAGATTTCTGGATAGCCATTTTAAAGGCAAATTATCTGTGTTTCATCTGCCCGCTTCCAAGCTGGATCTAATCACATCAAACTGATGCAACCTACCTGCACATCAGATAATAAGGGCAATGCGCATATTTGCCACCATATATGATACATCAAGCTCAAAACTAGAGTATTCTCACTGAAAGAATGGAATAGATATAATTTTACTGCTAGAACCAATTCATACTTCATGATTAGAGAATATGTGAGAGATACAAAACTGTATAACCATGCCCTTTGAAAGCTAAATCAACGTGGAACAACCTAAAATAAATCTGCTCAAAAAGAAATGGGGAAAGGCAAACTCATTACAACAAACGAAACTCACAGTCTGTCATAGGACCTATACTAAATTCATCATCTGATCAAATAATGTAATATATATACACATGTTTCAAGTAATATGCTTGCACAATTTGTATATCTATATGTATTGATTTATTGTTTTAGGAGCATTTTGTTTTCTTTTACAGAAAGAAATTACAAGCCTGCTCCTGTTGCACATCGCTACTAAACCACGATTTGGAGATATAAACAAAACTTGTTTAGGGACTTTAACAGTATTTAAAGAGACTAGCATTGTGATTACAGAAAGTTTTGTCAGTGGCTTCCTTCATGATATTAGAGACAAAAAAGGAAGAGAAGGAGAAAATGAAATTCAGAGAGTGGACAGGGAAAAGAGAGAGGGAGAGAAAGGGGGCCTGGGAGAGGCAGAGAAATGTAGAATGCTAAGGAACAAATATCAAGAGACAAAAACAAGATGAATTTATTTCTTTTTTAATAGAACAAATTAGTTCTTTTCTTCATATCTCCAAATACAGTTCCTTTTCCATAGGAAGAACCTGGATGTCGTTGTGCCCTTTGAATGTCTGTGATCATTCATATCATCTCATAATCATCAAAGGCCTATTACTTTTCATTACTATGGCAACAATGACGTGTGATGGCAGCCAATATTGGTTAATAGATTTCTAGCTGTCAAAGAAGCACAGATTCTACATTTCAACCTTCTTGGGAATGATACAAGTGTGCTGTTGTGAATGTTCCATTTCACTGACTAAAGCAATGTAATCACTCTGACATTTTGGCATTTAAAACTCCAAAATAAGTTTTCACACTCTAATCAAAGTGACTGCCTTGCTGTCAAGCACAAAACAAGCTAAGCTTCAAAATCCTACCCAATGCCTTATAAAACAAAGATTTTATGTTCCTTACTGAGAAATTATGGAAGGTATCCTAGCAGAGCTTCTGCAAAGGAAAAACAGAATTTCCCTCAAAATCAAATAGTCAAAAGCCATTTTCAACATTCATAAATCAAATTACTGAGGTGCAGTTTAATGTCCTGTTCCCATCTATCATAACATGCCCATCACCAGTGGACAATGGAGGTCCCTGTCACAGGTTAAAAGCTAAAGCCTTTAATCTTCGTACACATTTCTTGCCCAGGCTTCATTTATTATTGCAGAGTTTCACCTATGAAAGCAAACCTGCACAGCAGGGATAGGCCTACTGCTTCGTTCACATCGGCACAAATTGTCCTCAATTTCAAGGGTCAAGTAAATTGGAGTACATTATATACACTGTATAATTCGGTTTTGGTTGGAGTGAGAAATCGAGAGTTTCCCTACACTTCACATTTTTCGCTGCATCCATATCTGCTTTGATGTTAAGTACTAGGCCCTATACTGGCTACATGTTATTACACTGAGGAAAGAATTACAGCTCGTTTCTTGACAGAGTAAGTTATCACTTGACTGAAATCAGTAAGTCACTGTGCTATTTATCTTGAGTCCATGCCTGCTAGCCTATGCTGTTATCTATTCATAACTCCACAGCCATTCACACTGACATGGCAAAATTGCACTGAAACAAAATTTCTGACATGACAGGCAAAGCTGCTCATTAACTATGTCAAAAACCAAGCTAGATAAAGCTTATTACAAAATACAACTTATTTCAAAAGCTGTCTCCCCAAATATGAGAAATTGAAAGAAATGCAGACATTATTCCCACTCTTTCACAAACGTATTTGAACTTACACAACAAACTTTACACACTTTGGCAGTATTCCTCTTAAAATTCCACCAGAAGTATATATCTAGGCCTAAATATGATCACATGATGACCAATAAATACAATATGGTACACAGTCTCTTGGAATGAAAATAATTATGCCTCACAAAATGTCAAAGATCTTCATGTGCAAAGCTGAATAAATCCACAGTAAACACAGAAAAAGGTATTTGGTTTGAGAGAGGTCCTGAGAAACATGATTCCCCCAGGAAAACAGGTATGAATGTGAACAGCCCCATTTGAGAGTGATAAAAGGGTATGTCATAAAAGTGTATTGGGGTCTGGAGGTCAGCCTGAACTATGGACAGCATTGTTCAGCCTGGCTTCCAATATATTCATATTAGTCTTATTTCTCGACATACTAGGTGTTTCAAAAAACATTTCCCACTTTTGATTCTTAATAATTCATAAACTATATATCAGATAACACTGTCATTGATATGAGTAATAGCTGAATAGTGTACAATTTGGTTAGAGGTGGTTTAAATATGAAAACATAAATCAGTTTCATGAAATCCATGATTAATTTCACAGTTAGGTTCCAGATTTTGCTCTATTTTCAACCCTCTGTACAAAATTTCACTTTGCACAGGGGTCAATGGGTGTGTATGGGAGTGTGTGGTTAACACCCTGACAATGGTCCTAAACAATGGTTAGGGTTTGAATGCTTCATTATTTATTCATGAGAAATTCCACTATCACAACTAGTCTTTATTCAGCCTCTGGCAGTATCTGTGTAAAGTTAAACGCCTGCCGATACTGTCGTTGGGTCTCGACAGTGCTCTCCCTACTTCTGAAAAACGAAATTACAATGAATACCTTCTGTTCTATCGTAAACATGGTGACAGGAAGTAAAGAAAATCAATTAGAGTATACACTTGTGTAAATGGAGCCTTAAATAAATCTACTGTGAAACATATCGCCCCAATGATAAATGCTGCTGAACTCTTTACCAAAAATGATTTCTTTTTATCAAAAAGCGAAAAATTTGTCAGACTATTTAATTAGTAGACAGTTGTATTAAAATGAGGAACTTTAGATCATTTATGCTTATTTATATCCCAAATTTAGTGATATGTGAAGCAAAAATTGAAAATGATTGCCAGCTGGAACGGAATGTGGTGTTTGCAAGCACATGGAAACGTGTGCTTCCTTTTTCCATGTGCATGCAGTTTACCCTTTACCGTGCATGAATCCAGACTAGCAGTGCCCAGGGCAATCCACATGAATTATTGATTAAGCATTCATGTGCCTGGGAGCACGAGACTGACGCCTAGTCAACAGGTGGTTCAGGCATGTCTATTGTTCAGGGCCATTGTCAGCACACACTCACATACACATCATTGGTTCCTGTGCAAAGTTCATTTTTGTACAGAGGGTTAAAATTTGACCAAAATCTGAAACCTTACTTCAAAATCAATCTTAGATTATATGAAACTAATTTATGCTTTCACATTAAAATTACCTCCAACCAAATTGTACACTATTCAGCTATTATCTATATCAATGACAGTTTTATCGGATGAATATTTTTTGAGCTATTAATGATCAAAAGTGGGAAATGTTTTTTGAAACACCTAGTATCATATCTCTGAGAGTAAGAATTTCTTTGCAGAACTGATATTACATGCATTCAATCTATCCCTCCATTTTTTTTTCTCTCTCTGTAAAAATCTTTTTTTTTTTCTGGGCACTCCCTTCTTTTTCTAATATTCCTGCTTCTCCTCTTCTTCTCTATCATTGCAATCTCCTTTTCCTATTCCTGTTTATTAGCCTTTTTCATTTGTTTCTTATTTTTTGTGTCATTTCCTTCCATACCCCCCCCCCCTTATCTTCTCTTTTACAATTTTTGTGTTTTTTAATCAGATTTTCCTCCATCCACATTTCCCTTTCTGCTGTACTGAGTGCTAATTGGTTGCAAGCTAAGGTATAGGAAAGTGAACTATCAAATTATTACTGCACTCTAGATTGTAGATATAATGCAACTTTAGGTACTAACATAATTTTCTGCGTTAGTGTTTTCTACCCTGTGATCTTTAATTACAAAAGCTTTGAATGTGACATAACTAAGACAAAAGTAGATATCTGCCAAAAATGAAGGATCCTTTGTATTGGAGTAATGTGATCATTGTTATTTTGAGCATGGGATAATCACATGTCCACCAAACCAATGCAAGGTTTGAATTTAGTGTGATTCTTCAATAACACTGAATTCTTCTTACTTGCCATGGGTAAACGCTGTCTATGTGAGAGAGGAAAAGTGGGTTTCTGGCTCATGCTGTTCGCATTCCTGAACTCTAGCTTTAGGGCAGACTACAGCATGACAAATCCACTCCTTTATCATCACACACTGCTAAACCTCGGGCTACAATCTCCTTTTTCTCAATGTGCCTCTCTGTAACTAATAAAATCTGATATATGCTTTCAGTTGAAGTTATATGATTCCTCTCTCCCTGTATCCCCCTGTGCCTCTGACACACAATAATTTTCAGTCCCAAAAAGATATCATCCATCTTTCCATGAATATCTTCAGTCATTATGTGGTACGAAGAGTACTTCATACCTCAATCTGCAACTCATTTGTCATCCTTATCCATCCTCATAAATTGTCATGATTATGAGTAGAAATATGAAAATTATTGATGAAGATAATAATGGGGATGACCATGATATAAGAAATCATAATTGAATTGTAATTAATGTAGTATCTATGCATGTATATCAATCACACAAACACACACAAAAAAAAAAAAACAGAAAGTCACATGATTTACCTTGTTATATGCTTGCCTTTCTAGTGCTGGTAGGTAAAAGACATGGCTTTAAAATACATCCATCTCTCTCTCCCTCTTTAATCCTCCAACCATTTTCTGCACACCAGATGGCAATTTCCTAACATTGAATAGAACTTGTAATGATTTCAAAGTGCCCTTAACACAAAATTCTGATATTCTCCGGTGACTGCTACTCCAACAACATATTGCCATGTGACAAATATGTAGCTACAGTTGGTAATGCTATTCTTTATGCCACATGACAGGTTAGCACTTTATTGGGATTTTCGTTCATTATTTTGTAATATTACAATAGTTCCACATATCAAGAGAATGAGCCTTTGCGTGTCTTCATTTCTTAATTTCTCCTTCTGGAGGGAGGTCCTACACATCCACGAAACAATCTTAATTACAGCCTTTTTGCAGTCTTCAACAAATATTGACGACTTCTAGCCCAGATCTCACCGCAATGAATTGGGCACTTTCATGGCGATTGTGTCACATACCTCTCTATCCATCTATCAATAAGCCTTATGTATATAATTTATATATGTATGCATGAAAATATACATACACAGGCCTACGTATGAATGGATGGAGACAAGATAAAACATTGAGACACTGAAATTCATGAATCACTGTGTGTTTAGAGTTGATTGATGCAAACATACATTGGGTGGTGTCAAACCATCCTCTTTCACTATTTGGCTATAAGCACACACATAGACACACAAACATGCATAGAAATTTAGACACACACACCAAATGTTAGTAGTTTAATATGTCAATATACATGCAGGTAAATAAAAATAATTTCACTTTCCTGATATCATGAAAGAGCCCTTGGCTTACCTCCTTCAGAATGCAGGGAGATTATCCTAATCGATATCTTACATAATAACAAGTCTAAGTAATAAGTCACAGGAATGTAGGCCTACACGAGTTCAACAGAATTCTTATTTATACTATATGCTTTTATATTGTTTTGAATAGTGTTGCGACATCACAGTATATCATTGCAGTAGACTTCTCATCCATAAGGCACATGCATTAAACCAAAATTGCAAAAACTCATAATTTCTAAGCAGATTGTCCGATTTTCCAAGCACTTCAAAGGTGACGTTATTATTATTTTAAACTAACATTCTGCACATTCTATGCATGCGTGTGTATGCTTGGCCCTTGGGGTACGTATCCCTTTAAATGCACTGATATGCAATGCTGAAATTTGATGGACATAAACAGCCAGAAGCAACAGCCCTGCCATGTGTCGGCATGGATATAAGATGATAATATCTCTTATCAAGGATAAACGACCCCTCGTAAATATTTGGGATGATAAAGAACTGTGCGTTCACTGTACTTGACCCAGTATGAGATTGGGGACAGCCCCCGAAGGCTTAGGCGGTGCCGACGTCAAGCGCTCGCACCGGATCAGCTGGTCGGATTCGGTCAGATACAGAATGACGAGATGTAATATTTAGAAATATTCTAAAAATCTTACCGCTTTCTGAATGCTGTGCAGGTACCGTTAATACAAATGATATCGAGACGATTGTGAAAATAAGTACTGCCATATTCGAAAGTCTTTCGACTTTTACAAATATTCCCGTGTTAGGATCCATCTGTCCAGCAGAGAGTTGATTTGTATGCACTGCAGAGCAATAGCCACGCTGAGTTGGCAGTCACTGATGCTGTAATGCAACCTCACGGGCGCCGAATGATATAAATCGATCGCACGAGCGAGAGAGAATCCCCCATGTGTTGTTTGGCTGACGTCATAATCATCGGTACGATCCCCTTTCTTCAAAGAGGTCGTTTATGAATATGCATGAGGGGGCGGGACTTATCACCATGCCTCCTCAAAGCTGAAATATTCTCAGAAATGCGTTCTTGGTTTTTGTACCTTCGTTTTATCGTCGTAAGTGGGTTTACATGGACGGGTGTGTGATTCAACAGTAAGAAATGCCGACGAACAATAAGATAAATCGCTGTACTTCAGGGGTAAAGGTCTACTATTCCACCACTACTTTCAAGTTCTATCTTGAGCCAACCTCTTTAAGTAATACAGATGTATAATCGTCTACATCAGTCCTACTCGAAACTTGAAACTCAAAAACAGAAAACAGAATAGTAGTACTCTACTCTTGTCTACGTCCATGATTAAAAAGAAAGGTGAGGACATCGTATTGCTGGTGTAGTCTTTAGGCTAGAGTGTGATATTAGATAGTAAAGTTTTTACGTACATACAAAGGGGTGCTTATACATGGCGTCAATCGTAGTTGGAGACTGCAGTGGAGTTACGGATTTTGTTAAAAGCTTTTTAATCTTATCAAATTCATTGCTATAGAAACACACAAAGCTATTTATCCTTTATTTTAACAAGGAGGTGAGAGAAAAGTTTTCATGAAAGTGCAAATCTTTAGGGTCATCATGCGCAACCTTAACCATATGAGATTTCTACTGATGTAGAATGCATTATGACAAAAGTGGAAGGTTCTGATTTAGCTCCATGAAATGTGTTGTAGATATTGGTTTACAAAGTAATATGCAATTAAAGTGAAAGCGCAACACATATCTGAACGTGTTATCTAGTACCCAGTGACAAGTTTAACGGACTAAGAACTTATCCGTTTGATTTGCCTCCGGGGATTTCAGAGTACAAATCCATTTACTATACCGACCTCACAATGTAAAACTTCATAATATAGGGGCTAAAGTGCCTTGCTGAACAACCATCTGCCTACAGCAAAAGAGAAAATGGCAACGGGTTGATCATACCCAACAACACATGCTAATTAACTGTCTTAGAGAAAATAATATCTATTCATGCCACAGATCGATATAA
The DNA here is from genome assembly GCF_040938485.1 of Diadema antillarum. Taxonomy (NCBI): domain Eukaryota; kingdom Metazoa; phylum Echinodermata; class Echinoidea; order Diadematoida; family Diadematidae; genus Diadema; species Diadema antillarum. The sequence continues at coordinate 172,218 of NW_027271997.1, forward strand.
GAGTTCTGGCTTCTTAAACTTATTACAATCATAGTTTTGGGAAATTCTTAATGATTAAAGAGCGTTCTTCATGACAAGCATGTATCTAAGGAAAATGTCCCTTGAAAATATTTCATTATAAGAGGACTTTGTAATCCAAATTAATAACAATCAGCAGAGGAGATGGACGGATCTTCATATTCTAATTTGCAGATTTATACCACTCTACAAAAAAAATAATCATAATAATTACAATGATTTGCATTTTATTGGTTTGTGCCAAATGTAAGTGTTGATCATTCTAAAGTTGAAAATTTTCAATGAATTATTGTGTTCATGATTGCCGTTTGTGTTGTAGGACTATACCCTCCTCCGGTAAAACACTCATTCATTGCCTGTAAATTCAGTGGAACATATATTTGTCACATCCTAAAAACAAGAAAAAAATTGACAAAACATGAAGTGATTGCTGTTATGACGTCATTAGTGTTATCTTCTTTCGTTCTCAATCATCAAATCACTCACGGAATACCCGTTTTCCAATCAATGGATAACACAGTCTGTGAGATTTGAAAAGCAAAACAAATCAAAATCAAAATCAAAAACAAAACGATGGCATTCAAAGCTTGCTATGATAGGTAATGCACCGTTTGCCCTCTTAACAATCATATCAAAACCTAATCCAATATCTTGCGGTCATAATCAGTAATGATATAATCGAAATATTTTGGCCTAATTCTAGACTTTGACCTCACTGAATTCCTCAAGTTATATGTATACCGCTGTGTCTTTTCTATACAGCTCTCTGTCAAAAACCCGCCGCTGAATCACGTTCAGATCATCACCAAATATGCGATCACCTCTTGAATACATGCATGCAGATCCGAGAGTTCCTTTTAATGGAATTCCTTTTTAATTGCGTGCCTTTAGCAATGAACTGCTGAATGTACCAATTGTCTACTAGTATATTCACATCTTAGATATGTTTCTACATTCCCTTGTAAAGAGAGAGAGAGAGAGAGTAATGTTTCAAATTTTTACTTTTAGTTTTAACTTGATTTTTTTTATAAAGCCTTGATGTTGTATATAGCGATGTCATCAATCTGTTTTATCAATCTGTTATCATATATCATGGTGTCACTACTATACCATACTACTATACTGCAAGATATAGAAGTAGTATAGGGGTATCAAAGTCATCGTCGTCGTGGTCGCCGTTTTCATCGTCAGCATCATCTTCATCATCATCATCATTACCGTGCCTTCCAGCTGAACTGTGTTTCTTGGGGCCTTGATATCAACTTGAATGCAAGATGAAAGAGTGACTGGTAGAGCACCTGTGACGTCACAGTTCTCCTCGTTAGCAGGTTTGTGATGAGTGATACTATATACGTCATTAATGACTTCCTTTAGCGAAATGTGTTGTTGACATGTCATGATTGCAATTATGTCTGTCAGACTCTGCTACCTGCTACCTTTGGTGTGTCCACGTGGGGATACCAATTGTTACTATTTAGAATGAGTTTGTGTTAGTTCCGGCCATTGCAGGATACCACCCACCCCAACCATTTCCGTTTCTTACAGAAGTCCAAGATGAGATGGCGTCCTATTTCTTAGACAAACTTTCGTTCCTGTCATTTGTGACACAGATATTGAGAAAAAAACAAAAACAAACACAAACACACACACTACGCAAACACACACACACACACACACACACACACGCAATGATATCCTCTGTATAGGCTCTGCATAAATTCTTCAAGATATTAATGTCCCCTGCATGCGTACAATGATGCCATTTTACTTTTCTTCCCGTATAGTTATGAGAAAACATTCGTCCAATTTGCAGTATCGAAAAAGAAATGCTTTTCACTGAACTCTTTGCCTCTTGTGTTGATCAGCTATGCCTAGTTTAACAAAGTATATACACCATCAAAGTCAGTATACATGCATACATGTATTCATTATACATCATTTTAAAGATGTTAATAATCATGTGCTTTTATGTATCATTATGTATTTATGTATAGGGCCTACATGAAAGAGGTACATTGACACATGTACCGTTTGTGTAATGTATTCTTTATGGAAATAAATAAACTATTGATTGAATTGAAAGAGAAAGAAGAGAGTGTGCATGCAAGTGTAATTATATATATATATATATATATATATATATATATATATATATATATATATATACATTATATGTATACATGTATATATATATATATATATATATATATATATATATACATATATATATATATTCACAACAGTAGGTCAATATAAACTCCGTTGGAGACGTAAATTTGACGAATTTTCGCCCATAGGGCTTTGTCAAGTCAAAAGTCATAGGGCTTTGACAAAGCCCTATGGGCGAAAATTCGTCAAATTTACGTCTCCAACGGAGTTTATATTGACCTACTGTTGTGAATCTATACTTTCTTAGGACTCCGAGCAGAAACTATTTATTGCTGTTATTCATTTATATATGTATATATATATATATATATATATATATATATATATATATATAATTTATTTCAACGTTTACTTTCAGCTTCCTTGATACTGTGCAAAATGTGAACGCGTCAAACGAAAAGTAACAGTAGCGGATTCAGGAGGGGTGCACCTGGAAATAAAAAGAAAAAAATGAGGGCGTGCACCCCTCCCTTTAGTTTTGTAAGGCGCCCCCTCCCCCCCCCCCCCCCCGCTCCGAATCCAAAATAAATCTTCTGTTACTAATAGTACTGGGCCCCGTTTTATCAAAAGATAAAATCGAATTTAAATTTCCTTACCACACAGGCTGCCATAGACTTACAGTTGAAATTAACTATGTAATCAATTTCAACTCTTCATAAAACACGGCCCAGTACTTGATTGATATCTCCTTTAATGACAAAAAAGATTTTTAGACAAATGCAATTAATTTAACGAGCTATGCACATTAAAAACATATTCGAAACCATATAGGCTTAGTATCGAACCATGATAAACCTACGTTTTCAGTTTCAGTTTCAGTAAGTTTTATTTCTCCACTTGCACATTACAGAAAATAAGTACAACAATATCATTCATTCACAAGTCATGAAAATACAAACAAGATTTCACATTACAAGTATCTAGGCCTAATCATATGAAATGATACATAAATTTCATTACAGCTCCGTACAGGTGGGGGAGACGGTTATCAATATTAAGTAAATCGCTTGACTTGGAAAACGGTCTCTGAACATTAAATGCCTTGTAACATTTTTTTTTTAATACTAAAGGAACGGAACACACACACGTGTAGAACATTTTAATAACGTAAATCTTTAAAGTATTTCAAATGTTATTTGACCAAAAAAGGACAACACAAGGTGGAAGATATAGACGAAAAACCGAGAATAAGGGACCCGAATAGGAAGAGTAGAAAGAAGAGAGAAGAGAGGAGAAGAGCAGAAAAGCGATGAGATACAGTGTTCAGGAGCAGGGAGCTAACAAAAGCGTAATTTCTAACAAACACGCTCATTCTTGGTAAACTATCTTTAACATGCCCATGTTTTTATCCCTGATTGTTGTCTTTAAAATACCACATCCCGGATATAAAATCTGCGAATTAATATCTCACATAGTTCTGTTTTGTTTTTAGTGCCAACAACAGGACACCGCAAAATATGAAATTTAGGAAATCAGGTCAACCTTTACAGTAACACTCCATTCATCATTCTTCATTTGTCCGCGTTGGTCTTAACCAATGGATGAATGAAATTGCTAGTCATGGAATGTATACCATACAATCATGACAATGGTTAATCTAATCAACAGACGCGCAAATGCAACCAATAGCTGTTTGATGGAAGATTAAAGTCCACAACATTTGAATTAATTATGTTATTCTGCATTAGAATGCTTTATAGTCGTAGATTTGTTGGAAGGGCAATAGATTTTAGGCAACTCAGAACATCTCAAGACAAGGCAATGATTGAATTTTAATAGGCCTTGTCCAAATTGCCATAATCACCTTTTTGTAGCTTCCTGTTTAAACGTTTGCTCTTGTAAGATTAATGTGTATTGCTGAGCGTGTTTGTTTGTTTGTGGTCTTATTCTAACTATTCTAATTAATGTGAATGAATCCGTGGCGAACCTCAGAAGGCATGTTAAAGATAGTTTACTTAGAATGACAAGGGTAGTTAATATGCTTCATATTATATCCCCCCCCCCCCATATTTTCCCTAAGCTCTGTTCTTCTGTTTGAAGATTACTCTAGCAAGTTTTATGATGTGTTGATAGATTACATTCCTTTATGACAAGATACACGTGTCGCTATGGGAACTTGTTCATGTGGTAATATCCTAATGTAATCTTCTAATTTCCTTTAAAACCATTACGGCGGTCGTTATGAAGCATGCAAGAACGTCCTCAAACGTGGGTTGTATCATGGGTTTAGCGTTCCCATATCGATCGAAATGAAGTACCTTAGAAAAATAAACAAACTTTGGTAGAAATGACCAAGATTTGGATACCTGAACATTAATATCCTTGTATCCTGGCCCTCATGAGCCAGATTGTTAGTCTTTTATAGTAAGATCCACTGATGCGAAATCAAAGGGTATAGCCTATATGTAAACCAGTAGACAGAAGTCTGTAACTCTTTGGTCATACCACGGCCATGTTCATACTCCGTGTAAGCTCAACTTCTATACGCAGGGTACTCAGTATCCTAGGCGTGTGTTGAGGAACTCTGAGTTAAACCAGTTTCCTATTTGCTATGGCGCCAGCTGCGTTCAAAACATTATAATGAGACCGTTCTGTGCTCACACCTATGAATAACGTGGACCAGCCCCATATCACGTTTTCGTAGCGAATATACCAAGATAAGTCTTAAAAACAATGACAATAACAGTAGCAGCAGCAACAACAACAACCATATGCACAAAAAGAAAAAAACGGGTAAAAAATAAGCCATAAAAACTCATTAGATGTAAAAGATGAGAGTGAGTTCCTTCTTCAAAATACACATTAACATTAAGCATCTTATCAAAGCATCAAATAGATGATATAGTTATAGATGAAGTTGCATCAATGAAGTTTTTAGGTTTGGTTATAGACAATAAACTTTCACGGAAGTCACATATTGATAGTATTTGTCACACAATATCTCAAAATATTGATGTTATTAATAGAGTTAAATATTATTTTCCCATTCCCACCCTTTTAATGTTATATTCAGCTTTGATTTTACCTTATCTGAATTATGGCGTCATAGCTTGGGGGAACACACATCCAACATATCTCGACAGACTGTCCCGTCTCCAGAAAAAAAGCTCTTCGAATAATTTGTCATGTATCTTGGAGAGCCCACACCGATGTTTTATTTTCTGAAAACAAAAATTTAAAGATAACTGATATTTATTATTATTGTCTTGGCCAATTTATGTATAAACTTTCTAATAATTTGTTGCCGTCTGTTTTCACAAGCATGTTTGCGAGAAACCGCTCGTTCCATAAATATCCGACTCGTCACTCAAATGAATTCCATCTGCCTTTAACTAGAACTATGTTTACACAATCTATTTGCTGGACCTAAATATTGGAACAACCTTTCTAACAGTTTAAGGACATCCCCAAGTTTAAGTTCTTTTAAGAGTAATCTGAAGAAAAATATTTTGAACAGTTATAAGAATTTATCTAAATAGCATTATGAAAATTAATTGTATGCTAATTCTATGAAATTGAAAAATTGTGTTGATTCTTTATTGGTTGCAAAGAAGTGTAAAATCCAACCTTATATTCTGTTGAAATCACAGCTAAGCGGCTCCATCCATCCACTACCTCTCGTGTCCTTCTATTTTTTTTTTGTCTTTTATCTTCACTCCACGCAATAAGCTGCTTTCTTTCCCTCTCTCTCTCTCTCTCTCTCTCTCTCATACACACACACACTCACACACACACACACACACACACACACACACACACACACGCACTCTCTCTCTCTCTCTCTCTCTATTTCTCTCCCTCTCTGTCTTAGTTTCTCTCCTCTCTCTTCCGGCATGACAGCGACTTGGTGTAGGGATTTGTTTAGGGTTTTTGTTTCGGATAAGTTAGGTTATAGTTTTTTTTTGTCTTAGTTTCTTTGTTTCATCCATTTTCAATGTATATCAGTCAATCGATCATAATTTCTTGTATTACGTGTGGGGGGAATGCACCCTACAAGCTCAGCTTTTTAGCATTCCTCCCCATTTCCAACATTTTCCTATACCTACAAGTTTTCTGTAAATTTATCCTTTACTTTGTATAATGAAATTTATGTACTGTATTCAATTTTTGTAATATATTTATATGTTTTTGTTGGAAATAAAAAATAAATGAATGAATGAATGAATGAATCTTATATTATTCTTATGATAATGGTCTCCTGCATTTCTTTTACAATTAGATATGCTTAATTTGTGTTTTCAAAAGCAAGTACGTGATTTTTTTAATGCGTAAAAGTCACCTGCCCGTATTTGTCAATTGTTCACCTGTTTTTATACATTTCATGTGTTCAAATATTACTCAATAACTTTGTACAATTTATTTATGTTATATTCTTGTATTTAAAAAGAGATTACAAAATCCAAATCAAATGAAACGAAATAGATTATATACAGGTCGACGGAAAATTCTGAAACAGAAAAAAGTGAGAGTTTTTAGAGAGGATTTTTTTTTTTTTTTTTTGAGTAGTCATATTTGAGGACTGGAATGAAATAAGTTGGTCTTCTCGGATATGAAACACATAAGACATTGCATCTTTCGTGAACTATATATCTTATTTGAAAGTTCATTACTATTTCTACGGCAAAAACAAAGTAAAACAAAGTAATCGTAATAAAAGGTGGGTCCCACCTTTCATGAGGATTGCTTTGTTTTGGATATCTTAGCCATTTCAAAACACATTTCCATCAAATAAACTTTGATTTCTTCTTTGAATTATATGTTCTTTTGTATTTCATAAGAAGTTTCTCATTATCTAAAAAGAGCTCTAAAACACACACACACAAAATAACAGATATTGTCATGACACTACATGCGTGACATTTCGTTCATAACACACACACACACACACACACACACACACACACACATATATATATATATATATATATATATATATGAAAGGGAAAACAAAGAAATACTGGACTTAACTTGAATTCAAAGGGGGAGACAGACAAACGAAAAGTAGAAGTGACGGAAAAAACAAATAGTTTTATTTATAGTTCAGATACTAAAATAACATGTATGGCATGTAATTCCTACTTAATTACTTAGCTCTTGATTTTGATAGCCATGTCGTTGTTTCTGGGGTAATTTCCTTTCTTGAAAGCCGCGAAAAACACTGTTGTATAGCAGAGATAAAATTGAAAATTATTGGTAACGACGCAACGACATAGCAACCAATGGCAACAAAGGCACAGTTAATCACCTATCAACCGTTCGAAAAGGAGAAAGAGAGAGTGCAATTAGTCAAAGCAGGGATTCACCTCCCTGGTCAAAGCAGTGGTTATTATATAAGGGATTGATGATTATTGTTTCAGTGGTGGTAATGGTGGTTGTAATGGTGCGATGAATGATGAAAGAATGGTTATTCCGCAGTGGATGCAAGGAAACTGGTCGCGTTAATGTACTCAGGATGGCAGTGATTAAACTGTTGGGGGTGTTGCTGGTACTTGTACTGGTAGAAGTAGAAGAGTTGGTGGCGGGTGTTGTGGTGTCAGCTGTCGTGAAAAGGAAGTTGTTCTTCTTGAGGGACGTTACAATGGTTGTGGCTTTTTCGATGGTGCGTGTGATGAGCAGTTGACTGCATGATTGGAAAGGAGGAGCGATGCCGTGTTGATAATGGTAACGATGGCTAGGGATAAGTAAGAGGTTATGAAGATGTGATGGTGCGACCGTGTGTTGTTGCTGCAAGTAGTGGTGGTAGCTGTGGTAGCGATGGTGGTGGCAGGAGTTGTGACGAAGCTGGAGAGAAGTAGAATGAAGTTTGGCTGTGGTGGTAGCTGTTGCCATAAACATCATCACCAGATTGCACTAACATGGGGAAGAGAAACTGGCAGTTAGTCGATTGATCTGCGCATCGATTCGCGCAGAAAGTGAGGGCTTCGTTACCTGTCAAATTCTACCTCGGTTTTGTTCATGTTTGCTGAGCAATATCGGTAAATTATGACTCCAACGACAGCAAAACAATCTAAACCACAACAACAACACACACTATCTGTGGCAGGAAATTGGAAAATATCCGTGTCTTGGGGAGTGTCTCTTGCTAAGCATATAGGCATTTCATCTGAAATCGAACACGTTGGCACGAAAGTGATGCAGGCTGTTGAATCAGGAGAGCCGGTTTCTCTATTTACGAGTGTAATACATACTTCGGCATTGTCTGGTTTCAGTAATTGAACCATAATGCGTCAGAGTGTATGGGTTTCCAACAGTACAGTATGTCGCTATTTCCACAACATATCACTTGCATATCACTGATAATACAGGTGAGGTTCGACGATTTACCGAGAGTACACACTAAACAAGCCGAAATGCAGTGACGTGTACGAGTGGCCCTTTAGACTTGATGGTAGCAATAGGTTTTTACACAAACACCGTTGACATTTCCGTTCAATATTCAAGTCCATTTCACTGGTAGGGATATCCTTTTTGGGATGTATCGTTGTCCAAACTAGCATAGTATCTATCATGGTATTACAGCCTCATACAACGCAGCACCGCATCTCCTATAGCGTATTGCGTTATGTAGTCCTGATTGTGAGGGACAAATTCATCGATGCAAATTGCACGACCAATCATCCAAATTGACTCTTGTCACTATGGCAACGTGATAGCGTCTAGCTGAGGACCGTTCTTATCCAACATCACAGAGCAAGGTTGTGCAGAAATAGTACATCGACACTGTGAACATTAGAATCATCTTACAGAATGTTTCCGGTGACAAAAATTCATGGTCATTTTGATATATCACTAAGCATCCACGTGCGAGAGAGGGAGAGAGAGGCATGGATGAATGACTCACGTGGGTTACGTCAACGGAGAACTCAGTATAATGGGGAAATGGTAGTGATGATCCAATTAATGAGTTAGTCTATAAACAGGTGGAATATTATCAAAGATTTGTATTTCATTTCTTCTGACAAGTTATTGTATTTGATTATTGTATGGCTGTATTATGTACTGGTCATGCTGGTTATGTAAGAGCGCCATGAGCATCATTCTTGATGGACTTCAGCGCATATAAGAGACCACTATTATTATCACTATTATTAAAATGTCATATCCACTGTAAAATCGATTACAGTAATGTTTTTATGTACTGTAATAATCTGTAGATTCGTTTAATCCGAAAACGAAATCAGGTCTCAATTTCGAAGGTTTGCGTGTTAGTACGCGCCACCTTACATTAATAATTTGTATTCGAGACGTGACCAGGAGAGCTGTAAAGGAGGGAGGTAGTCCACATCAAAATCATCAATGACAATTAAGAACACCAAACTGGGTAAATAAGCAAGCATTTAATGTACATGTACTTACAAAAGGACAAATAGTTCAAATGCCGAAGACCAGTGACTTCAATAAAGTTTTCACTCAGGCTTGGACGCCTCCGAATGTTCTTTACAAATGGTGCGACATTAATCCTGCTCCAGTAATCATCATCATCATCCTCATCATCATCATCGTCGTCGTTATCATCGTCATCATCATCATAATCATTATCATCATCATCTTCATCATATTCAAAAAGTCTCTGTTTATTGTTTTTACTTTTGTTTAAGTAATACTTATCGTAATATCGCTTTGAAATTTACATCAAAGAGAAGAGCTATTTCATGCATTTCGTTTATTTTGACACACTTATTAAACACTGTAATTCAATCCAGCTTTGCTTTTTTTACCAAACAAATCAATTTCGTGAAATTTTGCGTATAATGTGCGAAATCATTTATACTCATATAAGTGTCGGCTAAGACAACTTTTTTAAGTGCTAACATGATGAATTATGATGGCTTCTCCACTAATATGCTATTTTATGATTTATATCTCATTTAAATGTTTATATCTCCGGCAATTTTTTTTTTCTGCATCTCCCAAACGTCTCAATGATTTCGTTCCTAAGGAAGCAGTGCATGCACATCTTCAATATGCGAGCTGTCACTTTCAGTCTTGTTAACTGCATAATTATAGATGAATTTCGAAATGGCGGGAATAGATAGTTCTGACAAATTGATCACTTCAATAATTGGTGGAATGGTGGTAGTAAGAGAAGTAAAAGCAGGGGAAAGAGAAGTATAGAAGCCAGTGTATAAGTGATATCGAATTACACCATAAGTTACATTAGTGCACTGTGATGTTCTTTATTATTTCGGATGCAGATGTCTTCTCATTTTTGTTCGACGTCATTATAGGAATCTCATTCCAAGACCGACCAGTCCAAGGTGACGATCCAAAAGGTGAAACTAAGAACTTTCGGTTGCCTTTGGACTCGACTGGGAGCTAAATCATTAGTGTGAACACCTAATGATGTACTCCGCTTCATGTTTCAGATAACATGTATCAGCTAAATAGCATGCCTACTTGTATTCGGGTTGAAAGTTTTTTGGTTTTTTTTTTAATCCTTGTAGGCTGAAAGCAAGGGAGGCTAACCTATTGAAATGATAATATTGTTCATATATTATTGTTATAATAAGAGTCTTAAAAAAGCAATAATGTGAATGAACTTCCTGAGCTTCTTCTCCTTTTTTAACATCCGATGAGCTGAACATGTAGGGACCTACGTCAGGTGATCTAAACTTTCGCTCCAAGCACCTTGATGACTGCGTCACGTAACGCGTAGAATTCCTCCTTAAAGTTGTAGACTTGCGCGTTGAGGCGCAGATATTTCTCCTTCTCGTCCCTCGTGACGGCAACGACCACGCCCTCTTTGGCTATCTCGCGACAGATTTCCCTCAGTCCGGTGGGATGCCAGAACTGTGCAAGACGCGGGGTCTTCGGCAGAGTGACGAGACACATAAAGGGCGCCCGCACCCTCCCCTCCAGTTTGATATAATTCGTCTGCCAGGCGTCGGCCAGCATCTCAGCGGCCCAGATCGTCAGCTCCGAGTTGTAGGCCGTGATTCGTTCCTGTGTCAGACCCAAAATCCCATGTTAGTAAAAGAATTCACTATTGTCGAATCTTTATAACCATAAAAAAGTCGATATAACATCATTATTACATCCATGACAATATTTTCGCCGTCCTTTGAATTAAAGCATTTATGACAAAACAATCTGGAAGGTTAATTAACTGGAACATTATTTTGACCTGGCACGACCTTGATGAAAAAAAAGGTCAAAAGTGGAGAACGATTGCAAAGCTGATTTGTCGCATTTTAAGAGTGTCATTTTGTCGCCTTTAAATGAATAATAAACAAACACAAGAAGTCAAACAAGCAGCAATTATGATGGCAATAACGATAAACATTTTATGGAAGTAACCATTCAAGTATCCTCAAAACAGTGTAACTCACCAAGCCGCCCAAGTAGCTGAGGTAATCTATCGCATGCCCGGCCATATAAAAAGGGATGTAATCTTTGGTGCCCGTGTAGTGAAAACGCTTGTGGAGGTCCTCGGAGAAAGTGTACAGGGACGACACGGCGGTGCGCAGCCAGTGATGGTGCCCTGGACGTGCGTAGAAGAGCGAGCAACCACGGGGGCAGAACAACCACTTGTGTAAATTACCTAGTATAGCCACATAGATTTGAAAAGACACACACACACCCATGAACACAAACACACAGAGACAAAAATAGCATAGGCGAATATATATATATATATATATATATATATATACATACATATATATGATATATAAATATATATGTATCATATCATATGGAGTATATCATACAGTCAGTAAGCTCTCTGTCACAACCTTTCCGTTTGCCATCTTGAAATATTTCCCAGCTCACGATTTTACTGTTTGTTTTGAGTGTGTGTTTTTGTTTGTTTGTTTCGTTGCTGTTGTTTTTAGCAAACAGCATCCAATGATGTGGTTTTCGCTTCCCAGAGTGATTTTTTACATAGTGTAAACACTGTGATCCTAGAGTTCTATACGCCATCAGCATTGCCAGATGCCCATCTGTATACGAGTATAGGCCTATCATACATCTGCTGATTAACAAATTTCCCTCATATCGACGTAAATAAGAAGTAGCCATAACAAAAGAAATCATGGGCATACATATTCGGGTAGGATTCGAACCTACATAGTACAACCTCCTGATCTCTGACCAGCATCTTATTCATTAGACCACCGAGCTTCCGTCCGACTGCCAGTGCTGGTTCTAATCCTAGTGTTTGCAGCGGATGAAACCGCGTATAATTATTCAAATTCATGCTACCATCGAGTTGTTTTTATTGCAGCTGATCAACAAACTGTCCAACATTGACGTAAAGAGGCGCTGTTCAAAAGGGACAGCAGATGATTATTATAGACGTAATGTTTAAGTACAAACAAATAAGCACGCACCAGGCAAGACCGAGAACACGGGCTGGAAGAGAGATTTATTGCAATCTTAGCAAGTCTAATTTTCCACGACCGACTGCAAAGGAATAATATTTCATGATTATGTTTGTTTATGTTATGCAATCTTCCTTTACATGCATGCGTACATGTGTGAGTGCGTGAGTGTGTGTAACTTGGGTGCATGTTAGTTCTTGTGATTGTGTCTGCTACAGCTGGGTTCTTTACCACAGAAAAGTGTGGTACGCATAATTATGTCGGCATTTTCATATTAGTTTGATTTGTTCTCTTTTTCTTTGCAGTCTTCTCGTTGGAAGAGGCCCACAATTTTGTAGATAATTAATCTGTTTGGTTATTTTTATTTCAGTGATGCTGATGTGAAATTGTTTGTTGATGACAGTCATTGTGAAGATTAATCACTTGCTGGTGTTATTGTGTTTTATCTCAGGACATTGATGGAAAACAGCTCAAACTGAGCAAGTCATCCTAAATAAATATATTTTAGTAAATGAATGAATAAATGAATACATTTACAATGGTGTATTTCAAATCTGGTATGAGTTATTTCGACTGTTATAAATGCACGTGACGCATATGCCAGATACGTCTAGTACACCCTTGTTTTGTTCCTGGACTAAATTTATATCGTAGACGAGATTTAAATAACGTTTGTCAATCTAAGGCAACGTCTCTATAAGTTAGGCCTACTCTCTAAAAAAATCGAGTGAAAATATTCACTCTTAAAGGAGTGAATACAAAAAAGAGTGAATTTAGAGTGAAATTGGAGTGAATTTTGAGTGAAAATGCTCATTTTCACTCATTTTGGAGTGACCTCAGGGATCACTCCTAAATCTTCGAGTGATCCCTGAGGTCACTCCAAAATGAGTGAAAATGAGCATTTTCACTCAAAATTCACTCCAATTTCACTCTAAATTCACTCTTTTTTGTATTCACTCCTTTAAGAGTGAATATTTTCACTCGATTTTTTTAGAGAGTATAACAAGTGAGTTAACAGCATATCAATAATCTATATAATGCTCATGTGATACAATATTGCAGTAGACCTACAAATTTGTCTAGTGGTTACAATGGTATAGGCCTAATTAGATTTTACTTCTTGATTTTAATTTGAATGGACGATATGTGAGTGCTCTTTGTAACTTTCATAAATTAATGATCCTTTCCTTGGAAACAGATGTCATTGAATTCACTCTATTCTATACTTTATCTTCTTTCAAGTTTTGTTATCTTATGACCTTCGTTAGTGACTTCCACACAGCTGTTACGATGTCGTTCTGTGTGTTTGTTACACGTCGTGCCTGTTTGATTCCATCGAGATGTGTGCTAGGACTTACCACCATTCACTAGGCCTACATCGCTCATTTGCCTACCGTAATAAAAGTCAGCGCCAAGGTCTTCCAGTCTCAACGAAACCTGGCCCGGCCCGTGCGCCCCGTCTACCGCGCTGATCACTCCCCGTTCGCGGCACATGCTCACAAGCTCTCTGATTGGAAACAAGATGGCGGATGTGCAGGGAATGTGGTCGATCAGGGCGAGCCGGATTCGCGGGTTTTCGTTGAGGGCTGTCACGTGACGCTCGAGTATTTCTTCCGTCGTCGTCTTGAAAGGTATGTGAATTTGTACCACGTCGATATCTTGTGGAAAATAAAATGAAACGTCACTGCATGGAGTTGTGACTACGTAATGCTCCCCGCAAAATAAGAAACTCTTGTAAAGTTGTGTGGTTTTAAGTATAAAACTTGAAATGGCGCTATAAAGTCTATGGCTGGTATGCCTCCGCCATTTTGTATTTGATTCTCACATAGGTCTGTTATACAGCTTCACAGTGTGAGACGACATTATTAAAGAAAAGAAATTACATTTTTTTTTGAAAGTTTGATGGCACAACATCAAAATGCGTTTAGTGTTTATACATTCCTTGAACCAGATTTCATTTGGATGGCTGAATATATTGTTCGGAGGGCAAGTATTCGGGAATAAGGGTATTTTCACTTAGGGCCTAAGGACGGACAGGGGTAGGACGGACGAACGGACAACCCGAAAACATACTAATGCCTCCTGCGACACTTCGTGCGGAGGCATTGTTACGGTATAGACGCTATGTTCTTATTATCAGTTGCCAATGCAAGTGATCAGGGAAAACTCTTTGGGAAACTAAAAAAAAAAATGTGAGAAAAGTTAATGGCATTTCATATTTTGAATTCCGGTGTCTAATAAACCTGTCTGCTGTATACACTATGTATGTCTACACGTGTATATTGTGTCCACATGGATTGTGGTGAGAGAGAGAGAGGGGGGGGGGGGATGAGTAGGGAGTTATCTGAGTGAAGTATTGCTGCATGACTTAACTTGTGTACTGAATTCCTGTAACCCAAATTTATCACAGATAAATATTCCAATTGTCACACCAACCCCCAACTAACATCGAGTACTCGTTCATTCTGCTCTACACATACCACCTTGTCGTTGATGTTGTTGTTCGTCTTCCTTTACATAAAAATAAAGGCCATTCGACGATTAAACTTTGACACAAAAAAAGTCACGTCCCTTTTTGTTTGCAGTTTGGTTACTTGTTTGGTTGCTTTGTGCAGAGGAATTTAAAAGCACACGAGCAATAACAAGAGACCACCACAAATATCAATTGAACTCTCAGCTAAGGGACGCTATGCTTCATGACTTTTACAGAATGTGTTCAAAAGTTCATCATAATGGTGTGGTCTTGATTTGTTCGACCGTGCTCGAGGTTTCTCGTAGCCTCGCCGTTACTCAATTATTATCCCACGGCGCAAATTCTCTGGAATCGAGTGCTCTGCATAGCCGCACTAAGAAGGTTTGTCGTCACGGCGGTGGCGATCTACAAAAGGGCTTTTGTAACTATTCGATCAAGAGAAGCCCACAACCATGGCAACTGCAAAAGAGCTCGGAGAGCATGACCCCCGCCAAAACCACAGAGAGTCACATATCGCAATATAGACCAAAATATAACACTAATGTTTGTCTTGTTTCTCAATATTACCAGTATTTCTCTTTTGTTCGCTTATGTCACTCTCTATGGCATAAAAATTCGTAATGTCAATGTTTGAACTTCAACAGAATGATGATTAATGAGAAAAAAGTCAATAATGAAGGCAAAAGGAAGATATTCAAGTATGTGTAGAGAACACTGACTTCCGAATATCAACATAATAGAATAATGAAAAACCCTCTTTTCTTCACATATTGCATTGTACATGGCTTCTACTTCTGGATCGCCAGATCCTAAATAATAGACTGCGATCTGAATTAGTTTTAGATTTAGAATTAGATTTTAACAGACCTTATCATGGAGATGTTGTTCGTTCATTTAATTTTTTTTTGGATGATACCCCATTTTTTTTTTTGTTTCGCGCGCAAAAAAAAAAAAATCAAAAATCAAAAATCAAAAATCAAAAAGTGCAATGTACCGTCCTCTATTCCGGAAGGCGAATAATCCTAAGTGAAAATCGTGACTCCGGCTCAAGATCTGATACAACATTACTTTGTGTCTCTTGCCATAACGAATGTAGTCTGAAATATCCATCAAATTTCATTTCACAGCTTTTTAAGCGATATTGCAGAAACAGACAATTCCGGCAAATACATCCTTCCTGGCTGAGCTAGTAACAACCCATACCATTTTCGGACTCCATTTATTTACCAAGATTTGTTAATCTTCATATACTTTATGTTCTGCGTTATGGCTAATCGACTTAACGCAGCATTTGACTCCCTTGATGACGATGAACTCTTTGATTTGTTTAGACGCTCGCCTACAGAATCAAGAAGTCAGATCAATTCACGTTCTTCTGCACTTTATGAAAACCTCGTTGCCAATAATGTTAATTTTTTTTTCTAATGATTTGTTTAATGATTTTGACTTTGAACATGATTCCACTTTAATCTCCTCCAAATATGTTACGGTTGATCAATTTAAAGATTTTGTGAAAGATTTTTCAGAAAGTATATTTTCTATAGTACATTTGAATATTAGGAGTATGAATAAGCATTTTGATGAATTACAGGTATTGTTAGATAATCAAAATAAACAACAAATATCTGTAATAGGTTTAACTGAAACATGGTTATCATCTGATATTAATTTACCGTATGCATTGAATGGTTATGATTTGATTGTAAATAATAGAGTGAATAGGACCGGCGGCGGGGTTGCGATTTATTTATCCAATGACCTTGAGTTTGATACTTGTGATGATTTAAATATAATGAATGATATAATAGAGTCTTTGTTTGTTGAAATCTCCATCCCTCAAAGTAAAAATATAATAGTTGGCGTTGTTTATAGACCCCCAAACTCCAGTTCTAAAGATTTTTTAGATAGTATGACGAATTTATTAAAAAGCCCTCGTTTTGTTAATAAATGTATTTATATAATGGGTGATTTTAATATTGACTTGATTAAGAGTGATGATAATACGTCACAAGAATTTCTTGAATTATTTTTATCATCCTCTTTTTTGCCATTAATTTCCAAACCTACACGTGTTACAAATCATTCTGCCACCCTCCTTGATAATATTTTCACTAATTCTTTACAAGTTTTGAATTCTTCTATAATTTTATCCGATATGACCGATCACTTTCCAATTATAACATGCTGTGACCTTAAACATTCAGTTAATAAGTCTTATTTTCCTTTATTTAAACGTAGAGCCACACCAGAAAATTTAGCTAGTCTTGACGCTTGTTTAGACAGGGTTGATTGGTCAAGTGTTTGTGATACTGATGATGTTAATGTATCATTTGATAATTTTATGGAGATAATCAATAAGCATTTAGATGATTATATTCCTAAACTAAAAGATAAGTCAGTAAATTATAAAACAATACCTAAACTTCCATGGATTTCGAAATCTCTTCTCCGTTCAATTAACAGAAAAAATAGGTTGTATTATAAATTCAAAATGAAAAAAACTGAGGAGTCAAAAAATAAATATACATCATATAAGAATATTTTGATTAAGGTCATACGATCTGAAAAGCGGAAATATTATACCATTCAGATAGAAAAATATAAACATGACGTGAAGAATACATGGAAGATATTAAAGCAGGCCATGAATATATCAAAAAAGAAATTGAATATTACAAAAATAAGATTTGATAATAAAATTGTTGAAGATCCTGGTGATATAGGAAATATTTTTAATTCTTATTTTGCAATGATTGGAGAGAATCTGGCAAAAGAAGTACCGCAGTCCGATACGCATTTTGCAAAATTTTTAGGTCAATCCAATCCCAGTTCTATTTTCTTAGCTCCAACTACGAAATATGAAATAATAGACATTGTTGCTGCAATGAATGATAAACGAAGTGCCGGTTATGATGATATAAGTAATTTTATTATAAAGGGAATTATATTTTCTATTGCTGACCCACTTTCTCATATTTTTAATAAATCCATATTACATGGTGTTTTTCCTGATTGTATGAAAATAGCTAAGGTGTGTCCTTTATTCAAAAAAGGAGACAGTTTTGATATAAGTAATTATAGACCTATTTCTCTACTTTCATCCATATCTAAGGTTTTGGAAAAATTGATATTTACAAGAACGATTAAATTTCTCAATTATTATAATGTTTTTACAAATTCTCAATTTGGGTTTCGTCAGAAACACAGCACCATTCATGCTCTTTTGAAGTTTATTGATAACGCCGCACATACTATAGATGACCATTCTCATCTTGTTGGTATCTTCCTGGACTTCTCCAAGGCCTTCGATACAATTAATCACGAAATTTTACTTCATAAATTGTCTCATTATGGTATACGAGGGAAGGCCTTGGAATGGTTCAGGAGTTACCTGCAAAACCGAAAACAATATGTATTTTTGAACGAGCACAGTTCTAGTCTTGAAGTTATTAAATGTGGCGTCCCTCAGGGGAGTATATTAGGACCTTTACTTTTCATCATTTACATAAATGATTTTTGTAGATCATCCGATATACTTTCTTTTATACTTTTTGCCGATGATTCAAACATTTTCTTCTCCCACCAAAATCCAATCACTCTTGTCGATACTGTTAATTCTGAATTTAAAAAAGTGACTCAATGGATAAGAGCCAATAAATTATCACTGAATCTTCAGAAAACTAACTACATGTTATTCAGTAAGTCTATAGAAGTTTTACGCACAGATATCATCTTTGATGACGTTCATTTAGAGCGTGTATCACATACAAAGTTTCTCGGTATTACAGTAGACGATAAACTTTCGTGGAAGCCTCATATTATTAATATTAGTAAAATAATTTCGCGTAATATTGGTATTATTAATAGACTTAAATCTCATATCCCGTCGTCTTCCTTGCTGACGTTGTATTTTTCATTGATATTACCTTATTTAAATTATGGAATTTTAGCATGGGGCAGTGCCCATCAAACTTTATTAGATAGATTATTGTTATTACAAAAAAAAGGCACTTCGTATCATTTGTGGCGTTTTTCCATGTTCCCATGCAGATCCATTATTTGTTAGATATAAGATTTTAAAAATCAAAGATTTGTTTTTCTTTCAGCTGGGTCAGTTTATGTTTAATTATAACACAAATGCACTTCCTAGCATTTTTGATTCAATGTTTCCACGAAATCAATCTTTTCATAATTATCCCACCAGGCGATCAAATGAGTTTCATTTACCCCTTCTGAGAACGTTATTGGCTCAAAATACATTTATATACAGTGGCCCTAGATTTTGGAATTCTTTAAGTTGTGATATAAAAAATTCTTTATCTTTGAATTCGTTTAAGCGTAAGTTAAAATTTTTTTTTTGTTGAACTCATATTAAGCTATATATGATTCATTACCTAGCTGGTCTTTACAGCCTAAGGGTTCATCGTCAATCATTGATTTCATCATTGTGTATTTTTTACATTATCTTATTTGTATAAACTTTGTTCGGCTGATCGAGCTGAAACACCTCAATTCCCTCTTCTGATCCAGATGTACAGCACCTCAATTCCATCTTCTGATCCCGATGTTCAGCGTGTTGGCTTTTCCTTTCACTTCCTTTTTCTTTCTCTCCTTTCTTTCCATTGTTCTTTTGTGTTTTATTACTGTCATGGTATACCCTACTGTAAAGTCATGTAAAGTCGTTGTGTTTCTACTGTCTTGTTCTGTCCTGTCTTGTTCTCTCCTGTCTTTGTAAAAAAAAAGTTCAATGTATTCACAAGAATCCTTTGAGTGGTTCACAATTTACAAGCATGCTTTTCAGTGAACCTCTCAGTTCTTTCTTTCTTTTTTCCCCTCCAAACATAACTTTGTATTTTGCCGACATGCATGTATAATTTCGTATTTGTTAAACATTATCTACCATGTAAAGTCGAATACATGCCTATGTTATATCTTCTGATTCATTTCGTGTTATGTTTGACGAAAAAGAAAGAAGGAATGAAATAAATGAAAAATGAAAAAAAAAAATGAAATCCGAAAACGACTCCGAACGTTCGTTGGTAGGCATTCACGTTTTTCCCATTTTCAGATGAACAAAGTTTCGGAGCATGAACCTTCACAACAAGCTACAAATGTTCCCAATAATGAACCCTATTTAAATTTTGGAATAAAGGATATCTAGGTAAACTGAATTTGTGTGTTTCGATAACACGAACCATTGGAATACCGAATCTTATTTTCATTTTTTAATAGACAAACCTTTGGAATAACCCTGGAGGAATAACGAACGTCACCCGATTTGTCATGCGTGCACTCTCACTATGTGCGCCCGTTCATTATATGTATTTCATGTATAATCTTGTTATTCTCCTCATTCTTCTTCTTCTTCTTCTTTGTTTTTTTTTTTCTTCTTCTTCTTTCATGTGATCTGCATGTTCTTTACAATGTGTCGGGGCTGCGAATCTCACAGGTCCATGCAGCTCTATTCCAGCGGGTGAGCCGAGGCGGAGGGCCGAGGTCGCCACTGTCAGAAAAAAAACGTAAGGCGCCGTCTGTTCCTGTTCGCATATGCTTTAGTACTACTCAGTCTCTAGGTTTGTTTGTTTGTTTATTTGTTTGTTCATTTCCATCTGAGAAGATGGCTGGATAGCTCATATTCAGCTACGCTAAGCTGGTCTTCCATGGGGTCCAGTTGGATGTGAGGTGGAACCACTTCACCGCGTTAAACACCCTGCTCTTTGCGATGAATGAATGAAGCGGGATCTTAAACGTGCATGAGTTGTTACTCTCTCATACACGGGACCTCCATTTTATGTCCTATCCGAGGGACAGAGTGTTTTGCCTCTTGCTAGAGGGGACGGCATGCTTACACACAACAATGCTCAGTCCAGACTCGGGTTCGAACCCGGGCCTTTAGGATCGTGAGACAGACGCGCTACCGACTGAGCCAACTCACCGCCATGATATGTGAGTTCTAGGTTTGGGCTTGGTATTATTGGAGTATTATTGGAGTGATGGTGACCGTGTCCAGATGGTACCATTCGCTACTGTCTGATTGCATGTTTGGGTTGGAGCTGTAGCAAGGGCTCAAGGGTTCCTGCATGCCAACTGAAAGGACGAGAAGGGCGAAAGTCAAGGGTCCAAGGGATACGCATTTTCTTGATTCAAACGTAAAGAATTTTTGAAGGGTCTTGGGTGGCCTTCTGCTTATATTAGCTATACAAGTGTGATTTTCTCTACGAAGAGATGGAGGGAAGATGCATGCGACAGTTCAGGCAGGCGCCATGATCACTGATGTAGGACTGGGAGGCAACGATGATCCCCATGGTGTCAATGAACCATATATGAGGCTATAGAGTTGCCTAACCTCGAATCCTTCTGGTGAGCCTCGGAAACGGCAATATTGCAGGTGAATGACAACACGAGATATGCTATACTGCTAATATTCATGCCTGACAAAAACTATCAAATCCTTTGTGATTCGTTCAAATCTGTTCTAATATTCAATAATGTGTATGCTATCGTCTTTTCGTCTTACCCGGTCTCCGACTCGTGAGAATCTGTACCGTCTGCTCGACCGACATGTACGTGTGATTCGTCATCAATATCTGATCCCCAGCCTCGAAGTGAAAAGATTGCAGGATACTGTTGGTTGCTGCAGGTTGAGACATTCAAGAGAGTTGTGGTAACGATGTGAAAGCTGGGGATTTCGGAAATGATCATGAAATGCTTCATTTCTATTGTTTGTCGCCAAAAAGTTGAAGTGTTACATCTACGACAGTGTGTTGAGGATGGACTTGTTAGACAGCCCCCTACCCAACACGAGTGACACGCACACATTCACCCGCTCCCAGATCAAGAAAGAGACGGACTTGGTTTTTATGTATACATTTTTATGTGTGTGTATAATGTATCATACTGTCTGTTAGTTTTTATGATCAAATGCTTGGAGAAATATGTGAAAAGAGAAAACGTTAATTTGACTCTTATATAATGAATAGAGTGAAATAGTATAAACATATAGTTATAGAAGTTAAATCAAATCCATGGTATGAAAACAAGAAAGTTGTCAAATTGCACAATTTCACAAGTTTTCACGAGACATATTATGGTCGCAAAATAGTGGAGCTAATGGCGTCATCACCTCACCATATTCTCAGCATATCATTATCATCACACCCATTTTTTTGTTTTGAACATGTGCATAATAAAAAAAAAATGACTCCACCGCATATTTTATGACGGTACAAGTTACACTATTTTTATAGATGGTTTTGCAACGGCGGCGTGGGTATTGATAGAGATCTTTACTCCGAGAACACCAGTTCTCATCGAATAAAAAAAAAAAATTTGTTTGGTCACATTAG
This sequence comes from Diadema antillarum, assembly GCF_040938485.1. Taxonomy (NCBI): domain Eukaryota; kingdom Metazoa; phylum Echinodermata; class Echinoidea; order Diadematoida; family Diadematidae; genus Diadema; species Diadema antillarum. The sequence goes on from NW_027271997.1 coordinate 194,546, forward strand.
TGCTTGACTAATCCCCATTGAACAATCTGTTATCACACTTTACAACACAAGACATGACATGCTGTTACCCACCAGTTGTTGCATTTTCGATGAGCAGCAAGTTTTCAGGCTGTGCTGCCACGAAATCGGCTACTTGCTTTGCAGCGTTCTTGTACAAATCCAGCGCTTTAAATCTATACCACAGCTCTGGATTGGATTCCATTTCTTCAAGCATCCTGCATGTGGACAAAGTGCATCAAAAGAGGTTACAACAAGACTGTCAGTAATGTTTCCGGAGGGATACATATTTTATACAAAAGAAAAATCATGATGATAACTGAAAGGTTCTATATGTTTTTGATGCTTCCGCTGTTATGTATAGAAATATTTGTGAAAAAGAAAAAAACGAAAGTGATTTGACGGAGTTTCAAAGGGTCGATATTGTGATCATGAACATTTATGGTTAAAAATAATTATTCGATCTGAGCTGTGTATAATTATGTGTACACGTAAATTACCAACATACCTGCGCATTTCTGGGCCCCGTTTCATAAAACTTGTTATCAGTGACAAGTTGTGATAGTTGTTATAAGCTACTGAAGTCCTTGCATCTGATTGGCTGAGAGTAAATTTGTCATAGAAATGTGGCAGTTTGTCACTGATAACAATTTTTATGAAACGGGACTAAGATTAGACTATAATTGAATATTCATATCTTATTATGCCTAAAAAAAAGCAAAACAAAAAATATCGATGAACGGAGGAAGAATATTAGATGCACGCTCTAGCATTACATGATATACACATCTACGATTTGACGTTGTCATTGGTTGTTAAGGAGAATAAAACCCACGTTTACAAATGCTAATTGAGGGGATGTCGCAATATCATAATAGCTTAACACATAAGCGAAGTTTGAGGAAAATCGGAATCCTTTAAAAACTATGAATTTTCAAAGTTTTGGTGGGCTGGATGAGATGAAAAGACTACAACAGACGTATCACGTATGGGAAACGATATGAATAAAACAAGCAAAATGCAACATATTTTCACTTTCTAGCCTAATAAAAGAGCTCTTGACTATCCTCGTTTAGAAAGCAAGGGGCATGAAATACAGTAACAAGAAAGTGTACTCAACATAAAACATGAATTTTTGCGGAATTCCCTGCATACATCATGCATTTTCTGTATGTCGTTGTACATATAGGTCGTACGTGACATCACAATCTGTAGTTTTCAGTTTTCTCATCCAGCGATGGCGGTACCAAAACTTTAAAAATTCACAACTTTGAACGGATTTGCCTCAAACTTCGCTAATGTGTTCCAGGAGCATTCTGCATTCCCTCATTCCACACGTATTATCGTATATTGGGTTTCGATTTCCTTTCGAAGTTTCGAAGGATGGTGATAGGCCTATACAGACAAAAGAGAGAGGGGAATACAATGAACAAACCTCTGCTGAATTTTCAACAAGCTCTTCGGCACACTTCCGTAAGACCCGTGGTTAACATAGGCCAGGTCTACCGGGATGAAGAACTCTCGCTCCCGGAGACTTCTCCCGAATTCCGGAGGTTCACAGTGCTTGGTGAGCGAGTGCGTGGACATGCTTCTGGCAACGGTTAGCCCATGTCCTAGGTAGTGGGCAGATGTTGCTCCACGACACACCGGTACGAACTGCCGTAAGGTTCGGGCTGATATTAGAGAGACAGAAAATAGCCGAGAAAGTTATAAAGAAGGAATTCGCCCACTCTTCTGGTCTGTTACCATTCTTCTCGTCTTTTTACAAGCAAGAATTGATGAACATAATATGGTTGCATCCCAACAGTGCAAATAACTTATCATGGGTATGTGGGTTGTGGGTAGTTAAGGTCTTCCCATATGCAACACCACGTAAATTCATTTTGCTCATGTTATAAGTATAAACATTGTCGCATAAAAAAAAAAAGAGATGAAAAATGGTTTCTCGCGACTACTTATTTTCTTTGCTCTAGAGCAAAGTGCCGTTATGTGAGACGCACAAATTCTTGCATAAAAACTGTATAGTTGATTCTTTGGCCGCTATACCATGAACTATTAATAGCACGGGCGATCAGTCAAACAGCGGATTCAATTAAAATTATGGATGCTAGAAACAGATGACGACCAAGTAAGACTTAACATTTTAGCAAACTTGATTTACAGAGAAAAGAGAACTGTGTACATGATATACCTGTGTGTTTTGGGTTTTTGTTCTTTTTGTATTTTTACATTTTTACTTATAGAATTCATACATTATACATCTGTGCCGGTTTCAGGGGAACTGGTTGGTTTATCATTATCATTTTTTTTTTGGGGGGGGGGGTAGGTTATCGTGTATTTGTTTTTAAGTTTGATGGGACCACATACTTTACTTGTCTGCACCTCAGACATAGAATCTCAATTCTTATTTACCTATCTGGTTTAAAACATTGTAATACGGCGGCGGTAACAGGGGGCTTCAAAAATATAGGAAGATGATCCAATGGGGGTACGCAAGGAGCCAGGCGTATTGCTGTATGCCAGTGTATAAATCAACTATTTTTAGGCATACTGAACCCCCCCCCCCCCCCGCCAAGATATGACTGATATTAAACATTAAAGGGATGATACGGTATTTGGTGAAGTGTGGATTCAGCTTTCGACCTTTTTGCGAGAAACTTAGAAACTACTTTATGAAATTGTAAAGAGCGCACAAACAATTCTACGATGAATTCAAAGTTTATTCGATGAAAATCGGTTTTGAAATGGCTCGTGAAATATCATAAAACAAAGTAAAAGAGAGCAATCCTATTAAAAGATGGGTCCCTTCTTTAATGGGGATCGCTTTGTTTTGGACAACTTAGCCATTTCAAAACCAGTGCTCATCAAATAAACTTTGAATTCCTCTTAGAATGACATGCTCTTTATTATTCCATAAAAGATCTCATCACCGAAAAACGTTTGAAACCTGAAGCCCCATCTCAACCGAAACTGATCTATCCCTTTCACATAAAAGAGCCCTCACCCAAACCAAAGAAGTCTTTATGGAGAAAACTGCTGCAGCAAAGAGAGGTATATAATTTGCTTACCTGTTACAGTAATGTTGCTTGGAGCCATGGTTGATATCACCGCCACTGTTTGCAGGAGGCTCTGATATATAATTCATGAACGAAATCATGTGGCTTTATGACCCAATTTTGCGTGCGCTTGTCTGATTCTCTCCCCCCCCCCCCTCTCTATCTATCCATCTATTTATCTATTCATCTGCAGTATCTATCTTTCTACTAGGTCTACATGTACTTTCCTGGCAGCGACAATACACCACGCTATCCTTGGTTACCGGCAATGACACGATGAACTTGGAACAACCACCAAGGCCCCGAAATGGCAACATTGTTATGTTAATAGCCCAAGGCTGACAGGGCTTGTCGCATAAAAGACAGAGATTATTAACCCTTTTCGTGCCAATGAGTCAAATATGCACGAATGGCACACACACACACACACACACACACACATTCACATACACACATAGACATTCACACACACACATTCACACACACACACACACACACACACACACACACACACACACACACACACACACACATTCATGGACAGAAAATAACTGGTACACGGATGATGAATGCCGGGGGTGAACATGCACTATGACTTTTTTTTTTAAATTCAATTGTCGCCCTCAGTCATGTCTGTTGAAAGATTGCCAATACTAACTGTACATCTTAGCAAACATTCAAGTCGTGCTCAGTCAAGGAAAAGGTGCAGTCCAATTAATGTCTTCTGTTAATCATAGATTAGCAGTCAGGGGCGGATCCAGGAATTCTGTAAAGAGGGGGCGCGTTTACAAGATTAAAGGGGGGGGCACGCACCCCTCCCCCATTTTTTCTTTTTATTTCTTTTGTTTCAACAAAAAATAAAGGGGGGGGGGGGCTTGCGCCGGTTGCGGTCCTCCCTGGATCCGCCCCTGGCAGTGATTGATATGAAGAATTATGAACCTGAACAAAAGTGGTATAATATTAGAAAATATATCGCAGACATTTAGATATTCATTTGGCCAAATAAGAGATAATCACCGTGTACTAAATCAATTCATGTCAAAAGATATTTGCATTGCACAGGTCTCTTACACTAAGGACAGTTTCTATGGAATTTGTGACTTGAACTTCACTGTCATCTGGAATTGTCATTTCTCTACCTTTTTGTACTTCTTTTTTATGATTAAATTCCTAGTTATTTGATATTGTTATTTTCTAAGCCTCCTAATAGGGCTCGACCAGATCTTACAAGTACATACGGTATATAGGATCAACCATCGGGAGTACCGTACAGTCGTGTAGCCTACCCATACTATAATATAATGGTTCCTGATCCACCCTAAACTTAATCAAAATGAAAGAGAACCATGTCCAATGAATGGACAGTCTTACCTTTCGTAGCTATTCCACTGCTTCTTCAAATTACTTCCACGACTCAAGTGAACAAACAAGCCCAAGATTCCAGACAAATTCGTTAATACGTGAAATGTGGTCTTCAATTTATTTATTTTTTCCTTCACCTAGACCACGTCACTCTGGAAAATTGCAATCCAATATCAAAATTATTTACAAAAAGAAGAAAACGAAACTTTGGCAGATTTTTTATTGTTCATGGTGATGAGTATAATTTGACTTTGTACTGAAATCCCCAATTTGCACTCCGAGTGGGTAACATAATTATTACGCACTTTGTGTCCATCAGTTATTAGATAGAAACTCGCGAGTATAGACAAAGCTACTTATCTTGTCTCGTTCAGTGGAATCTCTTGCTTTTGATGTACGACCCTGGACAGATTGAGCTGGTCAACTGCTGGAGTACCGAAGATTTAAAGGTGACACAGCTCTACATTACATAAAAAAAGTGTAAAACCGTCACACGAGTAGGTCAATTATAAAGCATACCAGCGCTATATGGAGGAAAACATGTCCAAAAACGTTCACAGTCTACAAGCACTCCCTCGTTTACCCGACATCAAGGCATATTCAGCAAAACGGTTGATCAATTCACCTCCTCCCCTGACTCGAATCATTCTGATATACATTTGTTAACGACTGCCCATGCGTAGTAGTAAAGAACTAAAAGATAATAATATATAGAGGAATGCAGAAAAATAGAAGTATAGACAAACACAAGAATACGAGAGTGCAAAATAATATAAAATGTTCAAAGAAGCTCTATTAGCTTTTTTTTTCTCTCCCTCTCTCTTTCTCACCCTCTATCTCTCTCTAAGTATCTATCTCTCCATTTCTGTCTTATTTATTTGATAGCTTATACCCAATCCCCCGTTCTTTCCACTCCCACAAAAGTAGTCTTCCCATGAACCATAGCGAATTCATTCATCCATTCATTCTATTTCCACACAGGAACTTGTTTCAGCCACAGGCTGTTCTTCCTCAAGTCCATAATATGATACAGGAACATAATACACAAATAACACACACACACACAAAATGAAGTATACAATAAAAAAACACACAAATGGATTCATATTTCCATAAAGTCAGATCAACAGACAATGATTGTTGACACCAGCAAGAGGGTGGAAGAGATGAAGAGTCAGACAGTCTTAAAATATAAATTCAAACTTCATCCTTTGAATATGTTTTGTGAGTTTTCGTATGGGATTTTTTTTTTCTGTGATCATTTGACGCTATTAACCGTATATGTTAACTAAACGCCCAAGGCATTTGCTTCCCCACCCCCATAACGTTTTCGTCAATATTGTTATTAAAAGTTTATTTTAGACATCAACTCACTGTTATCTTGTTTCATTCACCACATGGGGTTTCAAACTCACTTTTATTTTCTAACTTGCAATGTTTTTAAACATTTCCATACATGTCTATAGTACGCTATAAATGGCTTTTCTCTACTTTTTTTTTGAGGGGGAGGCGGTAAACATAGAACATAATTATTCAGGTTATGTACGCTCTAAGAAAAATAGGTTCAACCTTGCAGGGGTCCAATTTTGCACCTTTCTGGCCGGAAAGGTGCACAATTGCACCCCTAACGGTGCTCCCAGTGGTCTGATAGTTGCAAAGTACGCACCCGTATAAGTACAAGTCGAACCTTTGTTTTTAGAGTGAGAGGTATTTGGTTACCATACAATTTTGACTTTATAGATGAATGGCTATCGCATAATCTGGTTAGAGTTTATGATTGTAGAATGCGTTCCTTTTAGCTGTAGCTTCGTGTAATTTCTTTATCCGTGTCTCTTTGCAGTAAATATGAAATGTTTACTTTGATGTCAACATATTGGTGTAAACCGAATACTGTTTGGTCTTCGAATATTTATTTGGTTCACGTAATGCACCTGAAATAGAATAGAGTAGGACTAAATTTTAATGATTACTCGAATGATATCAAACACTTTATCCTCCCCTCCCCTTCCCCTTCAACAGAGCCGTAAGATTACGCACGTAAACTTTAAACTGCATTCATCAATGGATTTATTAACAGCACTGTATTAGCTCTATCACTGCTTGTTCTAGAAAGGAATTCGTGAACAGTTCCTTAACGTAAGTAGGGCTTGTACATGTTCCTTTTATACCAAGTGGTCAGTAACTAAAGCTATTATACATTTTCAGCGGTGTGGGCGTTTGTCACAGAACTCTGGTTTCCTGCTTGTTACGGCGCCATATGTATGTACGTGTATACATAACAGTATAATGAGAGCATTTTGCGTGTTACTTGCTTTAAGCCCCATTAACATAGACATGCCGGATCACACCGGATCTGATCCGGGATGACCCGAGGAGAGATCCTTGTTTACGCCTTGGTCATCCCTGGACATCCGGGAGGCCAACACGCAACTTTTGGAGGTCAAAAACATCCGGCGTCATGCGGGGACTGCCGTGTTGGCCAAGCAATCCGGGATGGCCCGTGTGGCTGCCGTGTATAAGCTGCCGTGTTGATCCGTGTAGACGCCGCGCTCTTCCGGCATGGACTGTGTACTTCTATTAGTTGCCTCATTATGGGTAACATACAGCGAAAAATTGAGACTTGAGGCAGACGTTGCTCTCGATCTTGTGCTACCTTTTAATCGAGCTGTCGGCCTGTCATCAGGCCTTCAGGATCTACCATCAGAACGATTATATTAACCTAATGGCATAGTGTGCCATGATATATAACGCAGTGTCATATCAATCTTCTGAAAGTATTACCTTTACAATATGCACAAATTAATCATTTGATTCAACGCAAAAATGCAATCTAACATCATCTTATCAACAAAAATATATGATGTATCAAAAAATGGAAAAATGATAACAAATAACTCTTATTTCAATTCTTATATCAAACTTCTGAAATATAATAATCATGCTTTGCCATCACTAAGCATGAAGATTACAAACAAAATGGTAATAATGTATAAACATATATTCATAAGCATTGTATATTCATATATGCATACATATGCCTATGCGTATATTATGTCTTCTTTTCACTATCAACGATATAGATACAAGATATATGAGATAATATTAAGTCATCCGTCTCCCAGCTAAGTCAGTGAGGGTCAACCTTGAGGAGTCAGAAATGGGGTTTCCCAGGTAGAAGTTTTCTAGATTCCAGCTTGATTCCAATCAATGTCGGTTTTTGTCTGTTTGTTTTGTTTCATCATAATCGCCGCAATAATGATGTGCAAAACTTGATAATTGTATTAGAGACCTATCTGCGAGAAATCTATAAGACGACACAGCATCCTGGGATGGAGAATGGAAACAACTGTCTCGCGCGTGTGCGGAACACCATTTTTCCTAATAAACGTTGTCTTTTGCGTTCGTGTCGCAGATCTAATTTTTGCCGAAACAAAATGATTGAGTTTTGCAACTGATTGACAAATTGCCCTTCATCGACGTAAATTCCATCAATTTGAAGGCGGGCCACCAAATTTGCCCTTTTTTGAAATTTGGTGGCGCGACTTTCATTTTTGGTGGCCCCGAGCCACCGGCCACCGTTAGTGTCGAGCCCTGATATATTAAACACAACTAAGGTACAATAATCAATTCAATTCAATTCAATTCATTTTATTTTCATACTTCTCATTTATGAACATTACAACAGAAACCAGACAAGTTCTTTTACCTTGTGAACAATGTGCAGAAAACAAACAATATACATGGTGATAACACAGTAATTACATGTAATGATAACTGGTCAAGATCGAAATCGAAATGGGGTTGATCAAAGAGAAGTATGACGGGACCTACATGAAAGCTAGCTTGTTTGGCTGTAAGCCCCGAGTAATCAGTGTTTGTGAAAAAGAAACGGAGAACGGATAGAAGATAAGACCAGAATGATGATGTAAGGTTGCCAAATTTTATGTAATAAAAAAGAAGAAGAAAAAGAAGAAGAAGAAAAACAAACAAACTATACATTAATATGAACTTACTGTGACCGAGCCATCATTATTATACAGCCTACTGTGGTATATATACTATAAACTATTGTTGCATTAAAACTTTCACCAGGATATGATCAGTAAGACACAAAAAGTAACATGTACAACTATTAAGCCATTTGGTGCCTGCCGTCAAGCTCTGCATAGAAGGTTAGAGAGGGGCAGAGGGAAAGAGGAAGAGAGGGAAACGAAGTAGAATGTGGAATTGCTAATGATGAATTCAGAGAGCCCGATGGCAAGACCCTAAATGGAATCTGCAACGTGTTGACAAAATGTTTGATCGGACAATAACATACCACAGTATTACATAAGACATTACGACTGTTCAGTGTCTGCAAAATATGCACTCAATAAAAACTCTTTTAATTTACGTTTAAAGGAATATAAAGACGAGATCGAGATCGTATCGTATCAAGATACGATAAACGCCAGGGCTGTAAGAAGAAGAAGGTATGTAAATATTATATGGGAAAGGAGGGAGAAGGAGAGAGGACTGTGCCCCCCCCCCCCCCATTGTAACCAGGCGTCCACTTTACCAAAATGGACAAAAACAAAACAAAAACAGAAACAACATTCTACTTTTCTTTCATACCGTGGTGCGTGTAGCACGTAGTTTGCAACCTCTTTCATCTCCTTTCTGTCTTTTCGCTACCTCTGTAAGACCAACCTCACAATAATTTTATTGTTAAGTCCACTCCCCCTCCCATTACCAAAGTACGTAAATCCCTCAAGTAAGCATTGGCAAGTTTGAATAATTAGCGCGGAATGAGAACGATTGTTTGAGTCAAATTACGTTGAATCGTTGTGTATAAAAACTCTGACTTGCCCACTTAATGAGATCCAAGACAGACTGGACACTAAAAGGGGGACGGACAGGAAAAATTTCCCATGCTTTGTCTCCGAAATTTACTGCAAACATACACCTAAAGTGATGACTGAAAACAGTTCCGCTTGAATTATAGTCCCACGTCTATCCCAGAAAAAATAGACTGATACTCTCATACACACACAAAATAAACCACCAACAAAAGAGAACAGAAAAAGTTGATAATGCGGTTGACACCAGCCTATAGGTATATTCGATAGCATGATGACATCAGTTTGGGGTAAATTCATTCATTTTTCGTGATCGATCTGCATCGCAAAAAGAAAGAAAGAAAGAAGGGGTGATCTGCACGTATAGAAAGCAGTGACAAGGCGAGGTGTTATATAACCTGATTATCTCTGGCTGGGTTGTCTTGCCTTCTGAACTCTTAACCCTATAAAGCCCAAGCTATTTTGACTCTTCCATAGGCCCAAGGAGGGGGGGGGGGATGGGGCGGGGCACATTGTGTCCCCCAATATAACTTTTTTTTTTTAATAAATATGATGTATGACCGCCGTATTTGGCACATGGGTAGAGCAACTCATACTCTATATGACCCGACATTTGAAAATTCTCAAGGTCATCCACTGAGGGCGCTATTAACCAAAATATAAAGAAATACATAGGAAATACACTAAAATCATGTTTTTATTTTTATTTCTTTATCCCCAGTATATATGTTTCTATTTTATATTGATCATTTTCATATATTACCACAAAGGAAAAGTAAGTCAACCTTCACTATTTGTTATGGTTGAACTTTCTCAAGGTCAACGTATGGGGGCGCTATTCATTACAATATAAAGAAATATATAAAACCTATGATGTATTGCTTTGAATGGATACATATATTGGTATCGCATTTCGTATTTTCAAAACATTGAAATTTTGAGTTTGCAGATTGATAATATGATAAACAAATGATATTATAGGCAGAGCTTGTGTGAAGATAACACAAAATAAAAGGGTAGTCTTTGGAAAATGCTGTATTTTCGATTATTTCTATCTTATCTATTGTTTGATGCCTATTTCATATAGAAAATAAAGGAAATAATAAGGCCATTTCAGGGTAATTCACAACCATAATTACTTCACCTTTGGTCCTTCAGCAAATTACAGCCAAGAATACCCCCATTTCATCCATTATCATATTACTAACTGAAATTGGAACAGAAAATCATGCAAAATCTGACGAACATGGTTGTCAGTTTACGGTTTCCATGGCAACCAGCAGTATGGAGCAAAGAAAAATTATACATCAAAATGTTCGTAACAAGATTCTAGGTAAAGTCACCAAATTTGGTTGAAATCGGGTAAAGGGTGTAGGAGTTGCAAACGAAAATATGGTGGGGGCACAGTGTGTCCCCCCCCCCCTCTTGGGCTTTACAGGGTTAAAGCATTTCTCCAAAGTGTTGCCCGCTTAGAGTAACTCTTGTTTGTTTTCAGAGAAGGAATAAGCTTTAGTTACTCAGCCTATGTTCGCTAGTGTATGAACATCCTTTTCCAGTGAAAATGAAGTGATTATGCATTCAAAACTAATGAAAATTTTTCATAATTGCACATTTTCCTCCATTTGCTCCCATTATTGTTGAGTTTTAGAAATTCTCCTAAGGCCCCCTTTAGCCCCACCGTTGGTACGGGACTAAGCAAAAATTTACCATTTACAAGTGTAAAAAGTCCTAAAGTGAACGAAATTTTTCGCATGTCTCCCCTGCTCGATTTCCCGTTTGATTAATCCCCGTTGAATCTCCCAGGTGATCACCCCAGTGACTAGCGTGAAAGGGGTACTAAGTATCAATTGGGTTCGCACGTCAAAGCGAACAGCGCCAACTGTTCACACGCGTGCGCCATCTAGGAGCGCCATCTTGGCAAGATGAGAAGAAAAACCAATTTCAGCTTTGGAAATTGAGAAAGAATGAACAATGTCACTCTTTGAATACAGTCTAAAGTGCCTGATTTGTATTGACCCGATTGTAACACTTTCTTGCAAGATAATAATATATTCTATGAGTCAAGTTAACATCGTTATTTGCAAATTAAACGTTTATGGGCGCTTGACGAGGCGATCATTAATTTGTTGGGTGGGATGACAGGGTGAATGGAAAGATATAATCAGAGCGTACATCTTATACTTCACGTAATAACAAAAGGTAAAATATCGCACGTTGTACATTCAATATTGTCCACGCTGCTGGAGCTCGAAAAACTGGTATCAAAGTTTCCAAATGTTTTGTTCCAAATGTCTTCGTTTGTATGGTGTAATCTTACAGGTTCCATTGTCATTCAGTCGCAGAATATTATAGCAAATTGTGATGCTTAGTCCTTTTTCTGTCACTTTTTTCTCTTTATGCCTTCTAACATGTGATGCATGCCGCTTTGACTAGTGGACTGCTGTTAATCTATGCTCGCTTTTTGGGCTTATAAAGTCTGAACAAAATCTTCTCTCTGGAGATTCGTCTGGTACCACACACAGCGGTCACGAGAACCTTTACGCAGCACATGATGTCGAAGGTTGGAAAACATGAAAATTATCTTGTATAGAGAAGTAACTTCAGGAATTTGTGTTATCTATCTCCCAGTCATTTAGTAAGTCCTTCCCAGACCAGAATCTCAAGATTTTAGTGATATTTTGTACAATCTGCACGTCAGTGGTTATGAGAGTGATGAAATAAGCAATAAAAACGTTGGCATTTGAAACTGTGGGCGTTCAGTTGTTGATGTACTTGGAAGTGAAGTAAATTAGTACCTCTTTATTTTCAGACAGAGTAATTCGCCGTCGGTTAAGTAATTATTGCATATCACTTTATGCAATGATTGCGTGATGGGATTGGATTTAAATTTCAGGAATATTGATTTGGAAAATCTTCAGTCCCAGACCTGATAAATAGATCCATCAAGGAAAGGCTTCTGTGAGGCAACTTGCTGGTTGGTTACACTTCTCTGACTTTGCATAAACTTTCCAAACGTGTTGTGTACACTCCGGTCCTTAACCAGTGAAGTTGAGCAAAGACCCTTGAAGACCATGTTGGGTGAGTACCTACTTATCCTCATGCTGCATAGTATCTTCCAACCGATCGAAGACCAAAGAAAGGCCGTGGCCTGCAGGCCATGATCTTCTCTCTTGGGGGAATGCAAATTTGGAGCTAAGCAACAATGACGTTCCAGTCCATTCTTACTGGTTGACAAAGCGAAAAGCTACACCTAACGATTCCGACCCATACTCTCGCGCCATTCTAAAGCTACTGAACTGTATCCAACCACAAGGAGTCGCTGTTTTCAAAGGACAGGTCTATTGTCCCATACCCAATGTGGCGCCCAGTGTATTTGTGCGCATGTACACAATCGCCTTAACAACGACAGGGAAAGATTAGGCTTCCCTGACAGCGTTGGAAGATACAGTATGTGGGCCCACGCCGCATTCGTGAGTAATTCTATGTTTGTCGACTTCTTTCGTGAGTAATTCTACGTGCGTCGACTTCTCACGTCATAATGTGTCAAGGATGACTATGTCGATACGGAATCGTAGATCCGCGTTTGAATAGATGAAATGAAAACTATTCATTGATAGCCAGAGATTCAAGAATAGTTTGGACTCTAAACTTTGAGACTAGTTCGACCAAGAAGACCCCTTCAAGAAGCGTTATTTGTTTATCTTGTTGTGAACTTTATGCACTCATTCGGAATTTTCACTTCATTGGACGCCATTAATTTGTCAGCTCTAGAGAGCTGTGTACATTTTGTGGGGAACAACATCGACAAGGAAGCAGTATAAACGTGGACATTGACATACCAGGGATTTTTTTTCAGCTTATGATATTAATGAGTACTGTAAAAAATTCCGCGCATGGGCCTACCTGCTGAGCTGATATAACGCACGTCCATAATCGGTAAAAAACTTCGCTGTTTTGCACCGATCCCTGACGCGCTTCTGTGTCCATCATCATGTCATGGTTCTATGTCTGATTATCTGATCACAACTCGGGATATTTAAAGTGTCTCCCTTTTGGCGATTATCAAAGATTCTGTCATAAACTTTTCATTAGACCTGCATTAGTGTATGAGCAATGGGATCCGGTGCGTCTAAGAAGAAACCCGACAAAACCATACAGACGAAATTAGCGTAAGTAAATTTATTTCAAGATAATTGTTTTCATGTACAGTTTTCGTGATTACTGCTCTGTCAGAAACTGTCAACAAGCTTATCATCCTCCATAAAGCTAGCAAAACAGGGATTTTTACCTATTTTTATGGCACTGTCTGCGTGCATACCTGTATAACAAAGGATGTTCCTTACAATATAACCAGAAAGTTTGCGAGGAAGGGGGGTCATCCCACGAGACTGACAACCACGAGTCACACAGCCCACGAGTTCGACATTGTTAAAAAAAAAGCTCCAATAGTCATACAGCCCAGTTTGGCGATAGGCAATTTTGAAGGCCCATGAGTTCGACACATAAGATAAAACAGACCACGAGTTCGACAACACGGGGTTTACTGTGTCGGTCTCGTGGGCCTTGTTTGCTTAGTGTCAAACTCATTGGCTGTTTAACTCGTGGGCTGTATGATTCACGGAGTGTGTGGCTCGTGGCCTGTATGATTCATGGGTGATGTGCACTCATGGATTTAATAGCTCATGAGTATGGGTTCTCAAGGGAAATGTTTTTATACACATACATTTGACACCTACTGAAATTTTCTGTCGTCTTATATTGTACAACATTTGCTAAGATAAAGTATGACATTTGAACATTTTGGTTTACGGCTTTATTATTGTATAAAGTTTCGTGCTTGTTATACTGTGTTTAAACCTGAATACATAAAGGTAACTAATGGAGCCACACGTATATAGATAACTAATTATTTCATACAGCTGCTGTACTCGCGTTCGATTGTTTTCTTTCTTTGTTTGTTTGTTCGTTTGTTTTTATGCAGTCCTTTACAATGGTGTATTGTAGCTCGTAACCAGAGGATCGATAATCTTAATTATTTTGAAAACCATTCCCTGGGTTTAAAAAATGGATACCTATGGATGATAATGAATGCAGGCTTTAGGCGTCTGTATTCAGGTCTAGATTTTGGCCATACTTTACATACGGTTTATAAGTTGGGTGGTCATGACCAGGTGGATGGGGTCAAATCCAAACTTGATCATTCTTCGAAAGATTATCCAGTTCCAGACCGATTTCAAAATGACATGGCAGACGTATTGCAACATAATATGCACTGACGGGAAATAATAAGCATTCACGAATGTCGTCATGAAGGACCTAACACTTTTACGCGCCTCGATGTTGATGGCAGGACAAAGTAATCGTGATGTCATGTGTGTACAAAAAGCGGGTGTCATAATAAGTCATGTGTATTTGTATTTCTATTAATTCGCACCAAGAATGTACAAGGGAGCTGATGCTTTTAAATACAGCACTGATTCGTCATCAGTCCCTTCCCTTGTAGACGCATGAATCTATGATCTTCAGGTATAGTACATGATGTTTGCATTTTTCCGTACCTCATTTCAAAGACCCTCAAAATGGAGATCGTTCTTTTTCGTACATCGCCCCGAAACTTTAAAATTCATCACCCCCCCCCCCCCCATAATAAGCAAATACATAATTTATGTAGTCTTCTTCAAGAAGCATGTTTCTATTCGAAGGGCTATAAATTTCCATCTGATATTTCTGGCTATCTGCACATAACTTTATCATGAGTGATATAGAACTCTTATACCTTTTGGAAAGGCGCTATATAGCACAGTGTATGTGTGTATGTACCGGACTATTTCAGAAAATCTAGTATACAAGGTTGTATTCGTAAGCCCTCCATGTGTTCTGTTACCAAACTATTCTTTCATCATTCTTACATAAAAAGGGAATAGAGGGAAAGAGGTAGATTATTTTGGAAGAAATTCGCGTATCGTATATCACACTTATCATCTTCTATAATCCACTCTCCTCGTTATATTTCTGTTCTGAGCTATCAAGACTACACTTGCACGGTCTCTGTTTCTCTCTCCCGTCTCTTGTTCACTAATACATTCAGCAGAAACAAAATTAAGCTAAATGTTCAGCGAAAATAGTCCTTTTTTCAGCTTTTCTCTAGACTATCCTCTTCTAATGCCATTGGTGTTTTGAAAGAATATTTCCCCATGGTTTTACCGCAGAACTCGATTATATACAATTGTGCATCCTGTAAAACTCATCTCAGTGATGTTCAAAACCGAGCCTATTCACTCTGCAAAATGAAGCAAAGTTCTACCCAAACCAAATACTCAGCTTAGGGCAGGCAGATGAGGGTAAGAAAATGATTCTGATCTCCATCGGTCCAAGGAGGTTCTAGAGAATGGAGACACAAATGTCTAAATATCCTTTGAAGCCAAACAAAATATAGCCAACGTTACAATGTACGTTAGCGATCAAAATGAATTTTCAGATTGCTATGAATAGGCAAGACGACATCATCAAACCCCAATCATCAAAGGCACAATGCACCGGCGGAATAATTTTCTACACAAAACTGTTTGAATGATAAACCAGTTCATAATTAGCTCATGTACACATTGTACAAATAACCTTCCTTTTTTCTAAGTTGGTCAGACACTTCCCTCGTTTTCCAAGCGGTATGATGCATAAACTTGCCCGACATATCAATTTGTGGAATTTGCGTTCAAACGAAATATGTACAGTGTACTTGCGTTTAGACAAGGTGACCATAATAGTCCATCAGTTGACACTCTAGCAGGCATCTATTTCATTCTTCTGTATTAAACGCAATAAAAACCTTTTTCATTTGCTATTGCCAAATACCACGCTTGCTGTAAGGTGGATGTGCTGGCAAACACTATAATTTAGATAAGGATGCTCATCTCAGTGAATTAACAAACCAAAATGCTTGTTGCTAAAAATGACCCTTTTCTGCTCATGCAAAATGTGGAATTACGAACTGGTTATAACTCCATCTCTAAATAAAGCTTCTTGATCAGTCCCTGTGGTAGCCTCTTCTCTAATCTACCAACTGACTTCTGCCATTGTAGTGAATGTACATATTCAAATCATTACATACACAAACCAATCAAGAATACGGAACAGAGTTTGACCGGAGGTCATTATAAAAAGAACCAATGAACAGTTACAAGAAGGTGTAAAAGAGAGTACTGGGAAGTATAGACACATGGAAGAGGAAAGTGGTTGTATAAATGAAAAATAAGCCAAATGTGGATAATTAATCAGGAGTATGTGTGGAAAGTAAACTATAATTATGAAAAGCTAAAGAGTTAAATGTAATATATTTCTCAGACAAATTATTAACACTCTCACACTATTTTGCAATCTCTATACAGAGCCGCGCAAGCTTTCAATGAAGCAGGGGAGAGAGCGAGAAAGAGGAGAGAAACCGAAAATGTTACCAAAAATGAATCAGGTAAGTTTTTTTTGTTTGATTCTTAGTTTGATTGACTGGAGAGGGGTTTGTGCGTGTGTGTGTGTGTGTGTGTGTGTGTGTGTGCGTGTGCGTGTGTGTGCGTGTTAGACTCTGCATATTATGTGTGATACTTTGACACAATGTCATGCATTTTTGACAAACAACAGACTTTGGAGATGGATATAATAGATCGCATGATGAGAGAAACAACAGGAGTTTGGCAACGAACTGCACACCCCATGGAGGAACCGAGATTCCATCGAACCAAATAAAAGCGTCACAGCTTGAAATGATAGCTTGTTAGAAACCGATTTGTTGTCGCATTGTACGTCAGTAGAATGGTTGATTTATTCCAAATAACGCACTCGCATAAACCTTCGTGGGAAAGTTCAATCATTTTAATCGCATATATGCTCTATCAATTTTGAATCATACATAAACAAGATCTCGTCGCTGGCTGGTAATAATCGTATAGAAAGGGAGATAAATCTAGCGACAATGCGCTTAATGATATACAATATGTACTTTATTTCAAGTGTGCAATGCATCGATTAGGGCGCGCAAGGGGTTTCAAATACATATAGGACGTGGGAAAATAGACGGTTCGTGAAGATGACTAAAATCATTCCAAAGCTGCAAGAGCTGGCTTCTATTTTGTCCACTATCTCAAGTCTTGAGAGAGGCAGTACTCTTATCTCGCATTTAAATCTATATTTTCTTTGTGAGAAGAAAGAATGAAAGGGCCTCCAGACGCCAGGAGAGCCGATTTGAGCGCTTCACTGATTTCTTCCTTCACCACAAAGCGTCCTTCTACTTTTGGTAGTGTAGTATACGGCGAGGATTACTGTGTTGTTGAGTTGGCTCGAAGCAATGTGGGAGGAACTGCGAAGCTCTTTGGAGGATCGAAAAGCAATAGCCCATAGGCCGCCAAAACGACTTCCAACTTTAATTTCAACGGTACCAAGGGACTTGCCAAACATTGATCTGAATGTGACTCAGAAGCCGTGGCTGATTTCATCATTTTCCCAAAGATTAATCATATATAAATCATGATTAATATTAATCATAATAATATTAATTGCGAAGGCTTTTGATTCTGCTTGTTTTTGAAATTTATTCTGTACATTGAAAAAGCAGCTAAAACCAACAAAATAATATAAACGACACGTATGGAATGGTAACATCATGTGAAGATTATTATATATTACTATTTCGAAAAAAAAATGCGTGAGACATTCAGTTCTAGTATACTTATTTTGACCAATAAGTTAGAAAACGGTATTTCGACGCACTTCCCGACGTTCCATATTGGGCAAATCGCGTGTCATCTAAAGATGTCACGTAACCAAATAGGCTGAGGTATCTATCAGATAGAGCGCGTGCTTTATGAGACATTCAGTCTCGTTACGTCAGTCTCGTTACGATCATTGATTATCTGACATCACCCAATTTCTAGCTAGTTCATAATGCTCTTACATAGGACGTCACTTTTTATCAATCGTAGAGACGGACTGGAAAGAATGAAAGTTAGTATGCTTTCAGATCTATCCCGTGACAAAGTCTTTTTTCTGACCTAAGTTCATTGACTTTTTCTGACACTAGCGTACTAATCGAAAAACAATGAGACTACCAGGGCGTTTTAGGAGTCACCTCACATCGGGACGGTTTCTCGTATACGCAACCTAATTATACGATTATTGAAGAATCGATCGGTTACCTGTCCACGAGTCCATGCTTGTACTATAAAGGTACATTTTACCGTTTCGAGAATTTGTGTTAAAGTTCACAATGCCTCATTGAGTGCGTTCTTTGATACATAGAAAGCGTATGATAAAGTTACGTAATAAAGCTGTGTAGAAGGCCCGAGTGGTTTCTTTGGAGCGCGGTTTGAGGAGCAGGCGTCAAAACATTGATTTCGCTTCCATATCAATAGTACCAATACGTGCTTACAAGCATACTACTTGAGCGCAGTAAACCTATGGTGATACGTACATGTTTAATGTTGATGTGATTTTGATTACAATATTCAGAAATTCAAATGCACCAAATAGTTCTGTGCTCTAGCTGAGCCATTTGTTAAGTTTGATGTTTTCAGTTCCTTTGCAGTGCATAAAGGCGTGACACCAAATTTCACACTTTATAAAGAAACTTAAATCACGAAATTGTTACATATATCTATTACACATTATTTATCTTAAAAGTGACTTGGCAATTACATCATAAATTGTCAAGGTCGCAAAACGAGCATTAATTTTTAGGGGCCAATGTTATCGATTGATGTATTTTTCCAATTAATTGCACGAAATAATGATTTTCTTGACACTTACAATGCAAAACTTTCTCTTTTGATAAATTGCTATTCATAAGGTTAGAGAATACGTTGACGTTTGCTATACATGGTTGGTTGTTTACTGTTTTGAATGTCCGAGGTCCAATAAACACGACCGTCCTCTAACTTACGCAGGAAATATGTCTAGTGCTTGAAACTGATAGACCTTTTCGGTTTGGGTGAAGAGCTGCGGTATATACCTAACAGTAGTTGATTTATATAAGGCAGACCAATGTACTTGAATCATTGCATAACCTATTGAATCATCTTTTCTTCTTACTTTGGAAGTCCCCCATCCCTCAGTTATCGCCGACATTAAAACCGGATGTCTATACGCTGTTTTAGAAGACATACAACTTCCCCCTTTTTTTCCTGAGTCACATTTTCTCTGCTTGCTTCGTGCAAATGTTTGCAAAGGGATATGAAAAAGTTTTCGAGCCCACAGCAAACAAAGACTGCAAACAACAATAACAATACCAGAACACATCCAAGAACCTCTAAACGCTGTGCATTCATGACTGTGACGAACTTGCTTTGTGCAATTGGTTGTTTACAATGATCATTATGCAACAATTGTGAGCCGCTATTGTAAAAAACAGATGGTAGATATATCTTGAAGATTCCATTTCAAAGAACAAAAGAGAAGACACATTCCTGAACGTGACGAATAAAGACTTCAACGAATTTCACGTCTGTATCGATTTTTGAATGAACCCTTCAGGCTTATAAATACAACTTGATATGGGCACACTAAGACATTGTGTAACATGAAAATTGTCTTTTGAATCGTAAAGCTTGCACGCATGATTCGAGAGTAACAGGTGCAAGTCCTTGCCAGACATTTATTATAAGAAACTATGCCTGTTAACATGAATGCTTTTTATTGTGTGTAATACTTGATGTTAATTCAGAGTTTTCGTTGTGCAAATGGTCATGTCAAACATTGTTTATTTTGATCATTTCACCATGATCTGCATGTTTACGCAGCGAGTTCAAAATGCAAAAGAAAACTTAACAGTAGAAGTGTAGTTCAGCTTTATAGGAACAGGCTGAGATTAAAGCCACACTTACCGAATATAACGCTCAAAAGTTTCGGAATAAGACATACATGTAGTTTAGACACCAAATTAAACATCAATTCCTGAAATTTGGATGTGTGCATATAATTCAGCAGTATTGTATTCATGTTGTCCGGATTTTTTTTTATTTTTTTTTTGTATGTGCACCATGGGTATGTGTATTTGCACGTGTAGACTCGCGTATTTGGCGTTGTTCGCTTCGATGTGCTCCCAGTCGAGAGGGAGAGTCAAAACAAGAGGTCTCATGAATATTATTTTATCCATTACATTGTAATTCATGTGAATTTCCTTACAAAGACGTGTCTGCACAATACTTGGCTGCTTACATGACCCTGATTGTGAATAAGATAAATTGTCACTGAAATACAATGGATGTATGTGCTTTGAATTGGGGCATCGAATGAAAGTAAACTGTAAAAAAAATTAACACGTTTATAACAACAAAAATAAGAAAACACGCCGGAGCACCCTTTTTATTTAGTGGAGTTCTTTATTCTGAAAATCAATTATGCCAGATTAACAGATAGAAAGCTAACGTGGGCGCACTATGGCAAAATATGATCGTTAGAGATGACCTAATTTGTATTCATTCAATGTCATTAATTTCGATTTGCGCGTTACAACACCGAAGAGGAATGTTTGACATCCCAGTGTAATGTTATAGAACATAAACATTGTGTTTGTATGGGTTATACGAAAAGTTATTACTCCATCTATAACATCTCCCTGTTGTATCTATATTTCACCCTAGACGCCAATGGCAATGCAGCTCAGCCGGTATTCATCACAGAAGGCAATTCAAATGACACGGGAGTGACCTCCGAAAAAAGGAACGAGGAACTGGCCGTTCTGACGAACGGCACGGGCGAACAAAATGGCGTTTTACCCGAGGAACATTCAGAGGAGCGGGATGAGATCGCTGATAGAGTCACAAAGATTCAAAGGTTAGGAAAATTTGCTAATAATTGCACATGGATTACGTCAGTCGTTGCGTCATGTGGCAACTACTCATCACAACTAAAACATATCGGCACCCTAACATCAACATAATAAAACCTGCCTTAACAGCCACCTGTCTTTTACGGCTACGAAAATCTCGCTGCATTTTCTTAAACGGCCATTTTTTCGTTACTCTTGGGTATTCACAATAGACAGGTTAACTGTTCATACATATATACACATTCTTATCGACAGTGATCATTATTTCAGGAATCGATTTCTAAGACCGCGCTCTTTTGTTGAATTTCGAATAATTGATTGCATTGTAATTATTTCTGCAGATTATTGCACGACACACAAACACTACTCAATCGATTTTTACAATGGAGTATCACAACCATGACAATAGATTGCTTCTGTCTGTTGCCTAACTCATTAACCGCTATGGATCATCACTGCCATTGCCTAATTAAATATACTGAGTTCTCCGTCGATATAACGCACGCGAGTAATTCATCTATTTGCCTCTCTCTCTCTGCACAATGTTGGGTGATATAATTATGAAAATAACCATGAATTAATGTCAGCAGCAACATCTATAACATGATTCTATTGTTGGCAATGCCCATGTTCTATTTTACATAGCATTGCTTTGTGATGTTGGATAAGAACGCTCCTCAGTTAGACGCTATCACGTTGTCATAGTGACAAGACTCAATTTAGATGATTGGATGTGCATCAATGAATTCGTCCCTCACAGAACAGACTGCATAAAGTAATGCGCAAGCTATGATAATGTAGGAGATGCAATGCTGAGTTATTATGTGGCTATGATACGATGGTATGCCAGTTTGACGATGATACATTCCTGAATAGGATGATTTTCAGGGGAATGACTTTGGATATTTTATGGAGAGGAAATATCAACGGTATTTGCGTAAAAGCTAATCGTCACCAGCTCTAAAGAGGTAATTTGTACGCGTTACTGAGCGAATTACTGTGTATTCCGGGTTAATTGTCAAACGTCACCTATGTTGTCAGTGATGAATGACTTTTGTTGTGGAAACAGCGAAATGAAGCGCCATAGGAAATTGATACACTAATGCATTAAAACGGTTCAATAACTGACACCGGACGCCAGTAATGTATTACACTCGCATAATATAGTTATAAAGAATAACCTGTTTGTCTTGTTTCAACAAACCTGCATCACTTTCGTGCCGACGTTTTCGACTTCAGATGCAGTCCCTGTGCTTTGCGCGAGACATTCTCCAAGACACCGATGTTTTTTTCCAATTTCCTGCGGTAGGATGTGTTTGTTTTCGGTTTGGTTGAAAGAGTTTGGCTGTCGTCTGGGTCTTCAATTACCGATATTGCTCAGCAAGCAAGCGAGAACCGAGCTGAACTAGAACTTGATAGATGACGCAGCCTTGACTTTCTGCGCGAATCGATGCGCAGATCAATCAACGTCTTATTGACAGTTTCTCGGTGATGTTTATGGCAACAGCTATCTCCACCGCTAACCTTCATTCTACTTCTCGTCAGCTTCTCTACAGCTCTTGCCACCGCCATTACTACCATAGCTACCACAGTTACCATTACTTGTACCAATAACAAATGGTTGCATTGTCACATCTTCATAACCTCTTACTTATCCCTAGCCATCGTTACCATTACCATCACGGCATCGCTCCTCCCTTCCAATCATCCAGCCTGCTGTTCATTACACGCACCACCGAAAATGTCACTACCATTTTAACGTCCCTCAACAAGAACAACTTCCTTCCTACAACAGCTGACACCACAACACCCGCCACCAAATCGTCTACTTCTACCAGTACCAGCAACACCCTCAACAGTTTAATCACTGCCTTCCTAAGAACATTGACGAGACCAGTTTCCTTGCATCCACCGCGGAATAACCACTCTTTCATATCATTCATCTCACCATCACAACCACAATCACTACCACTGAAACAATAATTATCAATCCCTTACATAATAATTTAGATATCCAACCATTGCTTTGACCAGGGAGGCGAATCCCTGCTTTGACTGATACAAGTGCACTGTTTTTGCTCCTTTTCGAACGGTTGTTAGGTGATTGTGCCTTTGTTGCTATGACGCGTCGTTCTCAGTGGACTGATTTTGAATTTTATCTCTACAGTGTGTTTCGCGGCTTCCAAGACAGGAAATTACTCCAGAAGCAAAATGACATGGCCATCAAGATCCAGAGGTAAGTCAAATAATAATTCATGATGTATATGTTTTTAAATACCTTAATTCAAGACGACATGGAAACACTATTTCATTTCACTTTGCTCTTCTCTCTTTCTTTTTGCTTTTCCTTTGAAATCCAATTAAATGCAATATTCTTATTTTCCCCTTCGCACTTTTATCTTTTAAACCGTCGAAAAGTCCTTTGCAAAACACGTCTGGGAAATCACGGTGATGCACAAGTTAAATTTCCTTCTTCTCTTTCTGTCGACAAAAAACAGAAACAAAAACACACACTTATAAACGCAATCTTACGATGGCATAACAACCGTGGAATCATTTATTTATTTATTTCACACTGAGGATTATAAAACTGCAATTCAAAATGTTCAGGAAAATTATGTTCTTCATCTGATTAATATTGTCTGCTTGTTGTTTATTATTCTGTTCCCTCTTGTTATGTTGTAAATGTAAATATTTTCATTTTCAATTTTGTTTGATACGCAATGAGCACAGAAAGGTGGACCTGTAGGCTGTTAAGATATAGCCACTATTATTGTTATTATTATTATTATTATTATTATCATTATCATTATTATCATCATCACCATCATCATCGTCATCATTATTATTATCATTATCATCATCGCCACTATTATCAAATATTGTTTTCATCTCCACACTGAATTTTTTACATTTGTTTGTTTGTTTGTTTGTTTTTTTAATTAGGCAATTTCGCCGTCATCGGTCCTCAATCAGTACCGAGGATGATATATCAAGGACCGTGACACCAGCTCCCACCAAACTGCCTCCCATCACGCCCTCGGTACCAGACTTCGATCACAAACCCGTTAAGAAACTGACCAAAGAGGAACAAATGAAATGTAAGTGATATTTCAAATATTGACCTCCCAGTAACCCATGTCTGTCATTTAAACAAATGAGTAAAAAACTAAAACCGTGAGAACATAAAGAAACATATTATCAAATAATCAATAATAATCTAGGAGAGATGATGTATTCTCCTACACACACAAAAAAAAAGAAATAGTTGTCACAGTTGTGTATGTGTGTGAATTATGTAGAATGTACAGCGGAATGTCTCCTCAGCCATCAGTAGTATATATAGTATAATATTACGGTATATTCATTTATGTATACATTAGATATATATCGCATATAATGATGGTTTACTTGTATGTTCTTACATTGCTTGTACACCTTTCCAATTATTGTCAACGCTGGTGGAAGAGGTTAACAATAAAAACCAAAACGAATTGTTTAATTTACCGTATATGATATACAGATATAGTAGCCATCATCTTATGTCAGCGTTTTGTTGCTGTTGTTGTTTTCCCTTTTTTAAGGGGTTGAGATATAGACAGAACTTTAGAGAAATATTGTTCCTCCATTATGTAACATGAAATGTGATGT
Organism: Diadema antillarum; assembly: GCF_040938485.1. Classification (NCBI taxonomy): domain Eukaryota; kingdom Metazoa; phylum Echinodermata; class Echinoidea; order Diadematoida; family Diadematidae; genus Diadema; species Diadema antillarum. The sequence continues at coordinate 219,262 of NW_027271997.1, forward strand.
AACTTTTTGGCGTACCATTTCCTCACCACAGTATTAGCGGAAAGAAAGGAGCAGAGAAGGACGCGAGCAAGGGCGTGGCGTGACAAGGCGGGTTTGGAGGCAGACAAGAAGGAATTCAAAATTGAAATCGGTATGTTTGCTGAGATCAGAACTTAATCTGTATTATGTAGGCCTACATAATGCTACATGCAAGAATTCAAAACAAGAACATTATATTGAAAACACAAGGGTTCCAACGGTGAAACTGTCTAATGCGATTTTGATCGATTTTATTGGGCTATTCAGGACTTCTGGTGTCATAGGTAGACATATTCATTCATTCATTCATTTTTTCATAGAGGTGGCTCTTCCTTACTCTTTCTAAACATACACTAAAACTGCGGAGACTTGCAATCGAAAGAGTGACTTTATGATCTTTATGAGCAGATACGAAAGGTCAGGTATATGCATGTACAACGTAATGAGGTTTGCCAGGAACAGGTCGACTTGCTTTAGGATGATTAAGCACGATCCTTCAAACACGTTTGAAAAGGCATCATGTTCTTTTCTCCTTGTTTATATCATCAAAAGTGAAACAGCATGATTGTTTTAGTATTCAACATACTGCCACATTGTATTTCTCTATATTGTAGTATATTAAAGAGGAAGTTTCTCGAAATATGATACATGTGAATTGAGTAAATGAAGCAATATTAGTTTAACACAATGGAGTTTAAGGAAAATCTGTCATCTGACAATGAAAAGTTGTCAATTCTTAAAGTTTCGATGCCGCCAGTCCGGCTGGACGAGAAGATTATAGCAGTTCTTGATGCAGCTGCAGAACAACGACATACAGTACGAGAATTTAGAAAAAAAAAGCTAATTTTCACTGAAAAGCACACATTGTTTTGACTTGTTACTGACATTATGACAATACACTGTATTTCCTCTGCATTCTAAAGAGGTAAGCATAGGTTACGCCAAAATATTACTCTTTCATTATGCTAGAAAATTACATTTTTAACTCTCTTTATATTTTCTTTATATCGCTGTTCAGTTGTGACATCACAACGGCCTGTTGAAGTCTTCTCATCCAGCATTGATTTGCGGCAGCAAAACTTTAAGAATTCATAACTTTTCAACGGATTGTCCGATTTTCCTCAAACTTTCCTTGATCTGTTCCACTAAATATTACTGCATTCACCCAAACCATGTGGGAGAAATTCCCATTGCGAATCGTGTTAAAAAAAACCCACATACACACACTCACAAAAAAAAACCCTCTGGCCATTTTGTACTATAGTAACTATAGAAGCGCTGGCATTTGCGGCGTAAAACTCAATCAAAAGACATTCTATAATTTATAACGCGCACCAGCACAAAATGTATGCGAACTCCACCGCGTAAATGTTTAAAGTGCTCCATAATATCACGTATTAAATTGTGAAGATTGATTCAAAATTAATGTCTGAGCATTCCATTCTGCTCCCGTGTCTCAAAATGTTAATTGCACGCTAAAAGTCAGTTCCTTTGTGGAAACTGACTAGCGGATAGTGTTAAAGCTTTGTGTGTCGATTCCATGACAACTAGATAACAGATCCAGTGTTTCTTCCTCACATTTCGAATACGCGCACAATAATGTTGTATGGAAAAGAGCAGCTTCGTGTGGACACCATAGCGCATTTCATTAAACATTTGCCAGAGATACGTGCGGTGATAAATGCGAGCGTGTATATTAACAATATTGTGGAGAACAAACAAAGCACATCGACCGCTAGACATAATAATTGGAATCTATCAATGATAAATACCACTGCGTGACAGGGAAGAAAGGTTGGAGAGAATTAGAAAGCTTGCATAGAGGAATTAATAAGAGCTAGAAAACGAACGCATAGCTGCGAAATGAAAATAGAATAATATGGATAAATAGGAGAACAGCTGATAATGATGATGATGATGATGATGATGAAGAATAGAAAAAAAGCCATCGTGACGATGGAACGAACGACAGATCAATGGAAAGGAATGTATAGATAGCTGGTGAATATTCATGGCACGGATTAGCATGTGGTAGGATCAATAGAAAAATTGTCCACATTCTTTTCATTTTTCTTTTTTAAAGGAACTGAAGTTGTTGTTTTTTAAACAGTCATCAGTATCAATTTATCCAATCATGTTTCATGACACCTATTATAGACCTGATGTCGTGGAATTGTGCAAAAGTAGATCTGCGGTGTTGTGTGTCAATACACACACACACACGCGCGCGCGCGCACACACACACACACACACACACAAGTCCAACATGTACATAGAACAGATACTGGGTTTGCGGGCAATTTTCTATTTGTGTGGTTGATATATATTTCTATACATTAGATAGCGTTTCTGCATTTGGGTTCACCTGGGGTAATTTTCCCACTGTGTCCTACAATAGAGCACTCCCGAGTGTAGGCCCCGATGTGGGCAGCGAATGAGAAAGGAAGAACAAGGAAAGCTGCCGATCGGTTTTTCACTTTTCCGCATTGATCATGCCATGCTTTATGTCACTTTTTTTCCGTTTCAGGCACGAAAACGAAACAGGAGTTTGGTGTTTTTCAGTCCGAAATCACGGAGTTGCAGTGGTACGCAGAACAGCAGCTGGAGGTCACAGAGTGCGGTGGACCGGACTACCAGCCTCCCAGGATACTGGTACGTATAGAACGATGGGTGTGTGTTCGCCCTTATCTGGTATAATAATGATAATAATAACAATAATAATAATAATAATAATAATAATAATAATAATAATAATAACAATTATAATAATAGCAATGATAATAATAATGATAATAACAATAATAATCATAATAAGAAAATAAAAAGTAATAATGATAATAATAATAATGATAATAGTGGCTACTTGTATAGCGCACAGGTCCACTTTTCAGTGCTCATGGCGCTTCAAAAATGAAAAGATAAACATGCATATACATGTTCAAACATGGCAACAAAGAAGAAAATGGCAAACAAAAATTAATATATACCAAATTAAGAATACAACATATACCAATTAAAAATACAATACTGTTCCGAACATTAATGACATACAGCAATTACAGTCCTCTGTGTCTCATACCTGTACAGTGCACTCCCGTTACAACGAACACGGTTATAACGAAATTTCGTTATAACGAAGTAAATCTTCTGGTCCCAAAATTATCACCATTAAAGTCTGTGGAAGAAAATTCGCTTATAACGAACACGGTTATAGCGAAATTTCCGTTATAACGAAGTCTTTTCCGAGCGCCACCAACAAAGAAAAACAAAAGAAATGTGCTCCGTTATAACGAAATGCGAATTGCTTTCGAAAATACGTAGCGGAACAAGCATTTATAGCGTCTCTGCATGGGTGAACACTTCACACCACTGTGTGTTTGCTCCTTGTGTCACGCACAGTTTCTGAGGGGAACTTGCGTTTATTATTGTAATACAGTTATCCTATCACATTTCACATAGCTTTCCAGTGTATGATGAGTATTCAGCAAACATACTATGATATATACGTGGTTCCTTGTTTTCGTTATATATTGTATTTGTTCGGTTATAACGAAATTTCGTTATAACAAAAGAAAACTGCCGGTCCCGAGCATTTCGTTATAACGGGAGTGCACTGTACCAGAAAGGGCCTATATACAAGCATGTACACACACTGAGCTCATTCATATACAAGTAATACAATAGATAAATATATGCGTATACCATAATCATGTACAAGGCCTACATTTCTTTTTCATTTAAAATCATTGTCAAGGGTTATAACAACAATAATGTGCCCTTCGTTTCTGAAAATCACAGAATCGTTTTAAGACTGCATGTTATTTACACACATTCGTTTATCAATTTTCATTCCAGCTCATTTCATCCAATGTTCCAAAAGCTGACATGCTGCAAGCAACGGCGCATGAAAAGGGTGTTCTAGTCTTCAATTACGTAAGTAGTAAAGTGGATTTCTTCCAATTGATACTACATTATAGATGTGTATTCTTGTTTAACGAGTGGTAATCGAGATCATTGTTGTTTTCTACTCCTCAAGATAAGCAGACAGCTGTTCTTGAAATGTTTATTGATAGGTTTCATGATGTAATTGTTTTGAGTGGTTTCATGCTTCGACCAACAGAAACACTATAGTTTAGTTTCGTCATGTTTGCATTGCTTTGAATACAGCAGCGCACATGCTGTTTGGTACTTTCTTCATGTAGGGCCTATCGTGCAAAATCATACTGAGTGTAATAAATGCAATTTAGATTTTGTATTCACTGGACGGATGTGTCATAATATCTGTGAATGACTGGTACCTTTATTTATTCAATAAATCAACTTTGCATATATGCCAGAGACTGAACTGCAAATGATTTGTTTAAGTATGATGTGCCTATATATACCAGTCAAAAACAATACTGTACGTAAAAAAAAATCATAAAAAATAAAGTACAATTCAATATCAAGTCGATACACCATATTGTAAGAAGTGTAGACGGGAAAAGTAATTGTAAAAGTATGAATGCGATGAGTACTACGTACACCACTTCTTTGTGTGTGTTTTTTGTTTTTCTTTTCAGGATTTCAATAACGATACATTCGACACATTATTAGGTAAGTTGCATTACAGTCAAGTGATTCAAGGGGTTGTTTCATCATACCATATTTATAATTATCATGTTAATCAAAGTTGAAATGATTGTTGTTAACAATGTAATAACAGAAGATATCGAAACAACCAAGAAGCTGATAACGCAAAAGACTTTGATGAGCTATCAAATTAATTTATGAAATGGGCCCCAGGTAGGCTATCCCGGAGTTGATCTTTATTCATTATCCCAAAGATTGATGTTCTTGTATCCTAACTATACCTGTCCCATTTCTATTCCCGGAACTTGAGCGATCTGGAATATATGCACCGGTATTTCAATACATTATGTTTATTTCTATATCTTCCTTTCTTTTAGATACCGATCTCTATTTCTGGAAGAGATCGGTGAAAATCACAATAGAATGAACTACATGTAGCTCTATTCAGGACGATTAGATAAAAGTAATAGGACCGTCACAAATATATACTTTGATATAATGTAATTTTGGATTCCCTTATGGCAACCCACACACATTTCGAAAAGATGTAATGATTAAAAGTATTATTGACTGCCATGTTTGTATCTTTTCCCAGATGCCATCAGGGTAAACCTACAAGCTTACCGACAAGGCTGCAAAGCAAGATCACTGTGCATATATGCTTCGGTGAGATCTCGATGTCAGGATAAAAGAAGCTTTGATTTCAGTCTAGGCATATTCATTGGTTTTTTTCCCAGAAAACATTTGAGATTATTTATAGTGCATTCAATTTCTCCAAAGCCTCAATTTACTACGAGTGTTCTTCATAATTATGAAAGCCAAGACAAAGCATTGTTTTGATAAAGAATACTAGTATACACTGACGTTCAAAAAAAGAGCCGTTGGAATAGGTAAACTAACACTTTTTGTCTGTTAAGTATTCGCTATCTTAAAGCTCACTTCCAATTATATAAAAGGCAAATCAACTTATGATTTCATTCAGTTCCCTGAAAGAGCATATCAAAGTGATACATGCATCTCCAATGCAGATTAAGATAGGTAACAGAAGGCCATTGATTGTTTATTCTTTCCCCGTATTTTTCCTATGATCAGGGTGGGCCGGGATATCTGTATATACTAAAGAAGAAAGTTCTGACAACGGCAAAACTGAAGAAGGAAAGCGAAGCCGACCAAGTGAGGTAAGAAATGTAAAGAAAACAAACACACACACGGACATTAATTGTTCTGCCTGTTATATTTCGATATTGTAAAGTGTTACAATGTGGTTTATTTGTATGCAAAGTATTGTTTTTTTGCCACAAATAAAACGAAGAGGTTTTGTGTCTAATATCAACTGAAATCGTATTCATGTTATTTAGACTGTTTGTATAGCTACCTGTCAAATTGTATTATTTGTCTTTTCGTATCATATGTGACATCTATTTGTATCTGAATTTTGATAAGTGAAAGAAATTCTTTGTGAAATTAAAAATATATTTCGATTTCATGTACATGTACTTTATTTTTTGAATGTACATGCAGTTTATTATTTCATGTACATGTCCTATATTCTTTGATATACATGCAATTTATCATTGGCGAAATGAATGATGTTGATACTTTGTGTGGCTTCATGCCATAAAACCACTTTTTTAATTCAAAAAAATACATGATTTTTTAGAAGATATCGCCGTTGAAGTAAAAGTCACCCTGTATGTATGAAACTTCATATCAAATTTGTAGGTTTTGGAAGGAGGTGGGTAAGATGATGAGTCGAATCAACCCGGAGGACACAGTGATTCACATTATGGGATGCAACATCCTTGGCAGTGAGAGTGGTCTGCAGGTAAGCACCATTATGTTTGTCAGCCCTCCCGATTACCCCCCCCCCCCAAGTCCTGCGCGCAATATTGTCGGTCTATGTTTACTTGCCGAGGTGATTGATTTCATTGACTTCAGTAAGTGTAGTTCAGTGACACATTCTGTACATTCATCTTGAAATGCAAGTGACTGCAGTAAATCCATGACGCATTATTAGCAAGACATTGTCACCTGGTTCTGCAAGCTAAAAGGTCTAAGAAGATCATATTTCTTGTGTCCATACGGTATTCTTTATTGCAAGTATTTACGTAAATGTTGTTATCCAACGACACATTTGATACCTGAGCATATATCGCTCATTATGGCACGACACACAATCATGACCGGAAATTAAGGTATGACGCAATGTCCATCAGTCTCATTGTACCCCTCTCCTCGATATAGTATACAAATCCGACTCAGAGTAAGTGAATTATGTCTATCATGAAGACAACTGAGTAGCTATGCCTTGTGCTGTAAATCATGCGGTTTCCAAGTGAAGAGATAATCTGATTTTGTGCTCGATTCACGATTCACATCGCTGTCTCTTGAAGATTAAACAGAGACCGAGAGAAATCTATTGCCAGTCTTATTCGTCAGCTGGCACAGTGCACTCCCGTTGTAACGAATATGGCTATGACGAAACATTCAGTATAACGAAGTAAAAATTCAAGTCCTTAGATGATTGACTGCATATCTTTGTGTACTTAGTTGTTCGGCCCTGACGAAATTTTGATATGTAGAAAGAATACTGCCGTTGCTGAGGATTTCATTATAACGGGGATCCCCTGCTAGCGTATTATGAAAACATATCTCAAATGATTTGTTTTTTAGCGAATTTTATACAAAAACTTGATACTGGTTTTCACACGGCACAGCACCGAGCTACCTTCAGGAACTATTCTATAAGTACAAAGCAACTAGATTTCTTCGTTCATCCACTGCTCATACGCTTCGAGTTCCCCGGACCTATCATTTATGGGGCAATAGAGCTTTCACGCTCAGTCTGGCTCTTCTGTCTGGAACTCATTGCCTTTGTAACTGTAAGAATGGAGACCTCTTTCCCTCTGTTCAAAAAAGAGCTCAAAACTTTTTTGTTCCAGTAACGTTGTGCTTTCTTTCAATTGTGGTCTCTTCCTGAATGAAGCAATGAGAGAGGAGGTCTTACCTTTCTGCACCGGGAGTGCCACTGTGTGATAGACATGGTGCATTAAAAGACTCGATTATCATTGTTATTATTATCATTATTATTGTTATTATCATTACTATTACTATTACTATCATTATCATTGTTGTTGTTGTTATCATCATCATCATTATTATCAACATCATTATTCATCAAAATTTGACTCTTTACAGATGTTTGACTACTTGGAGGACATCATGCGTCCAAACATCGTGCGGTTCGAGTCGCCATTGGAACTCACCGGTGAAGGTATAAGTTTCTCTCTTTAGCCACTCGACAAGACATACACAATGTATAACAATTTTTGACCTCGAAGTAAAGACTGATAACTCGGGAGAAAGTTGACATGATAAGGTAAAGGCAAATAAAAGATATTATTAACATGCAGAACAAAAGTGAAATCTAGCTTCTTTCAAAATTGTTTCGTTCCGGGGTAGGTACGTAATTAAAGCGCTGTGTAGAAGCTAAATTCAAGAATTTCCCCGTCCAAATTCAGGGCATGACCAACAAGGAGTAGAACATTCGTATTTTCTAAAGAGAAGCATAACATCTTTGTTTAGGCCGACTTAGAAGAAGCCTACGTCTCAAGAGTATACATTACACACTGACACTTGTACAAACCCAAGAACATTGCTATTTTGGATGAGCATGAACAATATTCCGAAAGAAAAGTGTATTTGTATCACTTGCTTTATGGTACAGGTGCCGAAATGATCAGCTCGTATTTCAGCCCTGTCAAGTACCGCCTGTGGAAGTCGACCAAGTACTCGAAGTCTGAGATGAAGCTTCCACCGTCAATGAGGTGATGCTTGGACGGACATCAAAGAGCCAAAAATAACAAAATCTCCGATTCTGCCATGAGTTTGATCAAACGATATGCCTTACAAGTCTAGACATAGGAACTATATACTAGCAGTCTCGAAATAGCGGGAGATATTGAAAGAAAAGCGATGTATATAATGCATAATTAATGTGTGTTACAGAGTAGTGTGGAGGGGAGGGGGGGGGGGAGGGGGGAGGGGGGAGTTCAAATTACTTACTGAATACCAGATTTGATCTTTATGGCTATGTATATCGACACAACATTCCTCGTATAGTCATAAGAAAATCACACATTTTACAATACCATGCATAGAAGTGCAATACGTGTGAAACGAGAGTTTATTTGAAACATACAAATACAGAAGGGAAGGGAGCATACCTCCATGATATTAAACAGAAAGTATAAATTCAATCTGACAGGGTCAAATGGCGAAGTCCTCAATTTGATAGACAAAACAACAACAATAAAAAAAGAAACTTCTGCTACCAGCACGTCACAGACCGACTCGAGAGAGTTCTAGAGTATTATCTCAGCTGTCACAGTTAAAGGTAGAGTGTCATGTGGTGAGGGCACTGACGTCAGGTGCATGTAGAGGCAGTGCCGGTTGTGTCGCTTGAGCGGTTGAGAGTTAATTTGTCCTTTTCTTGGGTCTAGAAGATGGAATAAAACAGAAAAAAGAGATTCAGACATACTATAACTACATATATAGATACACACAGAATGTAAATTTTTTTTAGTTCCTCACTAACCCAAGTAGAGAGCAGGGCCCTTTCTTCATTGGAATGGTCACAGGGTGTGTTTGTTTGTCATTGGCGCACGTTCGACAGAGAGGAAAGAGGAGTTTACCCTCCTCGCTTCTGTAGGGGAGGACAGGATGAAAGAGTTGGCGTGGAGGACACACCTGACATTTTACAAGTCCGAAGTAATTGCCAATGTCGTCAAAGTTGTCCGTGATCACGGTGGGATGTCCTAGAGGAAATTCGGCATACTTGCAAACCCAAGGGTATAGACTACAAACATCGACATAGTTTATGCGTTCATCATTCTATACCCTATGGTATAATTTTAGCGCATTTTCCTCCCCCCATATAATGCTTCGCGCGGTTGGAGGGGTTCCTGGAACTGGAGAGTGTCAACAAAATTTGCCACCGCCAAATCTTCCTTCAACATTTTTCTGAATTGGCACTCCCACATGGTTACCACCGTGTACCCTTGCTTTCGTATGACGTTCAGCCGGTATGGTGCGGTCATATACATCTTGGACCGTTTCATCGGATCCCGGCAGAACGACATCCCGTCGAGGGTAGCAGCGTGGACAACCGTGCCACAGATTCCCCCAAAGTTTGTAAATGGTATTCGTGGTCCTGTCGTAACCATCGACGCGAAACCTGTCAATACGATGCTCTCCCCAGTTCCTAGCATGGTCAATGCGTACGTTGTTTTGGTGGCTAATCCACTCCAACCATTTCAGTGCCAGAAGAGAATGCCGATCCTTCCATCTATACCCATGGGTAGGTATGAGACCTATGGAATTTGGTTTCAGAAATTTGGTCCTAAACACGGTGTTACGGGCCGAAGCAATGGTTATGTTTTTGAAGGGATCAATATTGCCCGTTACTTTCATGAAAAGCGTACGAAAAGCCATGCAGCCCTCCATGAGAATGTGGACGTCGGAACGACAGTATGCCAGAATTTCTTCTTCGAAGTCAAAATGATCGTTCCTGTGTGTTGAGTACCAAGCTTCGAATTCTGAACGCTTGCTTTCAGACATCCCATCGGGATCGTAAGAGGATTTGTCCGGAAGTGCTCCTTTGTAGTCTTGGTACTCAGTTTTATTGAAAACGGAGGCATAAAAAATGGGGGAAAAACCCTTTCTTCAACTCTTTGAGAGCAAAGGTAGAGGGATAAGAAGAAAGAAGCATGGCGAGATAGCTCAGAGAATCAATGACTTTTACATCATTGATTGGAAGACTACGAATCTTACCACCATTCATGATGACTTCGGGTACAATGCCTAATTGTCTGTGACAGTATTCTTTGAGAAACTGGGTATCGTATGAGCGGGCATTGTGAGCGATGGCAGTTACTCTCTCGTGATCCTCTTCCGTGCCAAATAAACATTCGCAAAATTTGTCGAGCGTGTCGTCCCCTTTGAAAATATGTTCCCTAACAAGGCAGGTTGTGCAAACGTTGCCCCCCCCCCCCCCTTATCCGCAAAACAGTCTTGACACACTCTCAGTGCAATGCACAAATTTGGAATGTGTTTAAAAACAGGCCCGTGGTCATTTTGCCCCACTTTGTCATCCTGTCTGCATTCGAAATCAAAAACGATGAATTTTTGTTTCTTGGATTTCTGCTTTTCCTGATTCTTTTTCTTATTCTTTGTCATGGTTCAGGTTGGGATCAGGAAGAGTTCTCATAAAACACTGATGCCCTTCTTTGATCACCCGTGTTTTGCATCGCTCGCAATATCCCACCCTACAATCGTGTTTTTCGGATTTTTCTCTTCTACTGTCGATTAAAACGTTGCACTTCTTGTACCTCTGCAACAGTTGGCAGATTGATCGTTGTTTTTTCAGTTTGCAAGGGTGTCTGATGATTTTCGAAACACCCTTCGGTCTTGAAACACCTGCCACAGTCAGGGCACTGTACCCAATTCTCTAACCGACAGTTTTGTTTGCTTTTGCAGCAATTGCACGTATCGAGGCAGACGTGCTTCGATACTTGATCGTACCCCTTGAAGCAAACCCTACAGAAAGAGCTCTTACGGAGGAAAGCGGGCATGGCGACGATGACGTCAAAATACCCGTTATGGAAGAAAAGGGTCAACAATTTGCCATACTCCGGTCCCTTGTATATGAGCCCATGCGTTCCACCATTGACATACACAGCGATTTGGTAGCCTTTGTCATGGAGATACCTCTGGAATTGTTTTATTTCGGGTAAACCACATTTTTTTTTTTGGCTTTGTCCACTCCAGCCGCTTTTTGGCGAAATGTTTGCGGGTCTTCATCTTTATTGACATAGGCCACAGCCACGGCTAAAGCCCTCCCACAACAGAGATTATCTGTCTTCGAAATTTGAACGAATCTCTTTTTCTTTGCGATGAAGCGGTCCAAGGGGATCGTGTTTTCACTGGATTTGCCTCCCTCGGGCATATGAGTGTGGACAACCTTTAGATTAAATCCCCCCAAAAGCCGAAAATCTTCGTTGGATTGCATAATTTGCTCAATGATGGACAGGATTCGTTCCACCAAGGAGCTTTAAGCTCCTTAGTTCCACCGAAAGTTGATCTTTTCTCGTCAGAGGTATGCCCGCATCCTGTTTCAAATTTGGAGATGATTTGACAAAGCCTACCTCATCACCTTTCTCAAAGTTTGCCGTAACACGCATTATGATGCTTTTAAACAATGCACTTACCACATCGTGCATAGCGTAGCGTATCAAAAGGGTCTCTAAAGGGCGTATCGCCAGTCTATAGTCCGTGATGCGCCCTCTGAAACGCGGCGCCTCCATCTCCTCCCTCGCAAGGAGATCAAAATATTCTCCGATCTGGTCCTGTGTAAAAGTAAGGAAAAAAATGTTGTTAAACATGAAACCGACAAGACAAGCATAGTTACAAGTTGTTTCAGACACTTTTCCATCAATATTGCCAAAATTGATATCTCATGAACTTACCATCAAACTTGTTTCACTCGGTGAGACGTTTTCACGCGTTGTCTGGGTAGAATTTTCACCGTCCTTCTCTCGAGGGCTGGAGAATAAATCCATCTGGGTATCAATTTCGCCCTCTTGAGAAACCGGATGCATTTCACTGTCGGGTTGTGAGAAGGACCGCGAACTTTCAGGAGGGTTCGAAGCTTCCTCACTGTCCAAGTCGGATGAATCTTCATCCTCGTTCCTCTGTTTTAATTCAAAGCATACACACAGACACAGAAAATAAAGATTACTTGCAACTATTATTCATATCGATATGATATCTAAACTTGATAATATATGACCATATCGTGACATTGCATGTCGATTCGACGTTCAATAAAATGTAAATAAAACGTCTTTTCATATTCCGTACTTACCCCCACATTGTCACCATGCCCGGCTTGGGGAATATCGGGATCGGAGGAGTTCCCTTCCTCTACACTCTCCCACTCATCCCAGTTGAGGGATCTCCTGCGCTGATCTACCGCTTGTTGCCTCTGTTCTCTCCTCCTTTGCGCATGACACCTCCGTCTAGCGCTCGCCATATATGTAGTGTAGAGGGCCTGATGTTCGCGCTCGCGCCGTCTTGGCTAGTCCATTCATATCCTATATGAAGCGAATAAATATGTATTGTGAGCAGACACTTACCACCACGTTGTCACCTTGGCCAGCTTGGGGAATATCGGGATCGGAGTCTTCACTCTCCAACTCGTCCCAGTTAAGGAGTCTCCTGCGCTGCTCCACCACTTGCTGCCTCTGTTCTCTCCTCCTTTGCGCATGACACCTCCGTCTAGCGCTCGCCGTATATGTAGTGTAGAGGGCCTGATGTTCGCGCTCGTCTTGGCTAGTCCATTCATATCCTATATGAAGCGAATAAATATGTATTGTGAGCAGACATTTACCACCACGTTGTCACCTTGGCCAGCTTGGGGAATATCGGGATCGGAGTCTTCACTCTCCAACTCGTCCCAGTTGAGGAGTCTCCTGCGCTGCTCCACCACTTGCTGCCTCTGTTCTCTCCTCCTTTGCGCATGACACCTCCGTCTAGCGCTCGCCATATATGTAGTGTAGAGGGCCTGATGTTCGCGCTCGCGCCGTCTTGGCTAGTCCATTCAGGAGTCATGTTTCCGGACATACTAGTCACGACAAGACAAACGGAGAAAAATCTGCTTACAATTTTTGTCACAATTATAGAAATCAATGGCTATTGGCATTCACGGTCATGCGCTAAGATGCCGAGAACAAGATTATGAATGTCTTTGCGACCATAATAATATGTTTTTCATGCTTACAGCAGTACACGTATACAAACGGTTGAACGTAGAAATATTCGCCTAAAAATTTAAGACACGTTATGTTACCAATATACTCCCTATACCTCAATCACAACATGCATACGCCTTAAGTGTACATGCTTGGCTTTATCTATTTTAACTTTCAATCTCGTTTAAGATGTTAATACGGGCAACACGTTCTCGTCTCACCTGTTCAACGATGAAATCCAGCGAATAATATGTAAAACTGCTACGCTTTTCTTAGTGCCAACGTCCACTGCAAGTCAGAACTTGTCCCGATGATGTCTGTTCTTCCAGAGTTGCTACGTCGTCAGGCTGCGGAGCTCGAATGATGAGGCCGTTGTCAAGACGGCGATATTTATACAAGTTTTTTGTTTCTTGTTTATGTGCCCAAGACTCCTTTATAGTTACAACAAATACCACTGGATGACGGTTGCTACGAATAATGATTATCATTCAAAAATGAAAATCATTCAAATGCGCGCCATTTTCCTCCTTCGTTCCTTTAAAAAAAACCAGCCAATTTTCGAACATTCTACCATTTTTCCCACCAATTATCAGCCACTATGTTATTTGTTTACCCGTTGCTTAGTTACCAGAGACGTACATGACCCTTCTGCGTGACCTCCTATGCAAATTAACCCATTGTTATGCTAATAACGTTACATCATCGCACCCATTGTTCGTGCTCACTCAAGCATTTGGGTCTGAGTGGACTTCCTTATTCTCTTACCATATCGGTATTAGGTACTCCACGTACTTGTGTCGGCGAAATTTTTCGAATCCCGGTATCCCAACACCGGTAGATAAAGCGAGATACCCGTCCGGTATTTCGTCTAATTCGTCATCGACACTTTTTGGTATTGGTGGCACTGAGTAGGGTGGTTGGTAGACTGGTTTTTTATCTCCCACAGATCCCTGCTCGGGTTTATAGGTGATGAGTGCTCGGGTTTTATAGGTGTTGACTGCTCGAGTTTAGGTGATGACGGTTTTGGTGTCGATTTAGAGGGTGCAGATGCTCCCTTGCTCGTGGATGCACTACAGTCTTCCATGATTTACCTGGTTTGCTATCAAGATGGTTTGTGCTCCTCTCGGCGGTTATCCTTAATTATATAGCCAGTGACACCCTTTGTTTTGCACTCCAGGGGAGAAACCGAGTATTGGAAAATTTTGTAGTTTTCCTGCCAATAATCAATTAACCTTATGGAAGGCTGAATGGCGTAGGTGACAGCGGTTGTACGCCGCTCTGATCTGTCCCGAGATCATGAACATTCTGATCGCAAAAGATGAACTGATGAATTAAAATCGAGGAGATGTCTGGTAATGTATAGCCAGAGCTCTTAGAGCAGATACGCGACTCGGCATGGTGTGTGGCATGTATCATAAGTATATATAACTGACCTTACCTGCGCCAAGTTCAATCTTCGAACAATTCCGTAAAGATGAAGGTTCAGATCTCGTCTTTCGACTTGTTCAGAACAATCTTATCCCCAATCCTCTATTGGGCTGTCCTTTCTGTAAATAAAGGAGGAAGGGCTGTAGAATTGCAATTTTGTCGGTCCTGCAGGGTAGCTTCATGTTCTGTAGTAGTGATGTGTGTTCTGACATCTGGTCACTATCACTATTTCAGACCATGAATGGTTGGATAGAATTTGTCGGATCGCTCCCAACAAAGGCTTGAGTAATTTTGTGCCCATCTTCTTACACCTCTTGAAGATTCCTCTACTTCTCCTCCTTTGCCCCCTTTCAGTTTCCCATATTAAGAATTATGATAGGGATTGGGTGTGTCGGGAGGGGCTGGTTCGATTGAATCGAAATTCAGCTCGATCCAAACACAGTTTGGTGTTTGACGTTCTACATCGCTCTTGTAGGTCGTCGTATATACAAGCAGAGAGGTGAGACGTTCTCTCACCTCCCTGCTTCAACAGAATTCGACACCTCCTGCACCCTCGTCTTCCCCTTGTTCTCCTCCACCACTTTCTATCTTCCCAATATCCCTTATTACGGGTATGGGGTATCTTGGGGTTGTTTGAGGTTAGAACCAGGGAGGTGGAAGCATCGAAATCTAACTCCCGAACAGAGTTAAGGATTAATTCTTCTTCGTTGGCGTTCATCCTGGTGAAATGGTGAATCGCGGCGATTTGTATTTCTTGTACCGTCTTTTACCTCTTCTCCGGGCCGTGTTCTCCTCCTCGTGAGGAAGGAAAGAAGGGCCTGGCTCTAACAAGTCGAACTGAAACTCTTCTCCTCCCTCCCCCTCGATCCTTGCCCCAATCACCATTTCCCCTTCGTCCCTTACCACAGGTATGGGGTATGAGGGGGGAGAGGGCTGGCTCTAAGAAATCATCAAAGTTTGACTTCCTCACGCAGCTTGGTGTAAACTCTACACCGCTTTCGATCTCTTGGTCGTTTATTATGGGTTGATAACCATAGTGAAAGCCACATCATTGATACCATGCTGCATCTGAGCGGCGTGATCCTCGTGATGAGCTCTGCGTTTGTCACAAGCAAGAGCTCTCACCAGCTTCTTGTTTAGAAGAAGCGGGAGAGTCTCGTCCTTTTATGGTAAATATAGAATGGTCGTTCTCCAAGTTGAGATAACCAGCTGCCTCCAAATCCACCTTGACAGAATTAGGCAGAAAATCGAGGAACTCCCGTTCATCGTAGTATAGTGTCATGATAATACACGGGAAGTACCAATTTCATACTGGTTCCTTCCGTTAGGACGGCTGGAAGGACTATTTCAGTCAGCGCGTCTGGATCTGTAATAGCAAAGACAAAGCACCGAAATATAAACGGGTAGACAAACTTAAATGAGACGTATTCCTGCTCGGTATTTTGATCCCCGATTCTTTTTATTTTATTTTATTTTTTCCGTGGGATGGGCAGAGGGTGTAGAAAACATATACCATCGTGTGCTTTTACGTCTTGTCCGCTACCGGCGGTTTCACGCTGCGGCGATTTTCAGGCAGACTTGACTTTCAAAGTGATGTGCTTCTGTGTTTATGTGGCACGGTGGATCGGCTTAACGCATTTGCTACTCATCGGACTTTTTGTTGGTAGACTTCTGAAACTCATCAGCAAACACTCCCTCAAAGGGCACAAACTGAACCCAATATTTAATAAGAACCCGATAAAAGTGAGCTACAGCTGTATGAAAAACGTACATAGATGCAGTCATAAAATCTCACTACCAAAAGAGTTATCAGGCAATTCAAGTCACGTGACACGGAACCCAAACCCAAATGCAACTGCCGCCAAAAAGACCAATGCCCGCTGAGAGGAAGATGCATGGAAACGGCTCTTCAGTTTTAAGGCAACCTTAAGACATGACAACGTGGAAAAATTTTACTACGGACTGGCGGGGAGTACATTCAAAGATAGATACAGGAACCATGTTAAATCGAGCAAGCATCAAAAATACAAAAATGAGACCCAGCTCTTACAGTACATCTGGAGCCTGAAAGACAAACATGCAAATTTCACACTAACATGGGACACCTTTCCCCTCCCCCCCCCCCTCCACACACAAACTGGATTATTCAAGTTGTTCGTCTCGAGCTATTTAAGACGTTTTGTGGCCATTCTATTTTAAATCTTGAATGATTTCCTATAAGTACAATTTGTCCATTTCATCGTAATTGAACTTACATTGTACTTCAAGATTTGTCATTAAGATTCTTCTGTTCGTCTATTTTTTCCCCTTGTAACCACTTGGTCTTCTTATCATTGTGCTTGATTGTAAAGAACAAACTTAGTAATTAATTTTCTTACTCAGGACCATTTTAGAGTGTGTGAATGCGTGTTGGCTAAATATGTCAGGTTTCTTCAGAAAGTGTGTGCAAATAGCACACCAAACCTTTTCCAAGTGTACAACTGCTAATTGGTCTTTCATTTGTTTTCTACACAGTGCACATTGCCTAAGCCATATTGGGACCTTCTTCAGCAGGGTTTAACACTTATGGTGGCCCGGTGGCCGGGACCACTGCACATTGGTGCCGGGCAACCAAATTTGCCTTTGGGTGATCCGGGCCCCGTTTTATCAAAATTACAAAATCGATTTTAAATTTCCTTACCACACAGGCTGCCATAGACTTACAATTGAAATCAACTATATAATAGATTTTAACTCTTCATAAAACAGGGCCCCAATCGCGCAACCAAGACTAAAAAAGGATTGCCACTATTGCCTCTTATATTGCTACTTATATTGGGGCACCAAATTTTCCGTATTACAGATTTTAGTGGCAGATGATCACATCTGTAACATGTTTAACTATGCAACAGCAGCAGGTATATTTGAAAAAAAAAAGATTGCAAATTATTGCATTTTCGTAACCATCGATCAACCTCTGGCGAAACTAAAACTCGGGTGAAGATGTTTGAATGGAGTGAAAACTGTGATATTCGTAGCTTCGAACCTTCTGTATCCCTTGCCAGTAAATATTGCCGGTCATGTGAAAGACAAGACTTTTTTTGAATATAAATGATATCATATGAGATCATTACGACCATTCCATGACCTTGTTTACATTGGTGTATTTGTATGTTGTGTATATAGTATCAGTTTGTCAAAATACTTCTATCAAAATATCAAAGCTGATATGATTAAAATGAATATTTTCAGTACCTCCGCTGTCTCTATTGTGTCACATTTTGTTTAATACCCTGGAGGATTAATGAGGAGCATCAATGTAGCTTACACACTACATTCCAGTCACGTACGTAGATGATAGTGTGATGGGTCTGTTTCTCATGAACACAGCATAAACTCGACACATATGTAGCAAGGTAAGTTTACATATATATACCGCACGCTTGGATGTTTGATACCCAGAAGCACATTATCTACTGCAGGAAAATGTGTTGCACAACCCACATCACGCACTCACACACACACACACACACACACACACACACACTCTGAACAACAGGGGAAAGACCCCATTATTGTTGATAGTGCATTTGTGACCACAAGACGCATTTACTGTGCATGACAGATTCTTACAATGTGGTACAGTGGACGACCAAGAGGTATATTGTGGGGGTTCTACCTTATGTTTCGCTTTCTGTAGTCAAGACACTGTGAGGGTAAAAAGGACTACATGTATTTGCTTATTGAAGAAAACAACGGGGTACTCCCACAATGTACCTATTGCTAGTATGTGTGGACTCCCATTATAACAAAGTCCTCGTTTGATATCGTTATATCGAAATTGCGTTATAACCAAACAAACAATAAAAAGAAATGGAGCGGGTAATGTTGGGGCGTTGATTCTTACTTCTTGTAACCAGAATTTCGTTCATAACTGGTCATTATGACGAGAGTGCACTGTACAACAAAATGTTTAGGACTAAGGCTTTCATCAGAGGGCCCACACATGATCAATGGATTCCCATTAAAACGAACTCCTTTTCTGGAATCCAAAGTCTTTTTGTAAGCTTTTTGGTTACAAGAAACAGTCTTCGTTAGTTACATTGCATGTGCAGTGCAACTTGTCTGTGGTTTTTAAAGGGGATGACAGTACTTGTAGTTTAGACGGATCCGCAGGTTTCCAGCTGTGTGTGTATGTGTGTGTGTGTGTGTGTGTGTGTGTATGTGTGTGTGTGTGCTGGCGTTTGTAGGATGAGAAGATACCTCTTATGAAATAACGTACATATATGAAAGAACATGGAATCTATTTGATGAACATTTATTCATTCTTCTGTTTATCTGTTTGATAAATAGTTTATTTGATGAAAATTGGGTCTTGAAATGGCCGAGATATCCAAAAAAGCAATCCTAGTAAAATGTGACAGCCACGACTTCATTAGGATCTCTCTTGTTTTCCCTTGTTTTTGGATATCTTGGTCATTTCAAATCCAATTTTCATTAAATAAATATCCCATTCACCCGAAGAATTGTATTCTCTTTCTGTAACATTTCAGAGTGGTTTCTAAATATCTCACAAAAAGTTACAAGCTGAATCCTCACCTCAACCAATACTATACCATCCCTTTATTGTAAGCCTAAAAAATGTACCATGCAGAAACAATAAATGAAATAAAATGAAATGAAATGTTCTAACACACAATTTGAACGAAACATTAACCGTGTGTGACATATTGCATATGAAGGGTTTTATGTATGTGTGGTAGGGTGCTATGTGTGTGTGTGTGTGTGTGTCATGTAGAAATGAAATCTCTCACCACAGCCAAATAATATGTTACACAACATTGTCACTGACAATAACCACAATGTCATGACTCTCTACAACCATCTTTTGCTATAATGATGCAAGACTTTGTTTTATTAAGAGCCTATTCCACCTTAACTCACACTGGCAACTATGGAGACACAGAGATTAAACGGAAAGAGCCTATGGATTGAGTGATTGAAAACTGGCTGATACACAGAGCCAAGCAATTACCAGCAAACCTGTGACCTTGATTAGCTAAGAGTCACTGTATCTTTCCAACAAATGGAAAAAAAAAAGCCTTCACAGCGTACACCAGCCATGTATACACCATCACACACACACACACACACAAACAGAAAAATTACAGTTCATAAATCTGGGATTTAAGTACAAATTTGTGTCAATAGTACGAGTCAATGTAAAATGCGCTGAAATGCTGCAGTACCAAATTGCGTGTTAACCATGCGTGTAAGTGATTTATCATATTCAGCACAAGAACAAGTTACTTTTGTGGTGACCACTATACTGTGAATAGTATTCAATAATAAGAAAACACTATTTCAGCTTTTTTTAACTTTTAGATAACAAGGAATAGGGCTACGCAGTACAACTTCTTGAGCCCCAAGCGATATCCAGAGTGCACACACTATGTAAATAAATTACATACAACTGAGCCATGAAAATCAGGGTTAAGTTTTTCTTGCTACTTTTGGTTATTATACAAGGTGCTCAAGGAAGGTTTTTTCTTCTTTTTTCGTCTTATTGATGCATGCACATTATACATACTGCCATCTATGCTAACTTTCACAAGACAACTACAGCACTCTCTCCTAGACTAGCTTATGCTGTTCTTATCTCATTCCACAAGGGTAAGTTTACTATTAGTACTCATATCAAGAATACACAATGTTCCACCACAACCTGATCCCAGTTCACTCTGAGATCTCTACAAATAACATACATGGGCACGCCAATGAGTCCACTATGCAACAGATTTCATGGAAATAACTTCCCACAGACTGTAAAATCGGATAAAATTAAATGGCCATACACAGCCCAAATTCCACGAAAATTCTTCTCTGGTCAGGTGTGTACATCCCTGCCAAAGAAAACTAGACCTAAAATACAGTGCGTGAATACATATGAAGAATACACATCAACCAGAATACACACAATGGCTCTGTAGCATATTACAAGGATAATTTTCCTGAAGTGCATGGCTGACATACATAGAGCAGCACAAAACAAGGAATACATAAACATGGTCTGAATGAACTTAATGAATACATTTGATAATTGCTAATGACTTTTTTCAATGAATCCTGATTTGCATGAATTTCCCTTCGCTCTGATATTTTGCTCAGTTTACTTTCAATTGATAACATTTTTATATCAAAAAGCATTGACAACTTGTATCATTTTGCCTGAAATTCTGCAACACAGCATATCATAGAAGCTATCAATATCACAACTAGACATTATTGACATGGTTGGTATCAGGCCAGAGTGCTTGAATCTAGGGTCCCACTCCAGTTTTTATTACATCATTACAAACCACACCCACATAGTCTCATCACCACAGCAACCACATCCACTGCTTGGTATAATTTTTAGCTGTATAAACAGTATCATAAAAGACACTATAACATGAGGCTCTTATATATTCAGCAAAACCTAAGACACAGAGATTTTGATTTACTGGTTTTCACAGAACACTTCAGAAGAGTTGTGGTAATCTGGAAATCTACCTAGGCATAGCCAGTGTGGTCTACATAGAAAAGGTGGAATTCTGACAGGAAAAAAACAAAACAAAGCAAGACATTCCAGGAAACTACTGAAGCACAGAAAGGAAGATAGACGACAAACCGTTCAGTGTTGTATGCTGCCATTTACATCTTCAATACATATTTTGGGATTTCTGGGATCTTTTTATGCTTTCACATAAGGATGATTTCATGATTATTTTGGGCCTTTGAAGGTAATTCCATTGAAATGAAGTTTGTGAAAGTTCTTAAACATCATGTTGACAATAAACATCATGTTGACAAATGTTTAGCTAATTTGACAAAGTTAGTGTTTTGTGCTGTACATCTTTTGCAATTGTTTACAATTAAGTAGGTGAATGAGTAGACTGGATAGATATGATGCAAGGATGATTTTTAATCTATATATATCAGCCCAAGATTGGAGGCCAGTATAATCCCAGTTTCCCTACACTAAACTTATGAACGCAATTCACAATATTTTTAGTCAGTTCCTTGAAGATGAAAACGGCAGTGCTGGAAATGCTTCCACACCAACAGACCAATCACGAGTGTTTGGCCACAACTGGTGTGCTGGTCTGAACTTATTGTCTCTTTAATACACAACTACACCATGATCTTGGAAAAGATGAAACAACCCCACCCTGGCCATCACTGCTACCCTCGGGAAGGCGCAGGGATTGGGAGGGTGGGGTACTAGTTCTGGAACATGTTGTTGGTGAATTTGACGTAGTCCAACGCCCCTGGGACCTCTCTCCCCTTGCTGTCCTTGTATGGTTCCATTCGTAAGATGCAGTACTCTGCCAAGTCGGTTTGAAGATTCTGTGATATACAAAGAAACCACGAAAACAATGCCATATAACCAGTCTTCACTGAATTGGTCGGAACACTGCGAACGCAAGCAAGCAATTATCAGAAATGGAAACTTGACATCAGTCATTTTGATCTCAAAGACATGTGACCAATACAAGCCTACAATGGTTGTAAAAGTTTTTTCTTGCAAAAGTGTAATTTGCAGGAAGACGACAACACTTTCAACTCATGACAATCATCACTAACATATAATTTTATATCTGTAATTTATCATAAGTATTGATATCAACAGTAACAAACACAAATGTGACAGTCTACATGAGTAACAGAAGAAATTATGATACTGACTATTCTTTCCTTACTATGAGTTCACCTGGGGTTGACAAATACAGCTGTGACCAACATCTCTGTTCAGTGATAACATTTGTGACTGTGATATTCTACGACTTTTCTCGCCTGTCTATGGGGGATCCTTCATAAACCGTGACTTTCGTGTGATTTTACTCTAACTAGTATTTGTTGATTTTAAGTTTGACTATGAGGTAGGGTTTCTGCTTTAAGGTCAACTGAAAAAAAATGGTCTGTGCAAATAACAAATCTTAAATCTGGATGAAGGGGGATATATATTGTATATACATATTCCAAGTTAGTTAATTGCCCCTAAAGTTGTGACATTATCAACTTGTTCTACGAAAACAGGTGAACATATACACAAACGAGATGAATTTATGCAACGTAAAGAAATACAACAATGAATTATAGTGCAGACAAATGAAGCTAAATAGAGGTGATTTGACAAACGGACATGGTCCAGTAAGCATCTTAATTGGAGAAATAAACAGAACACACTCTTAATTCAAATTCGTGAAATTCTTCCATCGCAAGATTGTTTTTATGCAACTGATTGACAAATTGCCCTACATTGACATAAATAAGCACTGAATTGATCAGTGTTTTAGTAGTAGCCATGATAAAAGAAATCATGGGCATACGTACTGACATCGACGTACTGACATCGACATACTTCACATTGATGTAGGGCAATTTGTCAATTAGTAGCATAAAAAACAACACTTCTTAATGTTCAGGAGAGCGATAAAATGTGGCAGCAACAACACTGTAACAAATGAGGTTGCCTTTCCTTTGACATGCCTTGGTGGCTACATGTTTGCGGGGGCGGATCCAGGAATTCCGTAAAGAGGGGGCGTGCTTACAAAATTAAAGGGGGGGGGCACATGCACCCCTCCTCCCTTTTTTTTCTTTTTATTTCTTTTGTTTCAACAAAAAATAATGGGGGGGGGGGCGTGCGCCGGTTGCAGTCCTCCCTGGATCCGCCACTGGTTTGTGGTAAGACAGCTGGGGCTTGAATCACCTGATTATCTCATAATTAATTCCCCCCAAGAGTGATTTTCATCAAAATTTGAGACATAAGATTCTGTCACCCAGTGATGATACGGAGTGTTACATGATGAAAAAGTTGAGTTAGCCCTCTACTTGCCACATTAATAATTCCCTTTTATTACACCCATTGATAATATGTATGAAACATGTGCACATTCACAGGGGCAGATCCAGGGAGGACCGCAACCGGCGCACGCCCCCCCCCCCTTTATTTTTTGTTGAAACAAAAGAAATAAAAAGAAAAAAATGGGGGAGGGGTGCGTGCGCCCCCCCCCTTTAATTTTGCAAACGCGCTTCCTCTTTACGGAATTCCTGGATTCGCCCCTGCATTCACAACTCATTGGCAAACAAAGGGTTGACAGACTCACAGCATAGAGCTCTTGCTTGGTAACATAGGGCTTGCCCTCGGCACTGAGAGCCCTGAAAGCATTCTCAATCTCATCCTTGGATTGGACATTCTCCGTCTCTCGGCTGATCATGAATGACATGTACTCCTGGAGACTCACAAAGCCATCCCTGAAAGAGGACAAGACAGATTCATTCCTTGAAAATTTAAAGTTTCATGGAAAAAAAAATGGAATAAGAAAGCTCTCTTCATATGGCTATAATACATGGCAGTATACTTACGGTACTATACACCTGTTATAATCAACATCTGAGACAAAATCAATAAAATCTGAACCACTACATACATGCATTTCTTGGCAAAGAAATAGCTAATATTGTGTGGTTAGGTCACACACACACATGGCTCATATCCTAGATATAGCTTGGCTTGCTTTTCATTTTGATATGAAACACAATGTGATTAGAATACGGGTTTGGGACTATTAACTCCGTTGAGGACGGGGTGATTTTGCTACAACATGCATTACCCATAGACATCTGCTGGAGTATACTTGGGACTTAAATCCTCAACAGGTTAATCATCATTTCTACTGAGGAGAAAAGAAAGGTACTCATCAATCATCCACTTTCACACAATACTGGACTATAACACCACAGGTCTAAGGATATACTGCTATTAGGGACATTTTGATTTGATGTCCTAGATGTGGACATCAAGGTAATGACGTCATTTAAAGGAACGGCCCATGCTCCAGATCCTCTAGCACGTCCAATGCCAGAATCGAGAACGCTTCTTCTTAAGATTTCACGTCCTCCTAGATTCAGGACGTGAGTGATGTCATTGCTTGGCGCACCAATTACCAGCCCACGGGAGGGGACGAGGCCATGACATCATAACAAGTATGTTGTGAATGATGTGCACTGAAAATCGAAATGGGCGATAATACTGCAGACGTAACGAGTGGACTGCAGCATTTAGGAACCGCTCTTGTACAAGAAAGGCATCATCGTCCACACAATCGAAAAGTCCATATTGATGCAAATGAGACATAAATAGTTAGAGAGGGCACCCCCACCTGTTGGGATCGACGATGTCGAGGATGGAGAGGAAGACGGGTTCCTCTTGACCCTCTTCCACCATGGGCAGGTCATAGCCCAGTGACCGCAGGCAGGACTTGAACTCTGTGTGGTCAAGCTTGCCAGATTTGTCCTTGTCGAAATGCCTTGGGAGGGAAAGAGAATTGGGTGGATATTAGGATAAATTGGCTAGGTGTGCACAAAAGATATCTAGAAACAAGACATAAGCAAAGCAGCCTCATACATACCTGCTTACATTGTCACCCAGGATTGCATTCTAATTGGCTAAAAAGATTTTTGTTCTGACAAGGAGGTTGAAACATTTAAAGTTACTTATGAACTGCATTCCAATTCTTGAAGCTGATAAGGTTTCAGAGTTTCCTAATCTTACAACAATGAATATGACATATTTCTTTCTTTCGCTCTGCCAACTAATATCTAAAAGATTCATAATTATGATGCATTCAAAAACACACTCCAGCGTCACTTCAGTTGTTATTTAGCTGCACATCACATCACAGTGCTGAGCGATACTCTCTACCCAGAGTTTTCCAGCGTATTCAATCCAGATCCAGATCCAGAAATGAAACATGTGTGACAATCAATTCATAACAAAATGGCACATTGAATGTTTTGCAAACTACAGAGACCACAAATGAAAGAGGGGCATTTCATGAAATGTTTTGTCAGATATTTTTTTTTGTGACAAACTGTTATAAGCTACTGAAATTCTTGCACCTGATTGGCTGAGAGCAAATTTGTCCGACAAATTTGTTGGACAAAACGCTTCATGAAATTCCCCCATGATTTTGAACTTTCATTGATAAGATTGCTGTAAGTTTAAATGTCATTGTTGAAATCTTTTTAAGAGTCCCAACTGTCCACTTCAACATCTACTACATTACCAGACAGTCTAAATGATTGTCTATTCAGTCATAAATGAAATTTAAAGAGCAGGTTGAAAGCCTGGTAGAGGAATCTTACTTGAACATCATGCTGAACTCCTTGAGGGACTCCTCACTGACTCCTGTGGTGTTCCTACAAGGAAGAGACAACAAGGTCGGCAGTGTTACCACTTGTTGTTACTCGTTGCTTGTTACAGTACGATGTTATTCATTCCCTACCATCCAGTTTGGCTACTCAGTAATATTGCACCGAGGGTGATACAACTGATGATGCTAGTTAATAGGACACAGAAATCCTTCGCAGTGAGATATCTATGCAGAATCATCCCATTACTGACCTTGTCTCAAGAAAGAAAAAAAAAAACATTGGTCATATGAATTGTGTATGGTAGCAAACATAGAAATATACAGGTCAATTGAAAAATATACAAGGCATATTATATGAATATATTTATATTCATAATAAAAAAAAGAAGAAGAAAGACTAACTATGCTGGTCCATTTCTCTCTTACCTGGCCTGGATTTGTTGTTCCAAGTTGTGAGTCATACGCATACCAAGCTGGTCTAGCTGGTCCCACTGTTGGGCCAGTCCCACTGTCGAGTGCTCCGTGTACCTGTGGACATCATAAACACACAACATTATTACCATGTTACGACATGGATAACATCATTTTGTGATTTCATCCCACTTGACTGAAAAATCTGATACTACACTTAAATAATCAAATGAGGGTAAAGAAAGAATGGCCATTCAAATGATGACTGTTTATGGCATGCTCTTTACATCACCCAGCATCACTTAGAATGAATACAGGTAAGTGCCATGCATGAGTAATATGTTATACACTTTACATAACAAACTACTACCTGCGTACTTGTACTGGGGGCTGTTTCAGTCATTATAGGGAGTTCTATGATCTTGACACTTCTTTAAACTATATCAAGTATTGAAATTTGTCACAAAGTGGGAAGGTTTGGGGCTGGAATGTCTCTAAAGTCTATGCTGATGCAACATAAATATACTTGCTCCTTGAAAAACACAAAATAGCCTAATTAGTTGGCATGTGATTTATTGCACAATAATATGAAGAGCTCCCTTTAAAAATCTGCATTCCCTCCTTTTGAAATGTTACTCTTTATGTCAATAAGAGCTTTGCTGAAAGAAAATCCAGACACTTACACAAAAAACAAACATTTTGCAATATGTTCACTGATCTTGACAAATTGTAACAGGGTTTGCACTCCACAAGTTAAATTTCTTTGTTTTGCCACGCTACTAACCGGTTGTCTAGAATGAGGCGTTCTTCCATCTTGGCTCCCAGGTCTTCAATCTTCTTCAGGGTGCTCTTTTGTGCTCTCACTTCATTGATCTTAGCCTGAGAGTGAAGTAAAAAACAATTCTCATGATTAGATTATATGCTCATTGATACAAACATATGAGAAACAAACAAATACCTTACACTACTAAGTATCTTATGCTGCCTCCAATGTTGAAAATTGAAATGCTGATTATACAAACACGCATACACACACAAACAAACATTGAGGTGGTATACAAGCCCAATGATCATTGATGTATGACTACTATTTGGACCCTCTTTTCTACTCCCAGTACAGGGGATCCTCATTATAACGACGTACTTGGTACAATTTGAATTCCCTCATTATACCAGGTAACTCATTGTGTTAGGGATAAAAAAAGAATATCAAAGGAAAGGGACATGCCAAATTACCTCAATATTTCAGGTATCTCAGTATATCTGATGTCTTTATAATGAGGTTCTACTGCATTGGCTTTACAGAAGACCTGTGAAAGTGATTTCACTACATGTCAGTTTACAATAGATTCATTATCTGCTCTGGGACACTCTCATTGTAACAAGTGAGGTTCTCACCTTGAGAGCTTCCAGCTGGGACTCCAAGTTTCCAGACTCCTCCACCATAGCCACTCTGTACAACGAGAGAAGAGGAAACAATGAAAATGGGATCATGCACCACTCTAACCTCAGAGTGCTCATTCCAAGAACCACATGCTCTTGTGTTGCATTAACCATTCACAATGCATGCTTGTCAGTGGTACAACATCCACATGTGGTTTGCAGTTTAATCTTAGCCCATGACGTAAATGTAGGACCAACCTTGAACACTGTTTGAGTCAGTGAAGTTAATATCAATACTCCAACTTCATGCATTTACGGATAAATTGGAAGATCATGACACGTGTCTGGCTGATTGAAAGTCAGAACCAAAAACCAAAGACTATTTCAGCAGTTAGTACTATGTTAGTCGGATGGCAAATAAAAATTTGGCAGTTTAAAATTTGTGAGACAGCTGTCATTGATATCATGGTTTCCTTTTTTTTTAAAAATTGGTACACTGTATTACATCTAATGTGAATTGAAAATGATTTTACCACAAACCTTTGAAAAGACAGAAAAAAAAATACTAGACTGTATATACATTGCCTTGTGAGCATGTAATGGCAAACATAACTAGTGGAATCAGTATCATAGCAAGGTATTCATTCTGAAGTGTATCCAGTATCTACTTAATACAATCTCACAAAGTGACATCAAGTCCGACATAGCTGAATATCCAGATACTATGATCTAACATTATGAATAATTAGTACAATCAGCTACAAGAATGTGACTAGCATGACAAATTAAGTGGTTGTTTGACATCCAGCTGTATTCAGTGTGAAAACAAACACCTATATAATATCCATAAACATCAATTCATTTGTAACATGATTGAATTCTAAAGGGGCATAATGGTGTAATCCAAGGCATCTGCTGACACTGTCAAAATCAAAACTGAAGACAAAGTTAGTAGTGTTAAGACTTGCAGGCATGTGGTGATTGTTGCAGTCTCCTGTTGATGTTAACAAAGTTGCAAAGTTAATTACATATGACAAGTTGTTGGTCTGCCTTCAAAGTAAAGGTAAAGAAGCAGCAAACTAACTCAAAGGTCACTGTCCATGCTTTAGAAGCACATCTCTGTGAAGCTGATTAGAATGCAGAGGAATCCAAGAAACAATGCCAGATGAATAGAGGTAGAATACAGGGGAGCATTAGTGACAGAGTCTTTTACCAGACAGGTAGACAGGGAGGATTGGTGTTAGAGTCTTTTACCAGACAGGTAGGGAGGGGGTGACAGGAAGGCTGGGGAGGGGAGGAACAATGCCAGATGAGGACATATTCAGGGGAGAGACATGCAGACTGTAGGGAAGTAGAAAAGATGGGTAGACCAAAAACAATGCTAGAAATTAAGATGCAAACTATTTAAACCAATCAGAGAGAGGGAAAAACAAATGAAAGTGATCATGTCACAAGCAGCAATTTTGACAGGACTTGAAAGAAATTTTTATTATCTAACATCCATGCCATGCAGACAGGTAATGTACAAGTAAGTTTGATAATCTACATTACTGTTATCAGTGACATAAATTTGTGATGAAAACCATATCTATCATCACAAGGTGTCTACACAAGGAATTGTACCATAGTGTCAATTTGTATTGTGATGGAAGATTAGGGTGCAAGCAAACACAATTTTTTACGGTTTAATGAAAGATCTGCTGAAGGGAGAAATCTGAACTTTAAAATCTCTAATTCTTCTGTTATAACAGGGTCAGTGGTTGTGAAACCTAACACTAGCACAAATCATGAGAGCTATCACTAGCATATTGTCCAAGCTAGGGTTTGTCAAGGGGCTTGCTTATGATTAAAGCAGAAATATTATGTATTATGTAAGCAGTTACTATATCTACGGAAGAATTATTTCTCATAGCATTCAGAGCTCAGGGGAGGGAACAGAGAACTCTAGTCGGAATGCATTCATTGAAAAGAAACCAGAGTGCACTGCAAGATGCAAGAAGGGTGCAGAAGAAAGCAATGCTCTATTAACCGCCCAAAGATGATCTCCTTGCTGTTGATGGCATTTTAGGGGGTTTGACAAGATTTATCCAGGAGAAAGATGTGACCGACAGGCCCAAGTGAAGGAGGAGGAACCCCGTCGTGGAGACGACAGATGTTGGAGGAACAGAGCAAGAGAACATTAGTGATGAGCACACCAAAAACCATATATTTACAGCATATTATATAGATAAGACTTTGAATGAATATACTGTAGCCATTAATACCACACAATATGCATAGAGTTAAGTAATTGTACATTGGTGTCACTCTCGTGTAACTTGTGACTGAAGAAAGATGTCACTTGGAACATATGCTGACACACTCAGCAGTTGGCATTCACTTCCTTTACATCAATATTTCCGTATTTAAAAACTACTCAGGGAGAAAAGTAATCATAATTATGGTGCTTGTAAGTATCCAAGCAGAATATAGCAAGTTTCCAGAAAAAAAAAAGATGGCAGTCTAGAATCATCATTCAACCTAAAAAAAATGTGTCAATATGTGACTATGATAAACATGTTTCTTGGTCACTTCATAGCATACTACATGCTGAAATATCAATTTACAAACAAAGGGAAAACATTCCTTGCAATCTTTATTTTGGGGATCCCCTCCCCTGTAGAACAATTAACATATTCCTACACTGTGTACTAACAAAGATAATTGTAACCCTTTAAATTTGTAAAATCCCTTTCACTCTACAAACATGCAGATAATTCCCATTCCACAATACTGGAGTGCACTGGGTCTTTGGTATCTCTATTACATCTAGTAAAATACATATATACCGACCCATAAGGCAAATTTTTACCTAACCCCACATGTGTGATGCTCCCTGTGAATTCAATAAAGATTTTTCTTTTTTTTTAAAAAATCAGACGGAGAAAAAAAGTATGGTCCCATCCCCACTTAGAGAGGAAATATATATTTTTTTGACACACACATAGTCATGGTTAAATGATATATATCCCCCCTCCCCTTCAAAAGAAAGAAGATAGGATGGCAAGATTTCTAACCCCACCTGGTCTCTGTGATCCATTGGTGGAAGGCGTTGGCCTGCTGGGCAAAGCGCTTCCTCAGCTTGTCGTTCTCCTCCTGTCTCTCCATCTCTCGGTTCAGCTCCACCTCACGCTCCTTGATGATCTTCTGCAGGTTGCGCCAGGTCTCTTCAAGAGCTTCCATGGTGAACCAGGTATATCTGGAAAAGGATTACAAGAAGAGAGAGAGAGCGTTCAATCTTCCATTGGCAGATCAGACTGCTAAAAGAACATAGAGGTGAGATACTGCTCTCCTGACAGCTATCGTTAATCAAATTGCAGTAATCATTGCCACCATTAATATTACTGCCTTCGTTTTCAAGTCCCTCTCTCATGCAACTTCATGATCATGTTTATTCAAAAATACACAGTGCATCTGATCAAATGTTTCCCTTGCATCAAATATTACGTAAATGCTGACCAATCCAGACATTGAAAAAAAAGCTATAGTGTCATTCTAAATGGACTGTTTTAAGAAGTGTTTTTTCACAGAGATACATTTCATGATCTTTGCCATATATGTGATCAAAAAAGTCATCAATGTAGCAGGAAGGATTAGCTTCACTTACGGGTTAGATGTGACGTTGTAGCTCTTGATCTGCTTGTCGAGAGCAGCTAGCTGCTTCAGGTCATTCTGGGCACTGCTCAGGGAGGCAGTGAAGGCATCATGGGCTTCCTTCAAGGCCTGGATCTCCTCCACTGAATTACATCTCACCGGGTCTGTCAGGTCCTCCTCTGCATTCTCAAACCAAGAGTTGAAGGCCGACGCCTTCTTGGCAAAGAGGAGGAAGAGGTCCTCCACCTCGCGGTACTGCTCCTGGGCTCGCAGGAGACGCTGGCGACGATTGTTTGAATCCGACAGCAGCTTCTCCCAGCGGTTCATGAGGTTGGCATGGCGCTGCTGGATGGCTGGGGTCTGGGCGTGGTTGGCAGCCACCAGCTGGTCCTTGAGGGAGGTGATTTGCATGATTCCTTCCTTCTCAAAGGCCTGGAGACCAGCATCAAAGGTTTCCTGCTTGGTCAGAAGGGTCTGGACTGATGACAGGTCACGGCCGTAGTCATCAGAGCGGGCAAAGCTCTCCTTCTCACCAATCCAGGATTCGACAACATCCGCCTTCCAGATGAACTGGAGGAAGGCGGAGTTGTCATCGAGGTTAGCCTTGCGGCGCTTGGCAGCCTCTTCGAGCTCCTCCAGTTTGCGCTGGAGAGCATCATTGCGCTGTGAGATAGCCTCAGCATTGTGGTTGAGAGCATCGATCAGCTTGTCACCCTGTGCCTTGATGTCAGCAACTCTGTCGCGATGGACGGCGAAGTCTGACTCGAAGGCCTTGTGCTTCTTGAGGAGACCTTGGACAGCAGCCAGGGTGTCACCATAGTCTTCACTGGACAACAGGTTCATCTTCTCATTGAACCATGCTTCCTCCTCCTCAATGCCAGCCAGGAACTCTTGGTAGGTGAGGGAGTCATCCAGCTTGCGACCACGGTTGTCAGCCAGCTGCTTGAGCTCATCCCAGTTGGTGGCGAGCTGATCCAGGCGCTGTTGGACTTCCTCCCTGTTCAGTCCAACGTCCTGCATGAGAGACCTTCCTGCATCTTGGACTGCCTGGATAGCGGGCTCATGGCTGACAATCTCTGCTTCCAAACGCTTGTGCTTCTTGCGCAGGTTCTGCACGCCTGTCAGTTCACGTCCGTAGTCGTCCGAGCTAGTCAGGAGCTTCTTTTCCTTGATCCATGACTCTTCATCATCGATATCGCGGAAGAACTGATAGACGCGGTGGGATTCGTTCAGCTTCCCGCGGCGTTCAACTGCCAGCGTCTTGATGCGGTCGTACCTCTCATTGATGCTATCCTTGGTCTGGCGCATGCTCTCGGGATCAAAGTGACCCGCCTCGATGAAGGCATCGGCCTGGTTGTTCAGGACTTGGATTCGGTCTTCATGGGCTGTGATGTCATCCTCCAGGAGCTGGTGTTTCTTGATCAGGTTGGTAACGGAGGTGAGGTCACGGCCGACATCCTCTGAGGCTAGGGCATTCTCCATCTCACCCAGCCAGAAGTTGATGTCCTTGATGCTGATGTGGAATGTCTGCTGCTTGTTGGCTTCCTTCAGCTTGAGGGCCTTCTCAGCGGATCGTTGGACGAGGTACTCCCACTGATCGCCGATGCCAACAATGCGGGCCTGCACAGCCTCCTCGGTACCAGCACACTGGTTGTTGTCAATCAATCCTGGGGAGATCAACATAACATTTCCACATCAATACTATCACATTGCCATGACAACTCATATCATACATACCAGACTGCAACAAATACCCCATCTAATGTACGCAGCATAAATACATTGAAAACGAAACTAACTGAAAGGAATCATGGACACTATAGTGAGATTCCTGAATTTAAAATAAGTAATAACACAACCTCTTAAAATATCACTTTTAAATCATGCACTCATCCAATGAAGTAGCTAAAGTTGCTCTACAAATATGGACATACTCACAAAAATATATGGACATACTCACAAAAATAGTAAAGTGTAGAGTATTGTGTATCAATGGATTCCCCACAAGGTGCTACACTACGTCATAAGAATAAACCACAACAATCCTGAGCTAATAGAGGCAGAGTATGACCTCACAGAGATGGTACACCCATCGCGTTATACTGAGAGCCGTCACAAACCCTTTGCCTTAGACAGGCGTTGGCATCATAGCCTAAACAGGATGTTCCTGATTTGAGACTGGGAGACGTGACTTAGTGACACAACTTCCTAGCTCGTAATTAGTGACTCAATTGTGCCATTATTGGACAACAGAGGGCTCTCTTTACGTCAAGTCTCCTACATCAAAAGAATGCACCTTGAACATCTTTTCTAATCATACTTTGATCTCAGACATTTATTACTTATTCTGATGTTGATAGTGAACTGTGGAGCCTGAACTTTAACCTCTACTATACCTTGATCAATAATTTGCTGAAAGGCTTTTGAAAGTTACCACTCTACTGAAATGTCATATATCTAGCTGTCAATAACTGTTACCCTCTAAAATCAGCCTCCATGTGGAACTGCAATACTTCAACATTGGTCGATTTGTCTTAAACTTTCTGTACAGCTCAGTTTGTGAAGGACTGTTGCCCAAATCCTATTCAAAATATGTTAACCGAGATACACTTTGAGCACTGACATGTAATGCCTTCGCATAAAAAGCAAAAGAGAGAAGAAAAGACAAAAATGACAAATAGTAGGGCAGCGATTTATAAAACTTGTCAGTCACTGATAAATGTTTGAAGCTCCTGCAATCCTTGCATCTGATTTGCGGAGGGTAAATTCGCCAGTGAAAAATCACTGACAAAACACCTGATGACATGCCCCCCAGAACTCACTCTGTCCAACAGCCATGATGGCCTGGATACGTTCAGCATTGGCAGCCACCTCAGCCTCAAAGGCCTGGTGCTTCTGGTGCTTGCTCTGGATGTTGCTGGGGTCTAGGTAGGACTCATCCGTAGCCACCTGGATCTTCTCCGTGATCCAAGCCTCCACCTCATCGGCATCACGGCTGAACTGCTGCAGGGTGTGAGATTCGCCCAGTTTGGATCGTTTCTCAATGAGGGCGGCCTTCAGGGACTGCCAGCTGTTTATGATACACACAAAATAAAGTCACAAGTGCAATGTCAGTTTGGGTTCAATTTTCAAAAAAGAAAGAAAAAAAATATATACATATAGAATGTACAAGGCATATCATGCTAATGAAAATGGCAATATACATATTCTAAATATGTCAAAATATAGCATAATCACAATATAACAGGTTGTTAAGTCAAGATGCATGATATTTCACTTAATTATGTTAAAAATTGATGCTACGGGTATGGGTATATGAAACTGCAGTGTCAAAACAAATAATTAGAAACATTAATTTACAGCAGTCACATCTGTATGATTCCAAATGCATGAATGAAGCAGCAAAGCACAAGTAGGACTTAATAAAAATTGTGTAACTTAATACACGCAATGAAGACGGGTCTTACAAGTTACATAAAATGAAAGCCTCCATGTCTTCTCAAAGAAAATTGTTATGCCAGTAAGTCTATGACAAATCTCTCATTCCCACATAAATGCATATTCTCTTTGCTTTCAATTACTTTACATTCACAGATTTTATACCATATAATCTCTCGTAACATTGTGAAATATTAGTTAAGCTCAAGTTAAATTTTTTTCCCCCCACCCCCTTCATGGTAGCAATAGCAAATTCACACTGCATCTAAATGAGGAATTGATTGCTTGATGTCTGTGTCTATTTCCTAAATTGAAAGTCATCTCCAAATTACCACTGTAAAACTTGAAATCTTTATGAGAATAATTTTTTACGCTCAACCAGATAAGATGAAATTCTGTACAAGCAGAACATTAGGTAGTGTTGCACATAACAAGCAAAAAAAGTGTGCACGCTTTTATATTTGTGCAAGTTTTTTGTGCACAAAAATTTTTATGCCATAAAAATTTCTCTTTTAACCATAATATTTGTGTTGAGAATCAATGATAATGGGAGTGAATTTTCAGAGGAGTATCAGGAGATGATGGTCCTCACCGAGCAAGGATCTGGTCCCTCTTATCGCCGATGGCTGGAGAGTCGTAGTGGTCATTGTTGATAAGCTGCTGAGCAAAGGATTCGATGGCATTGATCTTCTGCTCCTGGAGGGTGATGGCCTTATCGAAGTCCTCGTGCTTCTTGATCAGGGCCTCCACACTGTCCAGGGAGTCGGTCAGTCCCTCGCTGGCCAGGAACGCCTCACGGGCAGCCATCCAGGCCTCGGCTTGCTCACAGTCGCGAAGGAACAACTGGAGACAGGTGTGGATGCAACAAGGAAGCAGGATAATGAAGGCCAATTTTAACATTGCAAAGAATCATACATGGAAAGCAACTCGAAGAAGGAAATAGTTCTATGGGACCACTGTGGCAAAGTGGATAAGACTCCTGACTTTCAATATGAGGACCAAGTTTGAATCCCGTCAGTGCTTACGTCCTTGGACAAGGTGTTTTTACCCGTTTTGTCCCTCTCGACCCGGGTGTAAATGGGTACCTGGGAACACTAGGGTAATAATAATGGCAGGGCCCTCTGGTAGAGCAGTGGCAACACTTATCAAGAGCCTACCCTGTATAAAGAAGACCATATTATTATTACTCGAGAATCACACTGTGCTGGACACTGTAACTAGCATTTCAGATTTTTTTTTTTTGATGTTTATTGAAAATGTTATTTATTTTTAAAACTGGCCACACAGGACTAAAACAACGAATAAAATAAAGTAGCCATTTTCAAAGAATAATGTTTCTATGAAGACCTAAGTAATATCAAGAGACTATCTACCATTGAGCAAGCATGGCAAAAACATGTGGCTACATCACATTATGAGAGAAAGTTCCCATCCATGTGGTAAAGAGATCTCATCAGAAATTTAGACTTGAAATTCATATTCACCTGTAGCTCCAAGCACTGGTCAAGCTTGTGCCTACGGTCGTTCCAAGACCTGCCGAAAAAGACAGACAGAGAGAGAGAGAGAGAGAGGGGGGGGGGGGGGGGGGGAGTAGATCAAGCCAGAGAGAAAAAAGTGATTAATTTGGCCAATATCTATAATCCATGTTATCTTTCTCATAAGACATATCATAAAAAAACTCAGAGTGACTTCAGAAACTAGCATCTGAAGATATTGGCATATTCTGTTGAATATATACGTCAATTCAATTTGACACACCACACTACTCTAGTCACTGCACACTGTGGACTCATCTTGAAACATATCAAACTTTTCAAACTTGTCTGACTACTCAGTGCAGAGAGATCAGGATGGCACTGTAACTGTGGCAACAACTATTTATATCAACGATGCATTTCAAGAATAGCCTGACATTTGGTACTGCCTTCAGGTAAAATCTTGATATCTGAGACACATTTCACAGAGCATCATGATCAGTGATCGGCAGTAATTAAATACTTGAATATAAAAACGACCCAAGTCCCAATTTGGCTTTCGTCTCTGGAGACCCTTTACGAAGTCATGCAAAGATATATAATCTTTTCACATCAGTTTCACATTGAAATTTCTGTAATGGACTTGGCTTTTTTTTTTTCTTTTTTTTTTAGATTCAGGTATTCAATTACTACTGCTAGGTCCGATCCTCAAATCTGAGACATACTGCATTAAGTGCCTCCATTCTGCAAGACAGCAATGCGTGTTCAAGACCCTGCAGCACAGGGATTCATGGAGCAGGTAGGCTGACCAAGTTCAGACATGCCTGAGAATCCTCGTAACAAACTGTGTACAGCTTTACCACTGATCTCTATGTATATGTAAGTACTCACACCGCCGAAAGATCTTGATGAGAGATAAGCATTCACTTTGATGCACAAGACAATTCGCTGACTGGTGCTATATGAGGTTTCTGAATGTTCCCTGGTGGGTAACGAATGAATTGGACTACCCATGAATCCCCATCATACTAGGTCTTTTAACTGAGTGAATGCCATCTGGATCACTGTATTATACGAATCTGAGAAATGAACGAACAGTAAGTAAACTTACGATTCTAAGTCCTCTCTCTCCTTGGCCAGAACGTCCAGTTTCTCCTGGATTTCTGGGGCGGCGTAGTGGTCATTCTTGATCAGCTGCTGACCGAAGGCCTCAAAGGCCTGGAAAGTGCCTGCCTTGGCATCCATCTCTGTATGCAGCTCCTGGGAGTGGACAGTGGACAATATATTTTGACCATTACAGTCACACAATACAACTTCCTTGCAATTAATCCATCCAGATGTCTGAATGTACCATACCAACTGCACCTCATTTCTACGGAGAATTTTCATCAACACACTTCATGGTTTACAGCAAAAATACTAAAACTTGTCCTATCAGTGGAAGACTAAATTTTGAATCTGTTGCTGCACTGATTTCAGGGCATAGGCATCACAACAAACTAAAGAGTGTAGAGTTTTATGTTGAGGGTTCATAAGCAAAGCATACAACACAAGCAATCTTTGGAAAAAATGGTGGTGGTTGTGGTATCAATATTATTTCCTTTGCGTGGAAAGAGAATATTACTTATCATATGCATTCCATTCACACAGAGTTCATTTTCATTTTTTTCTTTCATATCCCCCAAACCCATAAAGATTGATACTTCACTGGAATCCTGCCATTACAATGTCTGGACTGGAACAGAGCAAAATTAATATACCACTGACAATGAAAGCTGTCTGTTTGCCTCTTTGAGTACCCCAGTCCATTTACTACAGAAACAAGGGTCATTCTGAGTATCTAGCAAGAAGTGATCAGGAATGGCAACCCAGTGAACCAGGGTCTACGAGCAGAAGAACTCACCTGGTGTCGCTCTAACAGCGCCTCGGCACCAGTCACATCCTTGGCGAGCTCATCGCTGGCCACGAGCGTCTTCATGCCGTTGATCCAGGACATGAGGTCACGGAAGTCGCTGAGGAACCGCTGCAGGTCGTAGGAGTCCATCAGCTTGTCCTTGCGGCCATTAGCCTTTTTTTGTGAATCAAACAATGTGAGTAATGTTTACCATATAGTCTTTATGAGCTACAGGTAACTCCTTACCAGAATCTTTGTAAACACTGAAAAAAAAAAATGAATAAGCCTTGTCTAAAGTTCTAATTCCATTGTCTCAGTCTGTCTTTCAGTTGCTAAATTTTCCCTTCAACAATCTCATCATTATATTCTCAGGTGAAGTATGGATGATAACACAGTTTTCTTTTAGAGATCTGATAATGAAACCATCCAAATTTTCCGTTGGCCTTGGAAGAAAATTCACACAAATGTTAGCTTTTACAAGAGCATTCATATAGTAGGCTCATTTTCATTCAGCAGTACAGTATATTTCCCTGAAGAATTACACATATGATGTACTCTATACCAGCATTTATCAACTCAACACCCCGACTGTTTTTAGTCCTTTTTCCTCCTTAGCTTCCCACAAGCTAGGAACATACCCAGTATTCCCATATTCAGCTGGTTAAGGTCCTTACCCTGTCTTGTAGATTGTTCCAGGCCTCATCAATCTCGGCCCTCTTGGCCACGATGGGTTCCTCTTGGTCAGGGTGGGTCTGGACCAGACGGTCAGCGGTCTCATCAAGAGCTTGCACCTATGGGAAGGGTGATAGTACAGACAACATGAAGCAGCTACCAGATAAGGTTTACTATTAGGATCCTCAATACTAGCTCTTTGTGCATTAAACATAAGGTATATTACATCAACCCACTGACTTTCATTACATTGCTGATAATCAAATCATATCATATCTGACACCTCTAAAAGCTAAGCTTTTTTCAAAGTTGAACATCAACCTGACTTTCTTTGTGAATATTTCCACCGAAGGGAATGAATTATTTGAAGATGAATATCTATCTTAGTCCTCATAGTAGTCCTTACGCATGATTATCACTATCACAAAAGCAAACACATCATGAGCAACTGGTTCCACCAATACTGTAGAAGTGGATATTTTTGCATGAGTAATTTTTTGTGCTCGGCTGGGAAAGATGAATTTCACATTTTTTATTCCAACAGAATAAAGACAATCATTAGTGGTACAAATGCATATATATCAAGCAAAACTATTTGCTTGCATTCATTTCAGTGCTAGTTTGTGGTCGCGCAAAATGCACAAAAATTTCCACTTTTACAGTGACACTTGGAAATATGTGCTTGGCACAAACCTGTTTGCCGAGGGCATTGAGGTCCCTCTCGAGTCCCTGGTGCTTGCGCTGCAAAGCCTGCACACTGTGGAGGTCATGGCCAAAGTTCTCTGTGTTCAGAGCTTTGTTCTTGTCATCAATCCAATCCTTGGTCTCGTCAGCATCACTGTACACAACAGGGTAGATAGAGAAAAATAATGTTTGACTATTTACACAAAAGGAACACAGACGCAAAGGATGCACATGGCATGAAAAACTCATCAGAAAGCAAATGATAACACACTGAATGTTTCATAGCAGAAAGAGTTTGAAAAGATTCAAAGTAAAATTATGCACAAGTCACAGTTGTGAAATCACAAGGAGGATGTATCACAATTTATACAATAAAAAAGAAGACATATTAAAAAAAAAGAAGACATCTTCATCTAGGATAAGTGAATGTCAAACAGAGATGGAGAGATTGCCCAAAGCTCATGTCCAGACAGAAGGCAGAAGGAACCTTTATATGAAATATTCTCAACTGAAAATTGAAGTTTCTGGATCTTCCTTAAAATGTCTAAAGATGTGGCACTTACCGGAAGAAGCGCTGGACCTCATGGGCTGTACCCAGACTCTCGCTTCTGTCATCAGTGAGTTTCTGCAGACCCTGCCATTCTGTGTTCAGATCCTGTCAAACAAATCAGAAAAGAAATCTTGATACATGGATGCACATCAAGTAATCAGTGCCATCATATTCTTTTATAAAACTTTCAAGAATTCAACAGTAAACAACAATTACAATCGTTGTACAAAATTAGAAAGCAGACCAAAGTTAGCAAAAGATGTTTGTGAGAAGACAGATGTGCTTGCATATGTACATCTGTACCATAACAGGAAAGTAAGTTGTAATTATGACACATTTGTCTGTTGGATTGATAAAACTTTGATCATAACTAAATGATATTCCAAACTACTTCTTTTTTTTTCTCTCTTTTTCTCTCAGAGCTGGACATCTTAAAACGAGAAAAATAGGTCATAAGGTACACTCAAATGGTGTCAACATTCGAACAAAATACTGAAAACATTTCAAGCTATATCAAGCTTAGATTATGAAATCTCTACACTGCACATATCTCTTCAGCACAGAACAGCACAGAACATTTGAAATGAATGAACCATACTCACATTGACTTTCTGGACGACAATGTCAGCTTCTGGCACCTTCTCCAGATCCAGTGTCTCTAGGATGGTGTTAATCTCCAGGAGACGAGTCTCATTGGCCTTCAAGTCCTGGAATAAGATAGGAAATGCGTAAATGAGTACAGATCTTCCACACATATTATTCTAATCTCTCAGAAAGAGAATACATCTGCTCTGAATAGGCAGATACCCTTGAGAGGCCTATGTGATGCACAGTGTATATGTACAGAAGTATTAAACCTTAAAACCAGCAGGGAGGTCACTAGAAGCTAGTTATCTCGTACAGCAAAGACGAACAGCTCCTGAAACATTCTTTAAATCTTCTGGAGTGTATTCGATGAAACCTTGTTGTTATCCTTTGTTATGATAAATAGGAAATCTGCAGTTCATCATATGCATTGTAATTGCATAAGTGAGAAAACCCTCACGGTACATAAACATTGTTTCATTATTGAAAGCATAATTTCTGTGTATCACTGGAAGAGGACACTACAAGTATGCTTTTAATCTATGGTATCTCAATTAACCAACACATTATCATTTCTTGATGTACTTTCTAAATTATAACTAATGCATATGACTTCAGGCTTCACTATACACAATGACTTTATTCCTACAGTGACAATATTAGTTTAATGTCTCTCTCATTCTATGTTAGTTGTTGATGCACATATAGGATGCATTCTACAAGTTGTTCCCAAGGAAGAAAAACAGAAATTGCCCGCAAAGTTTTCCCCTTGAAACAATACAGCATCATATCAAACTTGCCTCCATAGAATAGCAGTATGCATCACCCCACAAGACTAGCGAGGCATTTGTTTAGAAATTCACCCTGCGTTACATGGTCTAACCGTAACCCTGACTAGATGATGTTTTGAAAGCTAGTTTTCAATCTAGTATCCCAAAGTGAATCCTTAGACAAGAATGAAAAATGGATGTTTTGATGTTAAGAATTCAATTCACCACTAAGTTTCTAGAATATAATAAAAACCAAACAAAGGCAGTTACTTCACAAATATGAAGACATTGGTATCAAATCTGTATTAACTTGTTGAGGATGAACTGATTTTGCTATAACACACATTTCTGATAGACACTCGGGACTTATCTTCAACAGGTAAGACTACAATGAAGTGAAGGCGGGGAAGTTCATGTGAATTTTGAATAATTTCGATTAATTTTCTAAACAAGTGGTTCCTACGATTCAAACTGGAAATGTGAATCAAAGGATTTGATTCCTAAACCCTAAAGATATTGCTTCGGGGGGCGGGGGGAGATTAGCAAAAAAATCACATGGCACTCCATGGCAGAGGTGTTAAATTATCTTGCGTGGTTACAGCTCTGTCTGATCTCTGGACATGAAGAGTGGAGCATCCATTAAGGGCCGTTCACACTGGAGCGGTTTTGCGGCAGCGGCAGCGGCAGCGGCGTGCCGCAAAAATCCCTCGCGTGTTGTTCATGTACAACCGTTCACACTGGAGCGGTAGCGGTGACTTTTCAGAGCGGCAACCGCAAGCGGTTTTCTCGAATCGCTCCGCAGAGCGATTTTTCTAGTCTGCCGCTGCGGCGAGGTTGCTATTGACCAATCATAATAGAGTATAGTTCGTGACGTTATTATGTGGGTGGGGTCATAAACTTTAGCTTGAAAAAGAGTCTCGCGAAGGTACAACACGTCGATCGAAGAGCGGAACGAAGACGTCCAGAAAAGACAACTTTTGTACAATAAACTCAATTATGTTCACAAAAACACTCCTGAGGAAAATATCGAATTGGAGACCATTGGTGATGAAATCGGGCTAAATGGTAAGTTGCTCGTTTGGTTTTCTCAAGGTTTTGCCATTTGTTTCGACCCTTGACAGCGGTCACTCTCTTGCAGAGGCTACATTGCAGATTGTAACTTTCCACGTATTTTGCCATAGACGCAGACTCGCCAGCGAAAGAAAGCGGTCTATCAATATCACAGTCCCATATACGCCTATCTATGTCTGATATAGACCCTAGTATTCTGCCAACGTGGTACTGAAGCCTTGAAGTCTAGAGTAGATCTAGAACTACTAGGTCCAGTAGGAGCACTCCTACTGTCCGACTAGTCCCACACCTACTAATGACCAGTAATGTATGGGGTCCATAGATGGGAAGGGCTTCTCATATGATAAATGCCTATGGACCACAATATGGCCGATTGTATACCGGTAGGCAGGCGGTAGGGCCTGCTAAGAACATCCTCATTTAAAAAAAAAAAGAAAGAAAGGTTAGTACTGGTTACGTAGGCGTATACAACCTATTTATTATATGCTTCTTAGTAGACTAGACACTCTAACGTTAGATATGTTTGATATCATAGAGTATTTTTAAATTATTTCTAATGAAATTAAAATAATGTAGAGCATCTAGGCCCTGCCTAGGGAAAATTTTGGAATTAAAGTAATAAAATTTGGCATAAATTAATACGGGGAAAAATGATCAATGATAAACGGCAAATAAATTCAAATAAAAACAACAACAGAAACACCTAGCCTCTAGGCCTGATACTCTGATACTTATAGTACTGTTAACGTTTGACATAGTTCTAGACCTAACGCACGTTAGGCCCTAAAAGGTATGTTCTGGGTATTAACTCTGCCTCTTCTAATCTATACAGGCCTAGATCTAGGTCACGTACTACGTAGGTGTTTTTGTACTGCCATACCGCCACCGCACTGGTATAATAACCACAACTTTGTCCATTGCCATTGCATTGGCATGACAAAGACGATCTACTTGAATTTACTCGCGTTCAGTCTCGCATCATCAGACAGGCAGTGAAGTAGGACTGATTTGTCTTGTTTCTAGAAAGTGAATCAAATCCTCTCAGGCTGAGTCTGACCAAGTTAAGGGTAATGTTTTTGAATATCACTTTAACTGTAACTGTACTGTAGCTGGTAAGCATGTGCATTATCTTGTCTTGCCTTTCCAAAGATGCCCACATTTCCCACAATCAATAGACTTGGACGGTTTCTTCAATGTATGGTAAGGGTACCAGCTATCGGCAGGGTACATCGACACCCTGCGTATCATGGCTGTTTGCGTGTAGAACAAAAAGGTACGCGTGGGATTAAGTGCCATTTTATAGCTATGAAAACAGTAACAAAGAAACGAAATTCAAGCCAACAAAACAAACTGAACACGTTTCAATTACACATCCACTCAGTAACAACGCATGACTATGAAATTCACATGTATTACCTATGGAGGGAAGGGGTGCAGATCGTGAGGTACCCCTTTTCAGCCACGCAAAGAAAATGCATCGCACGCACTAAAATTGCATAATTTTACAACGGAGATTCAGAATCAACAGAACGGTCACGAGATTTGAAACTGCAGTATTTACAGCTTATTTGAGGAAAAACTTAGGCGAATTTGTTTTATACTTTTGGAATAAACGAGCTGCAAATTCATAGGGTGCCGATAGGTGGTACCCTCATTCATACAATTTAAATGCCAGTGATGCAGTGGTTAGTTAATTGCTGACCCTTGACATATTGTATCAAGGGTTGAAGCAGCCACTACTTCTGCTGGGAGGCTGTGCCAGTCCTTTGTTTTCCTTGGTAGGAAAGATGACCCTCTGTATTGTGTTCTGCAGGTAATTCAGTGCGTTAATTCATGTTGGTAGCAATACCAAATGTATATTTTCATGAATAGTTTCATTGATAAAAGCACTTGGCATTTTAGTAGCACTTACACTGTACATGAGCAATTTAAGAGCAAAAATCAGATATCAAAAGTTCAGGCAATC
The DNA here is from genome assembly GCF_040938485.1 of Diadema antillarum. NCBI lineage: Eukaryota > Metazoa > Echinodermata > Echinoidea > Diadematoida > Diadematidae > Diadema > Diadema antillarum. Next base: position 263,799 of record NW_027271997.1, read on the forward strand.
AATTCCTGCATGTGGTGTTGGTTATGGGGGTGAAGGGCTAAGGTGCTTTTTAAAAGAGACCTGTTTATATTACATTTTCTTTGTGCTGAGTAAAAAGTTCCCCCTATTCATGTAAGGAAATAACGCTATAATGCATTGTATATTATCATTTGTATAACACCTCACTTGTATGAATATCATTTACCCTCAGGTGAACAGTGATTGAATCTGCTTCCTTCCTATTCAGCAAATGCAGAAAGACCATGCAAAGGAGGCTGCATCCCTGATCAGGCTTTGACGCAAGCTCACTCATTGACTGGAAAACTGTGAGTTTCAGCTTTCAGGATTTACTGAAAGTGCATTATTCAAAAGATTGACATTCTAGGTACATTTATACCATAACCATTCTTCAGAACTTTACCTTACTCCTGTGGGGGGAAAAACAACAACTTTATTTTGGAAGTGATGGTACATGTATTGCGCCGTACCTGATAATTCTAATGACAACACAGGTACATATTTTGTATGTCACCTAGAACTAAAGAGTGAACTTAAGAGTGAAATTTCTGTGAAGGCACATCTTTTAATCTTTACCTTGCCCCTTCATTCCAAGGAAATGTTCATGTATGTAGATTCTTCTCTTTCTTTTTATGGCAACATCCCATACATTTGATAGGTATCACAATATGCAGCATGGACCAATCAATCATTTTAATAGTGTATATTATAGTGTACCATAGGTGCCTAGGTCTAGTAATTGGCCCATACCAATTTGATCAGTTTCGGAGGACATGAAAATGCAAGTCAAATGTAAATTTGAATGTAAAATTGTCTGTCACTTTTATTTTTTTATTCTTTTTTTTGGGGGGGGGGGGTTGGTCCAAAAAAATTGACTTTAGACAAAGTTACACTTCTTTGCAAAGATAGTTCTGGTTTGTAATTAAGCTAGACATGGGGAAAAAACAAAAAAAAAACAAACAAATAACACCATGAAGGCCAGAATTGTGTGAATTGTTCTGTTGTGATCTGTATCTTTCTTACAGGCCTGTACTACCTCCCCATTCCCTTCTGAAACAATTTTGCCTCCTGTTTCCAGATATCATGTTTGACTCACTCCTGTATGTACATAGTAGATCTTCAGCTTTAAAGAATGACCTTCTGATCTTGGTCACTCTTGCTCCTAGTTTGCTGGAGTTGCAAGTAAATATATGATACAAAATTACTGGAAATATCATGTGTATAAAGGCATAAGAAAATAGTGTACATCAATAAGTCTTCAAAATGTTTACATTGTTTCCATATGTTTGCCTTTTTCATTCTTCCAGGAAGGACTGTTTTAACTGCTCATATGTGGTCGACACAGAACATCCGCAGTCACAGCCCTTCATCCTTCTTATTGGAGAAAGCAAATTATACCCTCTTCAGGTACATGTATCTGCAGTTGTGGAGCACAGGGCACAATCCTCAAGGCATTGTGGGTGCAGCTGATCTTGTCTTCAAGTTGATCTTCGTTCTAAATCGCAACTGCTGGCCACATTGCATTGCAGTGAGACCATTTTAAAAGGGACTCCTGTACAAACAAGGAGGATTTGTAACTTTGGCATCCATCCCTTATTTTCTAAATTTGCCGAGTCAACCATAATGCAACCATTTATTTATCATCTCCACCCTTCCCGTATCAAGTCTGCATAATAAAACAGCATTTGCTTGAGAATTACATACAATGTTATAGGGAAATAGGCACTGACCTTTAATTGTGGTTTCCTCATAACAGTGAACATTTCATTTCACAAGCCATTTGCCATATGGATATTGTTGTATTTTGACTATACACCTGTACCATGTATGAATGATAAGGTACATGTATATTGATACTGTTAGTGGTCAATGCTTTTTTGAAACATGTATTCACTTTTCAAGGAGTTTAGTTTTACTTATGATAATGTAGACATGTATTGAATATGTGAAAAGCTGCTAATTCCATTATTACACACTATGCCCACACATAGTGTGTACAAGTTGACAAGGGATGTAGAGCACCAAACTGTGACATCGCCATGGAAACTAGTTCTAAATGACCTCACCTGACCCAAATATCTGTCAACGCTATTGTTGCTAACCATGCTTGCACCTGGTTCCAACCCAAGTTACAACAACTCTTGCTTTTTTAGGAGCTGACCTAGAACTTGGCATATGTGGCCACTATTACAGGTAAATGTGGTATGTAATTAATGTGTTGCCATGGTAATGAAAAAAAATCTATAGAAAATTTAACCAAAATATTGTGGATCAAACTACTTTCAGTCTTTATACTGTGAATGGTAATTTGAAAACACAAGATATAATTGTCTTCAACTGGCATCCTTCATGAATCACTTGAGTAGTGAAGATGTACCCCAAGCAATTTCATCTATGTTCGTAAGAAGTGATCAAGTTTTTCATGATTATCATACAAGGCAGGCTATTGTGTATCACTTCGCAGTTAGAACTCGACTCAAGAAATGTGATAGCATATACATGTACAGGCCCACAACACAAGAATTCTTTCCATTGCTCCCAGGTAGGCCAGTAGCCATCATACTATTCAAACATGAAATTCCACCTTTCCACTATGCACCTACATAGTACCTGTCACATGTGTGTATTTGACTTTGGAGTATGCATGGATGCAATATTGTATTATGCTGCATGGCAATGAGTAAAATAATTAGCAGTAGAGCAAGCACTTTAAAGTGTACCTGAAGCATGTTACTACAGATTTTTGAAAGCTTCAAGTTTATCTTGAAACCCAAATCTATAAATGTTGACATGGCATCGAATATTATTTTCATTACATGAATAATCTTGAACACTCAGTTTGTACTTTCCTTGCATTAAATTAGTATTTGATGTCAGATAACTCATAACAGGTCATTTGCACTATATGCGTAATACATTGTATGTTGCTATTCTGTTTGCTACTTGATTTTGTTATCTGACTAGCTAAATTGAACCATGTAAGCACCTAGGTGCAGCCCATTTTTGTTGTATTCCTTTGCTTATCCTGATTTTCTTATGTTTGTGTTTGTAACTTCAATACATGTCCATATCATTGTAAATCTCAAGCTTCATCTGATGAACTCTGTTCTGCTCTTTTCTCTTTTCCCTGTCCTACATGTATATACGCGTATCCGAGCAATTGCCCCAGAGGGCAATTACCCCCTGGCTAAATACTGGTTAGTGGTAAGGTAAGAGTAAAGATTAGGGTTAGGATTAGGTTCAGGATTAGGATTAGGATTAGGGCCAGGGGAAGGGTCCGGGGTAATTGCCCAGGGGGTAATTGCCCTAGACCCATGTACATGTAATACAAGTACTTTTTGTATCTTATTGATTAGAAAGATTGGTCCTTATGAGGTTTGAAAGGTGAAATGTAAACGACTGATTTGTTTTATGTTGTAAAGTATGCATTTCTGCTAGGAATTTGCACTGAATTAATTCTTTTTTTTTTTTCAGATGTAGGAGATGAGAATAATATGCTTGTAGAAAATTGGTCCGATACAAATTACATTGGTGTTAATTATCATATATGTACTTCAATCATTCATAAAATCCAGTACCATACTACCATTACTGTATTGTTTTGACAACTCATGTGTATCCGTTCAGATTTACAAAGTTGCTCATACAATGTCAGATCTTGTGAATTTTCATTTTATATGTGAATGTGCTATGTATTACTTCCTTTCGCAAATGTTAACAGTATATTTATACACTGTACTTTATTTCTGCAACAGACTGTCATATTAGATCACATCAAATGAGATTGTATGTTGCAATGTTACAGTTGTCCTGAATTAGTGTCTCAAGTGCTAAATTTGACATGTGTGGTTTGTATTAGTGTATGTACATTGTTTGATGTGTATTTCGAGTGATGTTTGTCATTTACCGACATAAGTTGGTTAAAATTCCCGTTAACTGTTGTTTTCATTCGGTGGATAAATTAATCGAAGAAAAGATTTAGTGCAATTCCACAAAACCTGCTTAAGATAAACCTGACCTCAGTTGGCTTTTGGTAATCACTTTACCCAACAGTTGTGTGGTTCACTTGGAAATCGACTGTGATAAGTGTTAACATGCTATCCAGATTTCTGAAAGCATAGATTTGATGGTGTAATACAGATGTATGAATTTGAAATCTAAACTGAGATCGTGTGTGTGTGTGTGTGTGTGTGTGTGGTTTTTGTTTTTGTTTGTTTGTTTGTTTTTCTAAGAGGATGCAAAACTGCCATTAATTTCTTCCCATGCATAATATAAAACACATGTTGCGGAGAGTGAAAATGCTCTTGTTTTTCCATAGCTGGGAGTACAGTATGTGGGTGAGTTTATTATGGGCCGTTTGTGGATTACATTATACTCTACATACGTAGATCTAGTAGGTTTGAGTAGGAGAGTGAATGGTAGGCATATTCTCTAAAACATCCCCTCACCTTTGTAACTACACTTCCAAAAAGAGCATGAACTGACATAAATCAAATCAAACATTAACATTTCATCCGTATAGAGTTCATCGATAATAATAATAATACAGTATACATTTAATGTGCCAATTCCACATGACTAACATGCTCAAGGCGCAGTAGGAAAAGTGAGTTATGAAGTACAAAAATCATTACACAAACATGCACATGAAAATGAATGACACAATCATGATGATCTAAAAAAAAAAATATATATATATATATATATATATTATATATATTTCATAATACCGGTATACTATTCTATTGTAAAAGATTGGAATGACAAGTAAAGAAGTATGTTGCTGGGTTTTTTTAAGAGCTCATCTTTCATACAGTTGACTACTTTACCGACACCAGAAAAAAGAAATACAGTTACTAGTCATTTTTCTGCTGACTAATTTTGTAAAAAGAAAAAAACAAACAAAAAAACAAACAAACAATAAAACAAGAACAAGGAAAATGTGACATTCGAAGATCATATTTGAGATATTGAGGTGTTGGATGTACACAGTTTATGTACCGCCTTCTCAGTATATATATGGCAGTGGTCCGATGCAATAATTTCTGCGTGCATACCAATATCAGTAACACAAGACTATTTTGCAGTTTCATTGAACAGTCTGTGTTGAAAGTGTTCTTTTTTTTTAAAGGGATTGTACAGTTTTGTTTGAGACCTAATTTCGGGTTTCTAACATTTTTATATATTTTTGGTGAAATAATGAGAAACCTCTTATGAAATATGAAAGAGCATGTAATTCTATGAGGAATTCAACGTTTATTTGATGAAAATTGGTTTTGAAATGGCTGAGATATCCGAAAAAGAGCTATTAATTCTAAAAAGTGTGGGACCCACACTTTATTACGATCGCTTTGTTTTGGGATGTTTCAGTAATTCAAAACCCGATTTTCATCAAATAAACTTTGAAGTCCTCTTAAAATGGTATGCTCTGTACTATATCATAAGTGTTTTCTTGGTATCTCGCAAAAAAGTTAAAAGTCCAATTCTCATCTCCACCAATACTGTACCATCCCTTTAAGCAAAAAGTTGAGAAGCTGAGATTCCAGTACTGATTGTCCAATAGTCTTCTTGCATGTTACGCATCCTTGATTTCCTTTATTGTTTGTTTCGTTTTGGAAAAGTGATTTTGTAAATTCTCAGATCCATGGGGAATGTACTAAGTATTCACGGTATACATGTGCATGATAATTATGTAATTGATTACCAGTAAACTGCAGGTGCCCAAGGGCAACAATCTAATTTGCATATTACGCGCGGCAAGCCGCCCCAGTGTGCACAGCGTGCCGCTGCGGCAGAGTTTAGCGGCAAACCGCCGCCGCTGCCGCTGCCGCAAAACCGCTCCAATGTGAACGGCCCTTTATGCTCCCCAGGAACCAATGATTTAGGAGATCTCTTAAATGAAAGGCCAAGGGGATCAGATGAAGTGAAAGCCTGCATGGGAGTTAGGTTCGCTCTGCATATGCTGGTCAGAGGGACTGTCATGTGGCTCTATAGCCATAGCTTTCAACAGCTGAGGCAAGGTGTAGAAACTACACAGATATCAATATGTGGTGCTACATGACTGTGATGAGGATCATGTAACACTGAATACCTACCTGTTGTATCCTATTATTCTTGACTGTCAATATCTGAAACTATACATATACACAACATTGCATGAACTAATTGGTAAACTTTTTCTTTCTTTCCTCTTCTTTCTTTTTTTTTGGGGGGGGGGGGGAGGGGAGGAGATATTTCACTGAATGTTCCATTCAATCATTCATACTGCTCAACTTAACGTAGATTTTTTTTTTCACAAAAACACTTATTCTTCTCCAGCTCCACTTTATTTGCTTTCTTCAGAGGTGTCCCAGTGCATAGGTAATTGTATAGTGATATGCGTTATGCAAGAAATCTGAATTATCAGTATCATCATTTCTGTTGCCATTACTATGCTGTCAATTTATTCAAATTCCCAGAAATAGTACTGAAAAGCCTAGAATTCATGGGGAAAGATGTTTCAGAACATGTTCATTGTGAAAACAGCTTAAACTTTCAATGGAGCTTTACTTTAGATTAGTATCACAGGAGGCTAATATTTCGCATACTTTAAATTTCACAAAAATTAGCCAACATGAAAAATTTGTGAGAATAAGACCAATGCGAAATATGATTTTACATGGCGTATGCATCACAGCCATTTCACTATCCAGGCAGCCCAGCCTTAAACATGTAATATGAGTTCTGACCATCAATGTTTACCTTGTATATTGACATTTTTTTTTTCAATCTTTCTCTCTCTGCCTCAGAGAGCATTGTTTGAGAGTTAAGCAGTGCAGTGCTGCATTTATGGCATTTAAGACCAAAATGCACAGGTAAAGAAGCTTGGCCATAAGAACCCACTAGAGGAAGAGATTTGTGTTAAAGAGGAAGCTACTAACCTTCTGGAAGTCATCAAACTTCTTCTGCAAGACCTCCACCTGTTCCAAGTCATCACCAACCTCTTGACTCTCCACAGCAGCAGCCTGGACTCCCAGAGAAACAGGGATGGAGAAATCAGTGAACATCGCTGGTAAAATAGGGCAGAGTTAACGGGAAACAAGACTCTACCTACAAATATCTCTAAAATAATCATGTGCTATATTTGGTGAGCTTATTTCTTCAAATTTCTCTACAACAGTCCCAGGTAGAAAAAGATATGATGGGAAATGTGCAGAATTTGAGGGATGAGTCAAGGTGATGATCAACATGTATCTTGTTTCAAGCAGTCACATTAACAATCATCTCTTGCTGGTAAATCATTTCAAAGCAAATCCATGACATTTTTATCCAGAGAATGCCATGTTATTTACATACAGCCATGCTCTTGAGACTATAAACACAAAGCTCCCCAAATATTCCCAATTTCAATACTTCAGTTCAGTTCATTAAGATTTTTTTTTTTTTTTCATGACACATCACTTCAAGAATTTCTGCCAAAAGTTCACTGACCTTGTCATGGACCCACTGGATGAGTTCGTTCGCCTCTCTGACCAGAGAGTGACGCTTGACCGACTCCTCAAGGGCTTCCTTGCGGTCAGCGGCCTTGTCCAGCAAAGATTGGTATCTGATAGATGAGAGATAAGTATCATACCTCACACATAACATATCATGGCTGGTGTGTGTGTGTTTTTTTTTTTAATTAACAACTAAGATTATCTGTATCAATCTTTACATGCCATACAACATCTACCTTTTCATCCTTCTTGGTCAAATATTGCTGTAAATGAAAAAAAAAAGTAAAGCAAGGAAATAAAGGAACTTGAAAATAAGTGAGGCTCCACGTCATAACTATCTTGAGTTCATATGAGGCCTTTACTGTCTCCAGCTAACTTCACACAGAAGTTCTTCCAACTACTGGCAATTAACTAAACCACTGTTCATCATGTTAGTAGTGTGGTACCATTCACTTACAGCAGGCCTTGTGCTTTGATATAATCGTACAAAACAAACAAATTACAGTCTACTGTAGTATGCTGACCCATGCAACTACTCGTTGGGTATTGTTGCACATGAAAACATCCTGGAGATTGGCAGTTAAGAATACAAGACAAACCAGAAAGGTCACACACCACCTTTTACTACATTATGTAATGCCTACCTAAAGAAAAGGTGTACATAAATAGTTACACTGATGAGTGCACAGCTGTTCCTTACAACTCTAAAGCACTTGGCACAAATATACTTGTTTGTTTTTATTGATTAATGTACTCTCATACATCATAATCATAAAGTAATAACAAAGATCTTGAAACTCAAAGGAGGCAAGATATTCACACCAAAACTGAAAAATGAGCCATGGAAGATGCCCAGAGTGAAGTATCTACTCACGCCTGCTCTATGTTCTCCTGTCTCCTCATGATGTTGGCATCCTCCACCAGGTTGGCCTGGGAGGCAGACTGGGCGGCGTCCATCTTCTTTACGTAGGCTGCAGGCACAAATCCCTGCCGGTCGTTGACCTCCACCTTCCACCAGTCCTGATCACAAAAACACCGATACAGCATGGTAAACATTTGTTGCAAACAAGGATCACAGTCACATTTAGCTTTTCTTCTCTCTTTCTCTCTCTTTTGATAACGAGGAAAAGGACCCTGTCACACCGACAGCATTCTTTCTACATAATTCAACCCCAGAAAAAAAAAATACACAAATTCACGTATCCTTTAATAGTTCAGTTATAACATTTTCATGTGTTACAGAAGACTTTACAATGATGAAACGTTGACAGGAAATTGCATGCTATCAGTTTCTAAACGTGCAAATTTCAACCCTGACTACTTAGTTTGCAAATTAATGCATCTACTCATGTTACTAATTCACTTACAATGTTGATAAGTAGAGATTACATAATGTTTTCATCTTTACCGCATTATAGAGAATTCCATCGATGTAACATTAGTCAATCTGACTGATTGGCTGGTGTGACTAGCCATAAGACAAAGTTTTGAAGGGGTTTAACTGCATACCAATGACACAAAGGCACATTACATGTTTAACCTCATTACTGCCTTACCTTGTTTGTGCTGTTGAGCAGTACAAGGACATCTCCCTTCTTCATGGACACCTCACGAGGGCTCTTTTCCATGTAGTCATAGAGGGCCACCACATATTCCTTGCCGACATCCTCTGACACAGGGATGTCTTGTTGCTATGGGATACGAAGAGTTTCAAACAATTGCAAGCATTAGACAAGCAAACTAATGCAGACTGATATCACCCATGACACAAGTGAAACATGAGCTGGTATAACTTTCCAGATCAATACTGCATTTGAGAAAATCACAAGCCTGATAATCTGATTGATAAAAAAAGTCTTGATCACTTCTAATATTGCTTAAATCACAGTTACATGTGGAAAGAATAACAGACTGCTGAAGGAGGTCAGCAATGGAAGCTGACAAAATTGCAGAGTTTTGTCATTTCTCTACGAAGTAAAGATGAATGCTTCTGAAAATTAACGCAGTGTGACATACACACATAACAAAATTGAATCATTTAATACAAGTGTAACTCCACTTTTTTACATTCAAAAGAACTCTACAATGAATATTTCACATTATTCCTACTTTGTTAACGAACTAAATCACTCTGTAAGGGGCAAAATTGTGTGCCTAAATGATATCAAGCAGACTCATTTCCTCTAAAACAAAAGAAAAATGACATAGCTTTGTGCTCAGGAGGAATCAGGGAGGCCTGAGACAAAGTCTTCCAGTGAAACACAAGCTGACCCAGTGGGGTCTGGTTGACTTGCCCATCATACCAACTCCCAGTACCATGAACAGCCAAACCAAGATTGATAAGATAAGGAGTACCATGAAAAAAACCTCAAAAAGAGCGGACAAATTGTTGTTGCTGTCACGACATTTTTCTTTTCAGTGAGCAATGCCACACATCCATGCCCTCAAAGGCTTGTCTATATTTTGTCATTTCATTGAACACTCTAAAGATTGTAGGATTTATTCCTGTAGCCAAGTTACACTGCACTTGTTCTTTTGATCATTCACTAGTAGAAAAGCAAAATAGAATACACGCATACATTGGTCAATAGCAATAACTGGTTCGCTTGGCATCTTGTTGCATGATCATCAAACAGACATTCTTGCTTGGCATGAAACAGAAACCTGTTAATTATGCAGGAATATGAATTGATAACTTTGGTTTTTTTTTAAAGATACTTTGGCCAAAGTCTGCATTGTGTAATTTCTTTTGCATCAAGCATGGTTTGATAACTGCTATTCATGATACAGAGATATTTAGGGAGTCATGCAGGGTATTAAAATTATTACATTTGGTATATACTTTAAGTGGCTTTGGTCAAATAATAAATAAATCATGTTTTGCATGCTGTTAGAAGGCCATACACTCTGCAACCTACACCTGACAAAAAACCAGTATCGTAACACCAACATACTGGTGCCCTCTGCACAAATCAAAACTTTTGGTGCAACATATGACCTCAGCAAACCTGGTGAGAGCTAGCAGTAACAATCCTCAAAACCGTTGATAAGTGATTAGAATATAATCATTTACAATTTACACATACACTCACAGTAAACAAGACAGTATAACATAGGTCATGTTAAATCCTTGCCCAGTGAAAAAAAAGGGAAAAAATGAAGACATTTATAATTTACATCTAATGATGAAAGATTTATGTATGTACAGAGTAATATAATGACATGACTTCACAGAAGATTGGGATACTCTTTCTTCTGCACAAAACAGAGTGCACTAATATAGGGGTCCCAGTGTTGGTTGATCTTGAACTTTGGATGACACATGTATACCAGTATGTAGTAACACAGAATGAGTCCTTTTACCTACGATGTGATAATATGTTCACAATGTAACAAGGTGATTGCCATCTGAACAGAAGTTTATGCAATGTTCATACACAAAAACTTACAAGCCTAGAAATCCTCAGTCGTTCAGCATTCACTGCTGTTGCTATTCTTATACCTACATCGTAACAAGGCCAATGTTGTTAAATATATAACAAATATTGTTATACAAATGCCCACGAACAATGTGACTTTGATGAAACTTCTCCTGTGAGAAAAATGTATTTAATGCAATTCACTTTGTCCACATTATCACTTAGCTTACCAATCTGTACTTGGTAACACTTACCCCAAACTTTTTACTATTTGATATACTCACTGCATATCTGCTGACAAATATTGGAAAATTGATGAAATTCAAATTCACGCATTTACTTTTGTCTCTTCCAGACATTGCATTAGAGCAGCGCCTTCTACGCCTACAATGCCAGACGAAATCAGCACCAATGCAGGAATCAACGAGACTTTAGAAAAAAGAAGATACATTTTATACTCTTCATAATTTCACATAGGGTAGTAAAGGACTCAGCCAACAGGTAAACAGGGCAATATACAGAACAAATAACGAATCAGATTAAAGGAGAGATATTTTAGATATTCCACGACTGGAAAATGTGGAAGTGTGAAGACAAGCGAATCTTGTTAGTTGGACTAAGTTCTTATGCTTTGTATTTGTAGGTGTGCATGTTGCTTTGCCAAAACTGACCCAGACTACCGGTATATAACGTTAACGTCAAGACATGTGCAGCTGCCTAAACTTGAGGGGAAAAAAGAGTCTTGATGTAGAAAGGAACATTTACTTCCATTGAGAAAAGTTGCCACAGCGTTGCTGCATCTTGTCACAGAGCATAGGAAGAAATAAATTCTTGCCACAACCCACCACCGCACATCTTGGTAACAATTGCAACAAGAATTCTTATTAAAAAAACAACAACTCTGTCTGATGATATGGGATGTGTCTTTTTGTACGGCTGTTTAGATTTTAATTATCCATGAAAGTTGCCCTAATACACTTTGAATCGATTTTTACTTAAGTCTTCTTTTTTTTTATATTGCATCAAATTCCCTGACACAACTATAGCGTCAAAAAATCAAGTCAAATATGTTGCAGTAAATACTTGTCAGTACACAATAATTGATCATTTTCTGATGAGGAATTTCTTGGAATTAATAATGATAATGAACATCGATTCAACTCTTGAACAAATAATTGACAACAATGGAATGATTCATGTGGTATTAGATAACATTAATCTACTTGTGACAGGAGGAATACAATCCATTGAAGACCATGAATCCCACGATATGATGCACTCCTGGACGTGAAGACATGGTCACAGAATGAATAACATGTACTAAAACACTTAATTATTCAGCAACAATTTTCAAACATGAATCAAACCTCAACTGTCTCACACTAGATATCATTGATTGACATATGTCACATACATTACTGTACGTATATTGTGACCCCTGAACTCACAATTTCTGCTAACTTAATAAAGGTTAGCAAGCTTCACATATCCCAGCTTTGGCTTCAAATAGCTGAAGTGCTTTCTCGTGGAGAGGCAAGTGGATTATACCATGTTACACAATTTCAGCACCAAACAACCCATTTTTGTGTGTGCTTTTTTGTTGCTTAAAACAAAAACATTGTGAGAACACTCCTCCAAACAGTCTAGATGCATTCCATGTTAGTAAAGAGGTCACCTACATGTATTATGGCTGGCTTGCACACAACACAACTGGTTAGGCTCCAATTATTCCTGCCATATCACTCTGGCACTTACCCCAGTACAACACTCTGTATACATCCATACACCAGGTTCACTGTACTACTGTATTTACATCCCAAGAATGGAGAATAATATCAAAGCTTTGTGAGCTTTGCTACATGACAAATAGGGAATTTATATTAAAAGTTGGTCTGGTGTTGTAAGCCTTTTAAAAAAAATTCATTTCCCCTAGTATCTCATCTTTCTTGTTTACACTGTTACAATGGAAATGAAAACAAATTTTGCTTTATATTGATTTTATGCATGATGATGGCATAAAATTACAAAAGGAAAGTTTTTCAAAAAAATTGTTTGGGAAAGGGGGTAATATTGATGTGCTCCTGCCCTTCTCACATTTTTCTTGAAATTGTCTTGAGTTCAGAGAAAACAAATTCCACTCATGATGTATGTTCCCTTCGATAACAGAAATTCCTACTGCTTTGAAACAATAGTAATCAAAGGAAACCACATCTCTAGTCATGTAGCATAGACTGATCACTGCTCTGAAACACAGCTCTGGTACACCTTGTGTTTACAGTCCAAAGTTCACGGTGATGTCATTACAAATTGTTATAATTCTAGCTGCTGCAACAGAGACAGGTAAGTGTTAGAAGAGATGTCTCAACGATGGGTAAGTGCTGTGATGTCAAAGAAAGTGATGTGAGAGGCAAAGTCTGTCTACTCACTAGCGATGCACTAAAAATCTAAAAGGAGTTTTGCACGCATGAATGAGGGGCTGGCTACTTGGAATTGAAAAAACACTGTCCAATAAATATCAAGGAAAGAGCCAGATGCGCCTGGTCACTCTCTTTCCGTCTTTTCGCCACGACTTACATTTCCACGCTTGGCGAGGAGAGGATCATACTGAAAGGATGACAGAAGAGACGACTCGAAAAATGGAGATGAGAAAGTTCAGTTTAAACAAGAAAAAAAAAAACAGATAGAAAAAAATTAAGTTGGAAATATATAGCTGGATAGCAACTAGGTGAAAATAGAAGAAATAGTTAGGGAGATGTTACCTTTCCTATTAGTCTAACCTAAAAGAAATAAACAGTCAAAATATACTAACCATTAAAATCTATCAAATATGTATCAATTTTCATCACAACATTACAAATTATCATCAGCATTAACTGAACATGAGTTAGCATGTAAACAAATATATTATTGCCTGATGACCAAGCTGGCTACCAAACTGACAAAAAACTTGTTTCTTCTACAAAGAAATGGATGTAAAGCAGCTCTGTACATTCATCTCAGATGAAACTGGGAAGTTTTTGTTTGATGGCCAACAGTCGGGCATTGCAAGAGAATTCACAATGTTTCAGAGCCTGACATCATCTCATACACTGTATGCTAGAACACACACCAAAACTCCCTGCTAACTCAACTAACATTCAACACATTAACCTGATCCTAATTGTCACCATTCTCTTTCAGATTCTTCTTCCTTGATGATACACCTCATCCAGGCAAGGTAAAAGTTTAAGTGTTAGCAGAATTGTGACGTGAAGCAAATATCAGATGTAGCAAGAAGGGTATGTGTCTTACCCGACAGCTCTCTGCCTGTTTCTTGAGAAGGTCAATGGTGGTGCGGTAGGCGATCAGATCTGCCATAAGTGTCTTGTGCTTCTTCAGCTGGGACTGTGGTAGGAGATAGGAGAAAGATTGGAACAATTACCAGTCTTATTCATATTCATGCGATGATAATAAACCTGGTTTAGTCAAATGACGTGAGAAGAATGCATGCAATTTCCTCAAGTCTATGCATACAATGACGATGAGAGAGGTACTTAATGAAGACAGCACGACCAGTGCACTTTGATCCCAAACATCATTCAATTACCATGACACTTACTATTGGTCATCAGGTTACTCTTCACGACATTGCCATTGCCAGGTTCTCTTGCAAGCAATAGATTGTAGCTGTTGCAAGGGCATGCATGGACAATTTATATGAAGGACTGATCCATGATATTGCAATCATGACACTGGCTAATCACCTCCTGGAGTCCTTATTCATGCCATAGTACCAGTATTGAGGGTGCATTCTTAAAATTTGCAAGTCTTCATATGCAACCAGGTCCTGGTCTTGAACCTGGAGGTCTAGACTGGACTATTTGGAACTGATCGGCCCTTACCTCAGCACTGTCTTCATCCTTGCCGTAGTCCTCACTGGCGACAATGGGCTCTTTTTCTTGCATCCAAGACTCAGCCTCATTTGCGTCAGCGAAGTACTGCTGGGCCTCAAGGGAATCCTCAAGGTCCTCCTTTCGTTGAGCTATCTTGTCCTGAAGGAGGCAAAGTGGACATTGGCAAAATATTAAGTCACTTATTGAATCAATCAACTCTGACCAGTTAAGTGCCTTGTGTCACGATTAACTGACATTGTTTGCAAGCAAAATATACATCAATCAAAAGCACAACTATTACTTCATTCTAGCACTCACACATCTTACATTTTACTCAACTCAAATACCATACGCAAATAAAATGCTCCAGTAATTGCTTAGAATATAGCACAGCTCACAACATCCTGGTATTTAATTCTGAATGCGTACTATGATGTGTATGATGGCATATAAAATCCAAGGAATTTGTGCTCACCTTCAGATTCTGCCATTTCTCCTCAAGTCCCTTCACCTTGGTATTAATATCATCAGAAGCAAAGTGACCTAAAAGAAAACATATAAATCTTGGGTCAATGTAGGCAAATTTAAGATAAGTGTTGATTCATTACAAAAATCAAAACAACTTCATACAAGAATTCTGAACAGATTATGGATATTGGTTCATTTCCCCTATTACAGTTATCATTACAACAGGTATTTTTTACATTAATAATATGAAATTTTCCTGTACAAAAACCCAAAACAGTTCATGTCTGCATGAAGTCTCTCCTTTTCTGTGACCTACAGCTTACTGAGTGAAGTATCACAAGTAAATGATTGAGCTAAAATGCAATCACTGTCATTTTATTGTTGGGTTTAGCCTTTCCTTCCACAAAAACAACAGAAAATTCTGGTCAACTCAAAGCCCATCCATCACAGCGCCAAGAGTGGATCTCTAACATCATGAAGTCTCGTCCTCTTAAGATGTCCAAACAAGCCTGAAAGGCTTTAGTGGGTTTCCCACAATGAATATGTTTATACTATGACTTGAAAATGCAATGATTGTTGTTTTTAATGTGGAAATGAATAACTGAAATGAAATGAAATGCCTATAAACTAATGTACATGTTGCTCGACTTGAAAGATGGAAGACAGAAATCTAATGACATCCAGCAGGAAATCAGATGGTACCTTCATCCACCATCTGCTGTCCAGTCTTGCAGACGATCTTGATCCTCGGCTCGTGGCCCTGGACCTCCGTCTGCAGGGCCTGGTGTTTCTTGATCAGGTTCTGCACTCCGATCAGATCCCGCCCGCGGTTCGTGGAGGACGCCAGCGGCTCCTTCTCGCGAATCCACGACTCCTCGTCGTCGACATCGCGCAAGAACTCATGGAGGCGGTGGGCGGCCTCCAGCTTCTGCTTGCGAGCCTGCAGAGGAGCCTGTGGAGGGGAGCAAGAATGGTCAAAACGGGTTTATTCTCTCACCCCTTACATCCCTCCTTCCCTACATAGCAGGTGGCAGAACTCTATCTTTCATGATTTCCACCAACAGAGACATTTGGTGGCAGCTGTGTAAAAGTTGCATCGTCGCAGCTTTCACAGTGCAGAAGGTGGTTTTAAGAAAGTGAGTTTCAGTCCTAATGTATGACTCTTTCCTTGAGGTTATTCAAGCACACACAGGTTGAACGTCTATCAGTTCAGTCCTGATTAGCGCTGCCTATGATGGTGGTATCATTCACTCAGGGCAGGTATGCAATGGATTTCAATACCTGACAATTTTCATTTTTATACAATCTCACCCTTCCTTACCCCCCCCCCCCCCCCCCATCATGTAAAAGTAAGTTAAACTGCACATAAAGGACCTCACTATGCAGTCACATTATCAGATCTTTGTCATATCTATTTTCATCACTGTGATGAAAGTCATTCCCTTCTTCTTGACTGAATTATCATCACCATCATCTCCATCATCACCATCAACACCATCATCATAGTCACCATCATCATAATGACAGATACCATCTTCAGGATTGACATCTTTCCAACAGTTTATTTGTGCTAACTAGGTATATCTCCTTTAGTAATCTAAGTCAGGTCAGCCTGGAGCAAGCATCTTTTACCTTGAGTGCCTCCACCTTGGTGGCGACAATTTGCTCCTTCTCTGTGATCTCATTGGCACCAAAGTGGGAGGCGCGGGCCATCTCTGTGGTCTGTTGCCGGGTGGCCTGGATGGCCGTCTCCTTGGCTCCGATGTCATTCTCCAGGAGGTCCAGCTTGGCCCGGAGCTTCTGCACAGACACAAGATCCTGGAGGGGCAAAGACAGTGTCAATCATTATGAATGATTGTGAGCAGACACATTTCCTATCGACCCAAAATGCAATGCTCCATTGATCAGCTTAGTTATTTCTTCCACTCATGGTAATTGTCGCTTTATTTCTCGCTTTCATAAAGTTGTTGCAGGATATTGTACAACAAAAGTCTGAAGTCTCCAAGACAAGACATCCAAGGATTTCTAAGATAAACTTTTAAAGTTCACACATCAATTACCATTTCTGAACAGAATTCATAAACAGATTGCCAGAACCATGATAACCAACAAACGATATAGAGATAAGAAAACCAAACACAAAAGAATCATCATCCATGATCGGATCTCAGAATCTGTTCCATCATTACTTTATAACGAACATCTAATCCAGGGCTCGACACCAACTTTTTTTTTCTGGTGGCTCATTCAGGCCACTTAAATTTTTAACTCTGAAATTTTGGTGGCCCCAAAAAGAAATGTAGTGGCCCAACATAAAGGGAAACATGACAATCTATTTTGAATCTGGAGTGCACAATTGAGCTACCAAAAGATAAGCTTTTTTCTGGCCTGCCATCAATTTTTATTAGCCCCAGGCCACCGTGTTACTGCTCATGTCAAGGCTTGTCTAATCCCTATCCATAATCTTGTCAACATAACATCCATAAGGCTAACAGACAAGGGAACATGAATCGAAGTACAGCACTCACCTTTCCAATATCATCTGAGCCAAGGATGGCATCAAAGTCAGTCAGGGAGGTGGCAATCTCATCAATGTTACGAGTCACTACAGCAGCTTCTGTGGCCTGGGAGAGTTTCTGGGCTGTAGGGTCATTTCACACACAAAATATCGGAAGGTTGACATTTTGCTTCTTAGTTTTTGAAACAACACAAAGTGCAACACACATACATGTAAGTTCTGCTGCCCTAAAATAAATTTCAGTTGATATACTCAGTAATTGACAATTACTTTAGTTACTCTGAATGCTTCCAGTATTGTTAATGAGCTCTAACAGAAATCACATTTCTGTGTTTCTTTCAACACATTAATTCCATGATATCATAATGTGATTGCGTGAAAGGGTTATCATATGTAAGTACATCACAGTAATAAATAGTTCGATCACAATTAAGGTGCATGACTTCAGCAACGCACACACAAGATGCTACTAGATAGATGTTAACATGTCTCATCGTGTTCTAATGTGTAATCTTACTCTCACATGTTTAATCTATTGCCTTTCTAACCAACATCAGAAAGAAAGAATCTTACAGCATGCAATATAACATGGTATACATATGACACATCCATTCATAATGGCTTTTTGGCACGATCAGTCCGGAATGACACAATGGCATTTATAACTGTCTGAAAGTTACCTAATCTCTGCATAGAAAATCCTTGCAGAAACAAACAAACAAACAAAAAGTGAAGACAAGGAAAGACCAGGATCAGTGCACAAGGAACTCACTCTTCTCCTCAGACTGGTTCAGGAGGGTCATCCAAAGCTCATTGAGGCTCTCCAGGCGACGCCGGATCTCATCCGAGTTGTAGTGATCCTCGGCGATCATGGCGTTACCCTCGTCCCGAACCTTACTGATGCGCTGCTGGTTGGCCTGGAGCTCTGATTCGAAGACGGCATGCTTCTGGGCTTTGCGCTGCAGGTTAGTGGGGTCCTATACCACGAGATGGTGAACAAAAGTACAGTATTACAAGATAGTGAGGGAGATAGCATCAATCAAAGGCTGTCATTTTAAAGCTTGATTCAGAAAAACTATTTCAAGCTCACGCCAGAACCCAGAAACTTCAAAAGAGATTGGCGCAATCACAAGTAACTTTGATGATGAGCTTCAACCAGCACAATGAGGTGTAATCAATGGCAGTGGTAAGTGCTATAAAAGCGCAATATCATTATTTGTCTTAGAATTTAATTTCTTTGCACTGGACAAGAGGAAACTCAAACTAGCTCTAAGGATAATTGCATGATGTTGGAGTATACATGAAATTCACGGTATGCACGGTATTGGTTGGTGGCTTTGCCTGAATGAACAAGTTTACTTTGCACTGTGTGAAAGCCCCAGATTTGCATCATCTTAAAACTGTGAAGGATTGCACAAATGATCACAAAATATCTGAATGACACACATGTATGTCTTCAATACCATGAGATCATACATTTTTCTCATGTGTGGAAATTTCTTGAACAGAAATGGTGCAATGATTGATGTCATGTTTTTGCAAGCGATACGATCACACAAATAATTTTGTTGCTTCTACTCGAACCATTCAGGTTTTTCTTTTGATGCACATTTAAAAGTAAACTGACATCTAGGTCATGTCTATTCTATTATTAAAGCTATTTCATATCACCATACCACTCTCCTGAGTGCACAAAGACTGTGTCCTTTCTCTCCTCTGTGATATAGAGGAGACTGAGACCAAAGTTGGTTTACCTTGTATGATTCATCAGATGTTCCCTTGACCTTCTCTCGGATCCAGGCCTCCACCTCATCTGCATCCCGGTCAAACTGCTGGTAGCGGTAGGAGTCCTCCAGCAGACGGCGACGACGGCTCGTCTTGTCAATGAGGGCAGCGCGGCGCTCCAGAAGCTGACAAGACCAGGGAGAAAAGAGATCATACAAGGTTTTAGAGTGTATTAGCTAACTTCCTTATATTTTCGTACCAAATAAAATGGATATAAAATTTACCAATCACCCACTGGTTTTCCTGAATGCAAGCAACTGGGAGATGCCAGGGAATTGGGTGACTGGGGGCTTAACAAAAAGTTTTCACACAAATTGTTTTACCTCGAGAGATTTTACTGATCATGACAAGTGCTCAGATCATGGGAAATGCAAAAAATGTACTCAATATGAATGCCCCTAGCAAATTAAACAATAGCCACATGACTACAACAAGATGACTTACAGGGCATTCATGTGTCAATTACACCATGCATTTCTTTCCCCTACATCCACCCTCTATAATTTGCCAACCCACTGCTGGACAAGATATTACATGACCTAATAGAAGTTCTGTGTTCATGAGATTGAAGTAATCAGCTAGTTTGCAATCTGCTGAATCAAACATGTCAAACAAATGAGAGATTTATTGAGTCTTAAAACCATTAAATCAGATTCATTGGTCCTTGAAACCATCAAATTGACAGGGCTGTACTACAATGTACAGTATTGACTCACCTCATTCCTGTGCTGGTCTACATCAGGTGCTGCATAGTGTTCACTCTCAATCAGCTTAGTGGCAAAGTCATCCAAAGCCTCCATGGTGACAAAAATGAACACAAGAAATAATGTGATGCATATAACCTTATGCAGATCAACATTTATATTGATTATACTCATATTTTCCATCTCTTTCTCACACTCTACTTCAAATCAACATTTTGCTGTTCACCATTATTTCATAGATTTCATCATGTCAAAAAAAAAAAGAAGTATGCAATTGCGCAATGTTTTAGTCTATCATTACGAGATGTGAGTATATAACCATTGTTTCTCCCATATCTGCCAAAATGCTTATCTGGATTCGCTTATCCAGACAGATGCTGGTCCCGACATGGCCGAATATCAAACAGAGGTCAGACTGTAGGATGAAGTGGGAGAAAGACATATAAGGCAGAGCTTGAAATAACCGTCATCTCCTTGTTTCATAACTCACCTTGATCTTCTCTTCCTGGGCATTGAGTGACTTCTCAAAGTCATCATGTTTCTTGATCAGAGCTTCCACTTCATCGATGGAGTCTCCAAGGTCCTCGTTGGCCAGGAATGCCTGCCATGAAGAGACACACATGGGAAGAATATCACAGTAAATGTAAATAACATGATTGATTTCCACCTTGGACAAGTTGCTATGCTTACACAGATTAGCTCACGAGTGAATCATTCTAATTATAGGCAGTAAAAAACATGTATTTACTACTAAAACTATGTTAAATAATCAATGCAACAATCGCAATTTTGAATTTAAAAGAAAACAGAAAATTCTCATTCTTGCTATTCTATATCTCAGCTGAAATGAACAAAATTGTAGTGAAGATTATTTGGTATATAACTGCAGTGGAATTCAACAGTCCTGCATCTAGGACTTTTGTAGTCATGCAAATATGTGACCGGCGACAACGGTTTCAGGCAAAAGTCGGGCATTTTGAAAATTCATTTTTTCACTGAATCACATTGCCCATTTCCTAAGCTTTGCATTGATATAAAACACTTGCATTCTTCGGCACCATAAGTGGGCATGGAAAGCGAAATAAAATGCACTTTTTAAGTTGTTAGCCTGACAAAATTGCGAGAAAACGGGCTTTGAAGATTCACCTCTTTCTCAAAGACAATGTCCGAGCGGCGATGCGAGGTGAGAATCACCCATCCGTACGATGGTGCCAATCGATGTTAAGCTCCGCCTCTAGCAACCACATCGCCTTCTGATTGGCTCACTGAGAGAGTCAAATTTCCCGGGCACCCTTCCTATGAGCTCAGCGTATGGAGCCGAAAAACAATGCGGTTCGCTCGGGTTTGTTTTTCCATTACGTCTTTCAAGATGGCGGATACGATGGATGATTGCACGTATGGTGTACATGTGTATGGTGCACGCATTACGCAATGGCATCCACACGCCATGACCATGTGCATGTAACAGGAGCGGGTGGCGAATCCACACATTTACAAATCGCGTTTTCATTGTTGTTGATTTGACTTTATCATTGCCGACCCTTTTGAAGGCAGAAAAATGCCAGTGCTGGCAAAGGTCACGCTTCCTGTTTGTTTTGCTTTTACAAGCCGTGCATATGTTGCCTTGTTTGGTGGTGTTAAGTATATTAAAACAAACAAACAAACACGACTCGTTTCGTGCGATCTTGATGTGTAGTATTTGAATATAACTGGTTTCATGTGACCTCTCCTTTCCTCTCATCTACCTTCCCTTGAGTCAGTCTGCTGTCGTAATTTTTACTACATGTACAAGTAGACTATTGTTTTTTTTCTTTTCACACGATTATGTCGTGCTATGTACATGATATTTGTTTCAATTCCGTTGTCGAACATTGCGGTAGAATAGTTTGGATAGAAAGCCAAACGAAGAGCACGCACTACAGCGTATAAAACCACTATACAGTCTGTAGCAAGAACAATGGAGCATGTAATCATGCACGCGTGGACAAAGCATTCCCCAAACGCTGCAAGTGGTGTCTCAGAAAGCCGAATTATGTAAATGTGTGCGACGCACCAGCCAATCGCATGCGAGACCTTGCGCCGTAGCAACGCTGGGGATATTGGCGCGGCGTTCAAAAGAAGCTCGAAACTGACGAGTGCGATCCAACATAGGGTGCTTAAAATTCCATTTTCGATAGGAAAAACGTAGTCTTATGCTACGAAATTTAGTGCAGATGTAGAAAACATATCAAAGATTTGATTTCTGCAAAAAACCCAAATCGACAAAAATAATGGTAAAGATCTTTGTACCCCGCCTAGGAGGAAATTTGCTATTGCGACTTTTGCCTGAAACCGTTGTCGCGGGTCACATATGGTTGGTATAAGGAAAATACATGACTCATAAAATCTATAGCATCATTTCATCTTGTGATGTCACAGACCAAACTAAAAAGACCAAACAAAAGTTGTTTTGTCACTGGCTAAATGTTGATATCAAACATGGAGGAAAGATTTCCCTTTTTCTGAAAGTTTAGAAATGATGAATTTCTAGGAACAGTTTCTATCAGCAGAGGATTCAACTGGTCAGACATGAAAGCCATAATTTCATCTACGGGAAATATCAGCTGGTATGTATATTATTCCTTATCGTGTAAAATTTTGCAATCTACTATATACATATTGTTATTTACCTGAAATATAAACTACAACAGTGTATTTGATATTGACAATATCTATGACACTCAAAGATGGAAAAAAAAGGAAAAAAAAAGAAAATAAGGAAATAATATTTGACTATGACTCTTGACACTCTGCACACACCAAACGAGCAACCTACCTCTTGTTTGGACATCCATGTGTTTGCTTGCTTGGTGTCACGGTAGAAGAGCTGGAGGTCCATGCACTGCTCATACGTGACCCGACGCTCCTCCCACAGGTCTTCCAGGGCCTTCTTCTCATCAGCGAGGGTCACAAGCTGCAGGAGGCAAGGCAGATTGGGGTCATTCAGCAGAGTGAATATTGACAGACATCAATTTAGCAAAGCCACAGAACTGACTACATGACATGTTTTTACCTACAACTGAAGAAATGTATGCTGAAATTTGTAGACAGAAACACATATACATGTGTATATAATACATCAAGATACCAAATTTGTACAATAACAGCCACATTATCATGTCTATCACTCATTAGGTGATATCACGTCAGTCATAAAATTCTTTATCATGCAAATTAAGCAGCATGCTACATTACTCCTTTTCTAATTTCTTTCAGTACAGTGACATCATGATCTGCTTCTCTCCAATAGTTCAACAGATTGTACGATTCTTACACCACAGGAAGGCTTGAATGCCTCGAGGTCTTAAAGGTAGGGGGTACCTTTTACAGACCACCCAAAATGCAGCAAAACATTAAATATGAACCTCAGGGGACTTGTTTAGGCCACTGCTGAGAAATTTGGAAGTCAACAGTTATCTACAATTTGAATAATGCACAAAACTCAACTACTCAGTAGTTCTGTGTGTCAGCCACACTTAAGCCTTTTTGTTGCAGTCTTCTGTATTTTTTTATCTATAAACACAAATCTAAAAGTATAAGAGCTGATGTAATAACATATAGAGTGTGCGGCAAGAATGTATTTAGTTAGTTTTGATGAACTTTCTTCACAAAATATACATGATGGACACACACGCAGTGCATGGGTCTGCAAAGGTAGCCTAGTAATGTACTGGAATTTACGGTGAGCCCCGAAAAAAATTCAATTCAAAATCTAACGGTCAAAAAAATGTACTAAATGTTACCTTCCACTTTCAATACTTTATGGGAGTTTCTAAAATGATACTCTCTTCAACATACCACTGTATTTATACAACTCTTCATTTAAGGCATGCAAATGGGATTCCCTACCTTTAAGGCAGTTCTGCAAGTGAAATACAATACTGTCATGGTTTGGTACATCACTACTCTTCAAAGGCTCGCAATCCAATGAAAGCCACTCTACTTACCTTTTCTTTGACCTCCTCAGACTGTGGATGGTTCTCGTCCAGTAATTCCTGTCCTTCCTCGGCACACTGCTTGAAGCTGTCCTGGTGGGCATCAATCTCACCCTGTTGCCATGGAAATGAGATAATGTCATCTTTCATTCATTGTCCATAAATCTAATACCTCAACTCAGCATTCCACCATTCTACACTATCTTCTGACTGACACAAGGACACATTTCCATTTATATATATTTGTACATCAAAGACAGAAGACATTCCATCATCAAAACTTGAAAGGGGGACTCAAGTTATTCAGTGCATCCTTCCAATAGAGAAAAATGAAGCTGTTTTTGCCTAACACTAACTGACACATAGAACTTTCTGATATTTCACTTGCAGGTTAAGCATGGCTGCATCATGAACAGAATCTTCTTCCCAAGAGTTTGACAGGTTAGGGAAGATATAAGTACAAATAAAATACAGGCAAGAAAAAATTACCCCTATTAACTGGAACAGACAAAACAATATGATATCAAATCAAAAGAAAACAAACAAAACAAATCCTTTCCTACCTTGTGCTCTTGGTGGCGCTCCATCAGGGCCTCAGCACCAGGAACATCCTTGGCAAGTTCATCAGCGTTGATCAGGTTCTTCATGTCACTGATCCAGGCGATGGTGTCACGGTAGTCAGCCAAGAATCTGTGCATCTTGTAGGACTCCTCAAGTCGCACTTTACGTTCCTCAGCCTACAAGACGACAAAAACCACCATGTTAATTTTTCTGTCAATTCATTAATGTGCACATTTTAATGTCATGTTACAAATTCATCAGTTCACATTCATGTCACACATCAAGTTACAACACTTTAAATATACCTTGTGATCAATACTTTTTGATACATTTTGTGATGAGATGACATTAGACATTGTGGATGAATAACACAATATACTGAATACTCTCATGACAGGGGCACATTTGTGCATAATGGCTGCATGTTATCCTCCATTCAGATTTGCATAAGACCTTGGCCCAAACTGACCTTTGTGCGGAGGTTCTCCCAGTTGTTAGCAATCTCCTCCTTCTTGCACTGGATCTCAGGGGCGTGGTCTGTATGGATCTGCTCTAGGCGGTCCGCTTCCTCGCACAGAGCATCCACCTGTTGGGGTGATGAAGAGGTGGTGGTTAGTTGCCATGGTGACCGCATCCATGAAATAAGGTCTCTATCTTGGCATCTGTCATTAGTGCTTTTAAATGAAGATACCTTTTGTTTTTACTTCTTCAAGACAAATTTCCTGCATAACACATTCAAATCACATCTAAGCAAATAGATGGTCATGTACAGCTGTATTTTCTAATTACAAATGTGTAAATGATCGGAAAGACATATCTTTCACTGCAGATGCCTTCCAATACAAAAAAATATAAAAACCAATGAGTGATATGATCGTTGTATGCATAAAATTTTTCCTCAATGCTTGATCTTTGTGGTTCATACACTCTCTTTGAGCTTACACACTATGCTGCCAAGTCCAACTATTGCATAACTATGATATAAAACATTAATTTTGATGATCCTGACCTTGACTTTCAGGGCTTGGAGGTCACGCTCCGTCCCCTCATGCTTCCTCTGTAGAGCCTGGACACTGGCCAGGTCGCGGCCGTAGTCATCGATGGACAGGATAGAATCCTTCTCATTGATCCATCCAATGGTCTCATCAGCATCTCTGAAAACAAACAAACAAACAAACGTAGAGTGAAAACCCACCATCAATTATTACATTAGAAAGAAAAAAAAAATGACTATAAACCCTACAATCAATCTGAAATTGAGATCATGCTCGGATTAGGAAATAAAGTTTTCCTGCACATTTTCACATGTATGCCACCCCAGCTCTAGTTTTAAAAAAAAATGGTGTAAAAACAACAACAACAACAACAACCATGTAGACACTGGGCAAGACTGTTTTTCTTATCTGTGACTATTCATAACTTCCACACTGCTTTTCTTCAAAGCATACAAAGCTTAGATGGTTTTGACCACAGGAATGAAGATAACAAAACTGGAAAACTGGAATAACAAGAGTAAGCAAAGTCTGGCTGTCTACATGTATTGTTATATGCAGCTTGGTATTAATGATGAAGTTTGAATTTTATAAACAGCAACAACAACAAAATTTGAACAAAAATTGTCTAACCTGTTGAATCTTTGGATCTCCATAGCTCCAAA
Organism: Diadema antillarum; assembly: GCF_040938485.1. Lineage (NCBI taxonomy): Eukaryota > Metazoa > Echinodermata > Echinoidea > Diadematoida > Diadematidae > Diadema > Diadema antillarum. The sequence goes on from NW_027271997.1 coordinate 290,229, forward strand.
GAGTTTCTCCTGTCGGATGATGGCAAGTTGCTTGAGTCTTTCCCAGGCATCGTTCAGATCCTGCAAGCCAGAGAAACAACAAAAACATCTTTTACTTACGGCCAGTAGAAAAAAAAAAAGTATTCTATAACAGAGCTGCAATATGGTCTGTAATTTGCTCTTTATGTTAACCTGTGCAACCCCATCATAAATTCGGCAACAGAATATACAATTTGTATCGGGTAATTATGATATGAAATAAAATTATATCATACTAATTTGTATCGTGAAATCAAAACGTACTCTTACACTAATTTCATAATATTTTGTATATGTATTTTCTTTGTAGAATTTTGTTAATAAAAAAGTTGCAGAATCCGAATAAGAAATGAGATGAGATGATACCTGTTGTTTGGCCTTGATGGTGTCAGTCTCTGGGTGACCTTCCTCCACCAGAGTGTTGGCCTCTGAGTTTACCTCGGCCACCCTGTCCTCATGGGCATTTAGATCCTGGTAGAGAGAGACATCAGGGAAATGGGAATGATATCTCACATACACCCTCTAAGAGTAATCTTTAATCACTTGCAAACTTGAAAATTTTTGCGCATTTTGCACAACATGAAGCTGATGTGAAAATGAAAACATGCATGTTTTTTTCCTTGTCTGTAATACTACATGATATTTTGATTGCATCAAATTAAAAATGTGAAATTCATCTTACCTGACTGGGTATGAAAAAAATACTTGTGCAAATATGTCCACTTTTACAGTATTTTTTTCTTCCATCTCCCCTACAATGTGAAACTCTTCTTTTAATCAATTTCCCTTTTGACTGAGAGTATGGTATGGGTTAGATAATTCCCGACTGAAACAACAGTCCTGCCATGTTGCAGTGAAAGGAAAGACTGTTCTCGCTGTATCATAAAAGTGCCATCTATATGGATAAAAACACATCTTGTTAGACATAAAACTGAAAGCATGACTTATATTTCTAACCAATCCTTGTCTTTTTGTATTTAATTCAGGGAGAAAAAAAAGTTTATTCATATTCAATGTTTACTTCGAGACATTCTTCCATGCTGCTTTCAAGTTACCACTACATTAATCAACTTTATGTGATTTTTTGACCAAGTATCTCACCTTCTGGAATTCATCAAACTTCTTCTGCAGAACCTCCACATGCTCCAAATCAACACCAGTCTCCACTGATGCAGCAAATGGTTCCTGGGTGACACAACGAATGACAAGAAAACTTTTCAAACCATCTCACAGGCACAAATGGTGAGTAACAAGCCATAGTGTCCTGTTTCTTAACCGATGGGCAGCGGCTCACTGATGTACTGCAAAGCTCTCTCAGGTGGGCCATGGAGCTCTCTCAGATGGGCCAAGATGTTGGCCAAAAAATGAATAATAAAATGATTATATTCTATCTAATTGGGACTTGGAAAAAACTTATAGGAGCCAAAATGGGCCTCAGGTTTAAAAAGGTTGAGAAGTGACCATCAATGTATCATAATGTAGAAAGAGGTTTCAGATACATGACATGTTCAAGCCCTTTTGTTATGAACTTGACCCATGAGTAATTGCACATTTACTTTGTTCTTAAACAGCACAACACTCTCCTGAATAACTGCTGCAATGAAGAGTTACAACTTTCACAATTTTCGAAACAATTGCATTCCTATCATATAGACTTCATTTACTTCGGGAGGCTTTGTGACTTGACCTTTGACCTCACCTTGTCCTGGATCCAGTACATGACCTCCTCACACTCCCTCAAGTAGTGGACCAGTTTCTGGGCCTGCAGGAGTTTGATGCCCTTCTCTCTAAGCTTGGACAGCAGCAGCTCCCACAGTCTGTGGAGCTCTTCCAGTCGGGCGTTGATGACGTCCGAGGCAAAGTGCTGGTTGTCCACCATGACCTTACCTTGCTCGTCCAGCTGCTCGATGACATAGCTGTGGGCAATGACCTCGGCCTCAAAGGCCTGGTGCTTCTGGAGCTTGGCCTGTTATATGGAGGGTGTGAAGGTGTGAATGGTGGGGTGACAATGGACTGGAATGCTCTCAGCGAAGCAACAAATACATTGAGCATCACTTACATGTACATATTTCAAGGGACAATGAGAGAAAACATACACAAAATATATGTATGCAACATGTCAACACCAGACACACTATTACAACACAAAATCCCAAACTCAAATATATGCAACTTCATTGAAAGACCCTTTCACCATCAAAAAATGTGCTGCGGAACATAATGCATGGATAAGTTGATACACTACTAATATTCCAAGTCGTTCACCACCGTCTGATTCTGAAGAATGAATTCCACAATTTCTCATTTTGAAAATCACGGCTGGAAATCTAGCTGGATGTGGTAACTCTCTAGAAACATTGATGCATGTAGTCATCCCAAATATTCATGCATGGAACTCAGGCAGTCACGTCTACAACACTGTGATGATTCAAGTCAATTCACACATCTACAGTGTAGCAAGGATTATCTCTTAATGTTCTGGTGATAGCTATGGATATAGTAAAGTGAGGTGCCCTCACATGGATAGTTTTCTGTGAATTTGCAGGATATAATTTGACATGGAAATAGCATGTAGTATATAACATGAGATGTTTCACACGTAACATTGTTGACGCAATGTGTCAATAGAGACAGCAGTTGTTGGACATAACATTAACCATAACAATGAAAATCACATGAATCAGAATGTACATTATATATTCCCCAAATGAACCGTTGAATGACAGGATATTCATAAGGATGATTTCATCCGTATATACCATGTGACACCGGAGTGAAGATGTCCAATTGAGATTAAATATTTCACAAAGTACCAGTACAATTTACAAACAGAAAAAGCCATGTCATCAGTAATTGCATGTTGATGGGGTGAGGGATAAAAGAAAAGATATTTACTGTCAGTTTAATATGTCACTAAAAGTGATTGTGATCACCAGCAAGATATTGCGACTACGAGAAGCAGTCCTCAATCTCTGCATCACTTTGGTAATAGCTTTAAACTTCTTGTCAAATTTATCTATGCCATGAGAAGTAATATTTCATATCAAAATCTATAACCTTTCAGCTATCATATCTTATCACTTTAAACAGGTTTGATGAAAACAAAAATCATTGACAACTGTACTCCAAAAGAAGACATTAACCAAAGCCAAGAAGAATTTTTGTTTCTAACAAATCATGGGGCCACTTCAAAGTCAATCTTTACCCCTACAAATTGTAGCTTTGCATCTATAAATTTTATTTGTGTGCAGCATCACTTATGGCAAACAACTCAACCAAGAAAAACAGCATGCTGTATTTGAGGCAATTAATTCTGAATTACTTTAATTCAACTAAAGTAAACTTTGATTCACCATTACCAACAAAACTTTCACAGTAAAAATGATAATTATGAAAACTTTGGCTTAAAATAGCAACATATTATGAAATCAAATTGCATTATTGCTATTCAGCATAGTCATGAGCACGCATATATAGCATACAGAGTAAAACACACACAAATAGCTTTTAGCCACATAAAATCCCTTCAGCAACAAATAAAGAGAAAACATTCATAATTCAACAGCAACATATATTCAGAGGACTTGTACACTCACAACCATTCACCAACCACAGCTAACATCACTGCTAATATGATACAAAAATTATCATTATACACAGTTTTCTTAGTGGGCACAGGTTTTTCATCTTAAAGCAACACAAGGCAAAACACATCTAGGCTCTGTTTCACAAAAAGTTGATATGATAGCAACTCTTGCTGGAATCTCAATTGTCATGGTAACAACAAGAATCGGACTTCCTAATTGGCTGTTGCTAATGGAAGTTGCCATTCCAGCAAGAGTTGCTATCCTTTAAACATCTTTTATGAAAAGGGGCCCTGCTCAGCACTCTCTGTACTGCATACCATTTACAGTTTGTTCATGTTTTATCAGGTTTATCATCATCTAGACTCTTTTCAACATTACACTGTATCTCCAAGATGTAATGGATTTATATTCAATTCATGAATTGAAAGAGATTACAATTCTATCACACACAGAAACAACCCTTGTCTGTGGCAGGAAAATGAATGAAAAAAGGTCAGAGATCTATTGTTACTAAAAATGCATTGAACAGGGTCACTCTCTGAGTGCCATCAAAGCCAGTTTAAATTTTATATCAGAAAACCACCACATGGAGAGAAGCCAAGAAAAAACAATAAATTGCTTCATCTGCAGAGTCTCCAACTCTTTTTAATACTTTGAGGCCATTTTCTAAAAAACCTCCCACTGAATGTCTCCATTCAGGCTGTGTGTCTCACTGCTTCTAAAAGAAAAGACATATTTTCTCCCACTTGAAATTTAACTTTCTCAAGCCCAACTTGATATACATGTTGAAAAATAAAGGTAAATACACATAGCACCAGTTTATAACCACATATAAACATACAGTTGCAGAGTTCTTAAATGGGCCATGGAGCAAATCACATTTGACCACAGTCTTCTAATGATGGCTAGATTTTAAGAGCTATAACTTAAACATTCCTTGCCCCAATCTGATAATACAATTATCATAATTAATTTTCAAAGATCTCTGTACTAATCTTTTCATAAAAAGGTGACTTGACATGAGCATTCTGGTTTCCTCTAATAGTACAGATGCGTGCACATAACATTCCACATTTCATAACTACATGTACTCACAGGGGTCTGATGACTACCGTACACTGCTAGAATCGTCTTCCTAAAATTACCACACTACTTGTACATTACACACTTTACCATTAACACAACATATTGAATGCATTCTACAGACACTACACACTCTACATCACACACATGGATCTTTGTAAAAGAGACTACTCTATCACTATAATGCTTGACACTGTATGAAACGTCATCTACATTCTTCATCATCCATCCAGTAAGGCTAGCGGGAAGTCCATGTGTGGGGTCATGCAGATGCCACTTGAAACTATTTTCAGGCAGGCTAATCATTCCTGTCCCCAGGATGACATCTAAGCAGGCCTTCTTGCGGAGGAACAGTTTGACTTTGGAAACTCTGAGGAGTCACTAGCTCTGTGGTGATCTCATCACCACAGGTTTTACAAGACACGTGCTACCACGATTAACTCACCCGACCCCGCAACTTACGGTACATGCACATGAGCAAGTACAGTACCAGAGAGAAGTCATGTGTTCATTTGTTCACTCTCTCAAGAAAAGACTTGCAGTAGTTGTCTGTATTTTGTAACGCCAATTATTTCAGTAGAGATCCAGCTTCAGTCTTCTTCAAGATCATATCACAAATTTTAACAAAACTGAATGTACATCAACTTCCTCAATGTGTACAAAATAAGAAAAATGACATCGATAAAAAAGGAAAAAAAAATCAAATATATTTATTGTCCTTAGTGCTTGAGAGAACTTTGAGTCGATGTTCGTCTATCTTCTGAATAAAAGTGGTTTTACGGGCTTCTTGCCATGGAAATGTTATATGCTGCCACTAGTTTGTGGTATATCATGATCCTGAATTACGATGGATTAATCCATTAATGTGAGAGCTGTTTCCACTATGGACATCATTTAACTCCTGCTGTTCTAATATGACTAGTCTATGTACACTTGTTTGTCAACAATGCGCATGGCTTCTACTTGTACATTGTACTCTAAAAATCAGCTAAAGACACATCATACCTATGCTTTAGAATATCTTCATGCAGGTGTATTCCTGATTTGATATTAGATCAGTCAACGAAATTAAATTTTCCTTTTAAAGTTTAGAGGGATTGACTTTCTCTATAGATTTGGAAAATATTGAAAACAATAAATATTTTTGCAATCGGCTCTTTATCGCTTTAATAATGTAGTGCGAACACTACATCTTTGTGCACGGATAAAAAGTTGAATTACTTATTCTGAGATACAGTGTCCCTGTATTGTAGATGTCACTGTTGTCATCGTCACAACATTCTTATACATTTATCTTCTCACAAATTCATATTGAGCTGACACATCAGTTTACCATAATTTATTTCATTAAGAATATATTCCCCTCTAGGAAAATCTTTTTCCCCATATGAGCACGTATTTCGCATAAAAAGAATATATTTCTTAAAGTAGATGCTCATGATATTGATGTTTAATGTGTCTGGCATTTTTGATCAACACTAGAAGTATTACGCAAATCTAAATGCATACTGCTTGTTCGATGAACATTGAAATCCCTCTGTGAACACAGCAATGCAACATTTGTGAAACCTTTCATTACTACTAAGTTTGCAAGGCTAGAATTAACTATGACTTAAACACGCAAAATACCATCTCACAGACTTTTAGGATGGATATATTTTACTACTGTATGATGCATTGACAATCAGCTTTAAATCTATGAAAAGCCCACTTGAACAATGTGTATGTGGAAAAATTCCTTAGCATCCTGGTAACGGAAAGTTGGTTCAGCCCACCATCATCTGAGAGGTCCAACTCTATAATGTGGCTTTACATGACATTACACATGTACATCTATTTTATTCCTCCACAAATGTTTAATCATTACAGCATCAATGAAAAACAAACAAACAGTTCAAACAGCTTGTATTATTCAGGAAATTGCAAATATTTGCTCTTTTTTTAGGCTTACGTGAAAACAAGTTTTCAAGCTGTCATTTTACAACAATCTATACGATGACTTTTACTCTTAGCCTGGAGTATCAAATTTTAGAAGGAATATTTTTTGACACTTCAAATGAAGTTGCAACATAAACATGCATGACTTTCATTACCAATGATTCATGCTGGTGGTTGCAGTTGTGTCCTATCAAAAAAAAATTGAAATTTTAGTTTGTGTGTGTGTAGGTTCATCAAAAAAACTGAATAAATTATATGGGCATTGCTTGGACAAGTGCACATCATGGCAAATCTAACTTAATTGAAAAAAAAAGTTGATTTTCATGTTCTGAGACATGCAGTCACAGCATGCAAGCAACAAAACTAAGATTGAAGGGAAATCATTTAAAAAAGAGAAGAATTTAAAAACAAAAAATCAGGAGTCTTTTTGGAGTATAATTTTGATTGACTTGAACAACTCTCTATCTCTCTCTCTCTCTCTTTAACCTCTGAGGGGACTGACATATGGTTCAAACAATGGCTTCATACACCTGCATACTGTAGTTCAAAAACAAATCTATTGTATGCACATAAAAAAACATATCATACATTTACAAAGAAAAAAAGAAGAGATCAATGACAACAGGCTTGATTTGCAGAACAGACAGATGACACATAAAACCATGAAATCAAGACACGTGGACATGTAACATGTTGTCTGGAACTCTCATGTCGCATGTCAAAGGAACGACCGTCAAGCAAGCAAACTTGGCATCACATTTGGATAAATGGAGGTTTTCAGCGAGACGAGGAAGGGGGGAACAGAAAGGATGTGGTGGGGGTACCTCCCGTCACTCTCCTACCTTCAAATTTCTAATTTGGGTATAATCCTGGTAAGGGACGGCATTTTTCAGGGGCAAATAGGACAAGAAAATTAGATTCATTTATGATGATCGGTAGACAGAAGAAGAGAATTTCTTCCAGAAGGCTAAAAAAGGGAAGAAATGTAGCAATGAATTTTGCTTGTCAGCTCTAATATTTGTCAGGAAAAGGCAAATACTGGCTGAGAAAATGATACTCATAGTAAAACCTTTCTGGCGTATCGACATCTCAGATGCTGTCATTCTACTGCTTTGTTGTTTCTTGTGTCTTTTTGTATTTGCTTGTAAATCATCATCTAGACTCTAGTAAACACAGTTTGTTTGTTTCATGTCATACATTTCATTCTCCTTTGGGCAAAATTTGTTGGACATGATTTTACATCAGCTGTCCAATTTGAGATTATTTCTTAACACTGAATATCAATTTTTTTTATTTCTATAACATGATAGACATTCAACCTCACATGAATTAAGATCCTTTTTAAAGATCATTTATACTTCTTGAAATAAAAGCTCTTGGGCACAGGAAGTCCAATAAATGTTCAAATCCAATATCAAATTTGCATAAACTGGATGCAACATTAGCCTACTTTTTTTCAAACTATGTGGTTAACAGTCTAGAAACAAAATATGGCATCTGTTACTAGTTAATGAAATGATCAAAGAGAACCCAAACTCTATAATTTCACGAGGATTAAAAAAAAATGAAGACAAGAAAATGATATTTCACCTGCAGGTTGACAGGATCCTTGTAGCTCTCGTCGGAGGCAGTCTGCAGCTTCTCCAAAATCCATGTCTCCAGTTCGTCGGCATCTCGCTTGAAGAACTGGAACTGCCGTGCCTCCTCGAGCTTCTGCCTGCGCTGCCGGGCTAGGTCCTTGAAGGTCTGGTACCGGTTCAGGACCTGTTCTCTTCGCTCCTGGATGTCATCGGCTGTCTCCAGAATCTTGATCTCCCCCCGCTCCGTCATCTTGCCGCTTTACTTTGGACTTCTCTGCAAGATCAAAAAGAAACATACCATTTATGTACAATGCAGTGATGAATATCATCAACCTCCTACCACTCTTGAGTACGTGTACATCATCCACAATCACAGGCTTCACAAGTGTCTCGCATCACTGCAACATGATGATGCGGATAACACTCTGAGGATGTTCAGTCATAGTTTATATCATTCTCCTACACTGTAGTTGTCAAAAACTGAAATATATTTTCAGATGCTCTAAGCTGGCTCTGTATTAGAAGTAATGGTATATTTAGTAATTATTCCAACTTAGCAATGACTATGATTGACAAACTTGAGCCAATCTTCTTGTAATTCTGATTGGCATGGATGTATAACTGTAAGAAATTATACTCACAACTGCTAGCAAATCCCAATTATGACTGAAGTGTTGGCAAAATTGACAGTATGGTTGTAATCTTCGCAGAGATGGAATAATCCAATATCGCCTGTCTGACACAGATGCAGCACACCTTGCCCTGATATGCCACTACACACACACACATCTGAGCGGCCAACCTAGGGACGCTTAGCCCATGAGTGAATGCCGCGCTCAGCGCCTGATTAAATATGCTTGGGTGTGACTCAACACTCCATGAATGCAGGGGAGTAAGATCTAGTCTTGGCTTTGCAGACCCTACTTAAAAATTCTGACAAGAAGATTGTCATTGGCAATGGGAGAGTTAAAAATCATCTTCTGCATCCAAGACAAGAAACAATGGAGTATCACACAAACTGGGATATTAATTGTGCACACTCCCACTCTGTATTGATTTTTTTTCCTATAAAAGAACTCACACACACAAAATCCTTGAAATCAAGGACAGACAAAACATGGAATTGTTATAGGGCCTTATTATTGTATAGCAGCACAGTAAACTATCTGCATGTATGACTGCATTCATGTTTGATAAATATTCAATATTTTTCTGACACTGGTTGGCTGCATCATTTCTTAGTATTTGAAAGTATCATTGCAATACCCAAAACAAAACAGACAATTGATCTAAAAAAAAAAGACAGAGATAATTATAAATACAGTCGGTAGTTGAACACTGACAGTCTTCTTAGTACACCCACAAGCCTGTTCCTTCTAATATGACACTGATCTTACTCATAACCTAGTAGGATGACTTATCAAATATATTTTTTTAATTTTTATTTCAAACCTACAGCTTTGCTTATATATTAACTGGTTGAAAATTGTACATAATATTGCCTTTTAAATTGTTTATCATAGGACCTATAAGAATTTCTGCTCAACTGCCCCACCCATGCCAGTATAGACAAGTATATATTGGCATGAGATATCTGTTCAGAGAACAGATTGTGTTAGAGCATTGATGTGAGCATACAATGTACACGTGCACAGCACACACTCATGTCGTAAAGGACAAGCAGCTGCATTTTGCAACTAGTCTACATTTGATACTATTATGTTTATTTTTTTTTGTCACAAAAAAATGATACTAGTTTCTACGAATATAGTCATAACTTGGTTTGAATATTCTTCATTTACAGCAACCCATAGGTTTTCATCATATAAGGAGTAAATGGAACTCATATTGCCATGTGATAATTCAAAAGTGAAATGCACATGGAACCAAACATCTGTCCTATCATCTCACTACGGAGTTACTTATTAACTTTTATCTTTATTCTATCTTGACCTCATCGAAGAGTCATAGACAGTAAACATAATGTATGCCTTTGTAGAATACATAAACTATGAACAAGGTTACAAGTCCGCATATAGATCCAGAAAATCACCAGAGAATGCATTGTACATGTACTTCTACGCCTAACTTTTTCACTAACATGATGAAATAAGAGTACAAAAGAAAAATAAAATTACTCGTGAGCAAAATTGTTTGGTGACTAGTGCACTGATGTAGGATGCCTAGCAATGTATGAATCAGTTTGATAAAAACATCAATATGATGACTTTCAATATGAAGGATATTATAATGTCTAGTAAGTTTTTGAAGTGCAGATAGCAATTGGCAAAACAGTTGCTAATACACAGAAATTAAACAGAACAGTTTCATACATATTTTTTGGAACATAATTTCAACACTTATTAAATTGTTTTCCAAAGGAAATGCTGAGAAAATTTGAATTAAAGGACAAGTTCACCTTCATAGACATGTGGGTTGAGTGAATGCAGCAATATTAGTAGAACACAACAGTGAGAGCTTGAGCAAAATCGGACAATCCGTTAAAAAGTTATCAATTTTTGAAGTTTCTGCTCAGTCAAGGCTGGATGAAAAGACTACTATAGCTTGTGATATCACATGAGTACAACGATATAAAGAAAGAATAAAGAAAATTCAACATATTTCCATTTTTCTCCCATAACAAAAGAACACTCGACTTCTCTCTTTCAGAAGGCAGGGGGAATAATATTACCCTTAACATATGTCAGTAGCAAGTCGAAGAACTGTGCACTTTATTCAAAAAGTAAAGTTTTGTGAAATTCTCTTTTTATATTCCTTATATAGTTGTACGCATGTGACATCATATACTGTAGTAATCTTTTCTTCCAGCAGTGACTGCGCAAATTCTTAAAATATTCGTAACTTTTGAACGGATTGTCCAATTTTCCTCAAACTTTCACTGATGTGCTCTACTAATATTGCTGCATTCTCTCAATCCTTATGTATATGAAGGTGGACTTTTCCTTTAAGAAACTCGTATGGGTCCTACTGAGACAACAAAAAAGTGTTTTTACCTAGCATGTCATGGTGTGGCTACAAATGTAAATGTGTTTAGTAATAAGTACTTGACAGCCCTGCCAGTTACAAGGTATGGTTGGATGTCTGACTAAGACAAAGCTACAAATATACATTGTATGTGCCTCTGAATGAATAACTCTTTCTCATGAAAGGTCCAACAGGACTGTCAAAGAAGGATTCAAAGATTGAAAACGTTTTCAATCTTTTGCAAAGTTATATCAACAAAGATATATAAAAGAACCTGAAAATCAGTAGATGCACATGTACCTCATCAAGATGTACAACATGGAGTATGATTTAACTTACCAACAAGTCTGGAAGATAGTATGAATGTACAGTATTTCACAATTATGATACTGTAGCTATCCAACGCACAGAGCACCAGTGACCACCATACACTACAGTTTAATACTATTTTGGCTACGGCAGATGTCAAGATACCCCACATCCCTTCTCTATCTCTCTCTCTGTCTCTGTTGTAAGTTGCCCTCATCCATCATCGACATCGTCATCGATGAGGCCAGAAGTAATTGGAAATGGAATTTACAGGCTGATATTGGAAAACTATTCTGGGCTCCACTCCTTGGGCTGAAGCCTCCTTGCATGAAGAAAGCCAAGTTTATTGAAATTCACAAACCCTTCTCAGCTTCACCTACTCAAGGTAACAAAATAGGCATTGCGTTCCATAGTCTTGATGAGTTCCTGATATATCACTTTGAGGCTACTGTAGATATCCAATAAGTATGTTAGGAGATTTTGCATGATTCTAGTGTTATGAAATCTGAAAAAAATCTTGTCATGCATTTCTGAAGTTCATCTTTATTTCATCTACACTGTATATCCCATGATCACTGACATTTGTACATTGTAGGGCTATACACACAGAAAGAGAAAAATAGAAAAAAATATGAGCACATCCTAGTTGTTCAAAAACTTAAACTTAATAGGTCAGACCTAATTTTGGAGTCATTCTTGGCATCTCCACTTCATATTTACAAAATCCTTTTTATGGGATTTAAGGTTGGCCTGCAGATAAGCAATGAACTACACGGTATATTTAGAACAAGTCTGGAATGTCCTGTAATTAATGGCATAGCATTGCCTCTAGTGTGTAGGCAATAACTGTGGTGAGGTTACAGTGGCTTGATATTTATGACAGCATTATATCTAAAAGAAACCTGCATTCTAACTCATTTGAATCTGACATTTTTCTTGAATTTATTTCGGGGAAAAATGGTCATTTAAGGGTTCCTAATGCATTTTAAAAAAATTTCATTTACTACTACAATTCCATTCAATTCAAAGTTTCATTTTCAAACAACAAAAGGGTAAAAAAAATAAAAAGCATACAATAAGCAAAACATACTGTTTTATCAATTTGTAAGAGATACAAATGCAGTGTGGATCATAGAGTATATATAGCAAATTGTATACTTTAGGGTCTATATAATTTGTTGAAAGTATACTTTATATTATTTCCTGAAACCACGTTCATTTAATTCTTTCCCATATCTTTTTTTTTTTTTTTTTGGGGGGGGGGGGGGTTTAAATGAAAATAATTTGATGCTTCTAGAAAAAAATTCGCCAAATTTTTAAATAAAGCATTGATTTTTCTTTCTGAGAGCTCAGTGTATACTGGCGCTAAGAATGGCTGACAGTGCAGTGACAAACTTGCAATCGTGAAACAAATTACATTCTGCCTAACAACGGCAGGTAAATAATGTAATGGAAAGCGGACGATGAAAATGTAGTTAATCATGCAGGGGAACCAACCTGTTTATACCCTTGTTGTACAGGCATGCGAAATTGACATTTCATTTAGCCGCTACCATGCTCACGGGAGTTAGGTAGCGATAGCGTAAGGCAATAACAGTTTCCCCACTGCAATGGAAAGTAATGAACCAATGCTCAATCTCATCAACATCAGGGGAGCAGGGATCTGTAGGACGAAGTGGAATCCCTTTAGCCTCAAACACTCATTACAGGAGTAATTCTGACTTTGTTACTGTTCTGGGGCATTTCTGGGGTTTATAGACTTACAAGAAATGGTTTCCATTTGAAATCCTTGCAGGTTCTCCTTTCATCTTGTAGTCACACTCTTCACTCTCTTAAATATAATGTCAATCTTCCTATATTTCTGTATTTTTCCTCATTCAACATGCAGAGAGATGCTAACTATTTTTTTGTGATGCATGCACTGTATACAAAATGGTTTTACAATTATTATTATAATTACATTACAATTATTACTGAAGCAAAAGTCAATTGAATAATCACTCTTCATTTAGTGACAGTAACATACGGATCCATTGTTCAGATGCTTCTGGTAAACATGTCTGTGCAACATTACAATAGACAACTTCCTGTCTCCGATAAGGTTGACTCATGCTAGAAGTAAATGTTTGATAATCCACCTGTCCTCCAAAGTGATGCAGACATTAATAACACACAAGACAATCTACATAACAGTACAAACTGCCTTGGTTTTGAATACATTTGCAATATTAGTGTAAGGGACTGGATAAAGAGTCTAAGTACAGTGGTGTTGACATTATTTTTTTTTTCATATACACTATAGTTCAAGTTCTGCAAGGAGCACTTTCATACTGGATCCCTAGTATTTTCTGTTGTACATTTTAACAACTTAATTGCAATTTTACATACACTTTGGATACTCATCATTTCAAATACCGGTAGTGCAAAATAAAGAAGAGACATGGTATTAATAATAAACTATAATCACAGCTGCCAGTATGGCTTATTCAACATCCTTTTCTACACAATGTTTGTACATTCTTTTTGTTTTATCATGACTATAAATCCTTTCAACTCTGCAAAAAGCTATAAAAAGATTTGGGTTCAGCATACAGTATTATAATCATAATACTAATATGAATCATAGAGCATTTACATTGCGCTACATAGTTTGTATCTGATGTACGGGTTACTAAATCAGAGGCAAAGACAAACTGGCAGAGAACAAGTCAAAGGAACACAGCTGTCATATCACTATGTAAACAATACATTGTAGCCTAGCAACATCCCAGTTGTCCTCTAGACCTATCCAGAGGAAGTGACCTATTCAGAGGATTTCAATTCAAATGATGCCAAAGGATCTCAGAACTCTATGAGGAAGGGACAATTAGATGGCATTTTTAAAACTCAATAAACAAAATCCTCAGAAACTGCCTTCAAAAAGAAGGAACACACATTTACACAATACACACAATGTACTTCCTGCAGTTCTTTTTCTTAAGGGGGGGGGGGGAGGGTTGTTGTTTTTGTTTCATTCAATAAGAATCACTTGACTTCTTTTGTCTACATGTACGGTATGTATCTTTCCCTAGTACATATACACAGTGCTGAGGTTTGTTTTCCTTTCTTTATTGATAACCATACAGCTGTTCATATTTATAAGAACAAGAATCATGAAATCCTACACGTTAGCGAGTACTGTTGGGTTTGTCTTCTCAAATGACTCATGGTAGACAATATCAAGTCAACAAATTATCGCATCCATATCACATTTTGTGACACTGAATGAAGAACAAACATAACTCCATCTACAGGAGTAGGAAAATTTTGCTGATGCAGCCTCTGTAAAATTAAAAATAGTATTTGCATTCTTCTTTGATACCACAAAAATTAATAATGCAAAATATGATCATAGGAAACAGCCACAGAATCAGAATCTTTACAGATTTTTAAGACACTATTCAACCTCTATAGTCACACCTACTCATTCTTGACGTTGTGTTGGTACAGATTGAAAGGCTAGCATAACAATGTACAGCTGTACACCTTTGGCTCACCACTTTTAAAGGGATAGTACAGTATTGGCGGAGATGAGAATTGGGCTTTAAACTTTTTTTTCGAGATACCAGGAAAACACTTTTATAATAGTACAGAGCATACCATTTTAAGAGGAATTCAAAGTTTATTTGATGAAAATTGGGTTTGGAATGACTGAAACATCCAAAAACAAAGTAAAACAAAGTGATCATAATAAAAGATGGGTCCCACACTTTATTAGAATTGCTCTGTTTTGGATATCTCAGCCATTTCAAAACCAATTTTCGACAAATAAACGTTGAATTCCTCATGGAATTACATGCTCTTTCACATTTCATATGAGGTTTCTCATTATTTCACCAAAAATGTTAGAAACCTGAAATTAGGTCTCAACCAAAACTATACAATCCCTTTAAATTCTTTTATCCCTTTTACAAAGGGCAATAAAACACTTCAGTTCATGTACATATTGTACCCCTTGGTCTTTGCTCTTTGGTAATACAAATCTCTGAAAATTCTGCAATTGTGTATTTGTTCACACTTGCCCTACATGACCTATCTTGCAGTTAATCATAATCATACCACGATTTCCTGTGATGAAGTGGAATCTTGGCTACAGGTTTAACCAATGCCTATTCTGCAGAATGAGAGAATAAAATATAAAGTGAATTTCTTCAAGAGAAAGGGAGAGAATGAAAGAAAGGGCAAGGTAGGAAATAACTTTGTAAAAGTTTCAGATTGAAGGTCTAGGTTGCTATACAAATGTATGACATTGAGATACACTTTAATTGAGGTTTTTATTTACAGTGTACAATACCTCCAGTCATTCTCAATTTTTCAAGGTGCAATGTATCAAGAAATTAATGCAAATGAATGCATGGATTACCAGAAAACATCATGTCTTCAGCTCTAATAGCTACAGATGTAGCAAAGACTTAGACCAGCATGTTACATTTATACAACACAAATCAATCTAGTTTTCAATGCAGCTTTTACAAAAGGGGAATGAAACCCAAGCAAACATAAATGCAGTACTAGCAGAATAAATTGTAAAGTTAATATAATATGTTGAATTTTATTTACATTTTCTGTATATTGTTTTCCATGCGTGACATCACAAAGTGTTGCAGTCTTCTCATCAAGTGAAGGGTGCACTAAAGCTGTAAAACTTCATACCATAACTTTTACCTCATACTTCGCTGACAATGCCGTCTTCTAATATTGTTGCATTCCCTCAATTCATATTATCCTAAATTATGCTTACACCACTACAGGCACACAAAGCAAGAAAGTAGACTCAGCAGTGGGTTACATCCTAATCTGAAGCATCCTGTAGGCCTATTGACAGTAGATTCTAGGAGGGATGTGGACACAAACTAAGGAAGGTAATTCACATTGCAGTCCTCAAAATATTTCTTATCTTAAGAGTCATCTGCATGAGCTCAGTAAAGTTCATGGTCTTCTCAAAGGGAGTACAAAAATAGCGTCTCCTTTAACCGTCTCATACTATATTTCACCAAATGCTAGGCACATATCACCAAAGGGATCGAATACTCATATTACTTTCTTAAAGGACAAGTCCACCTTCATATACATAAGTATTTAGAGAATGCAGCAATATTAGTAGAACACATCAGTAAAAGTTTGAGGAAAATTGGACAATCCGTTCAAAAGTTATGAATATTTTAAGGATCTGTGCAGTCACTGCTAGAAGAAAAGACTACTGCAGTGTATGATGTCACATGCGTACAACTATATAAGGAAAATAAAAAGAGAATTTCACAAAACTTTACTTTTTAAATAAAGCGCACATTTCTTCGACTTGCTACTGACGTATGTTACGGGTAATATTATTCCTCCTGCCTTCTGAAAGAGAGAAGTCAAGTGCTCTTTTGTTATGCGAGAAAAATGGAAATATGTTGAATTTTCTTTATTCTTTCTTTATATCGTTGTACTCATGTGACATCACAAGCTATAGTAGTCTTTTCATCCAGCCGTGACTGAGTAGAAACTTCAAAAATTCATAACTTTTTAACGGATTGTCCGATTTTGCTCAAACTCTCACTGATGTGTTTTACTAATATTGCTGCATTCACTCAACCCACATGTCTATGAAGGTGAACTTGTCCTTTAAATCTCTTGCCTCTCTCCAATACTGATTACATTCTTCCTCAACATATGATCAAGGAAACAGATGAGTGGAGTATGAAGTGTACATAGGTCTCATAAGCTCCTTGGTCTCATCTGGACAAAACACTCTTTCTGGCATGAATTCTAACTTCCATATCCACTTTTCCTTTCTAATCATTTCAGCCGCAATTAGTATCACATTTGGCTGAATCATTCAACAGGACACTACACTGTAGGAGTATAGAATATGCTATTTGGCTTTTACAAGATGTAAAGCCAAGTTGCATAGCCTTTAAAAATTATATAAAAGACTATAAAAAAAAACAAGAAAAATGTGCATCCACTAGTCTACAGCGTTCAAAGGGAGGAATACTAATATTTCAGGCAATAATTCTTTTGTTAATGTAATAAATGTGAGCATTTTAAGCTAAGAGTTTCTTATGTACATACGCAGAAGTTGTATTCATCTACAGTACATAAAGTGCTAGGATATTAAACGGCTTAGAGGGAGACACATCAAGCCAATGCTGCTTACTAGTAAATAAAACCAACAGTGAAGTGTAAAATGGCGGCAACACTGTTGTCATCTTAGATACCAATCCGAGAAGCAGACACGGAGAAACCGTTTCTATCATTAACTTCAATAATGCCTCCGGCGACACTTCGTGGCCGAGGCATAAAAATGCAACAGCACATAAGAACAATACATAATATCATCAACAGACTGCATTCATAAATATCCATCTATGAAAAGCTCATATTTCCAGCCTGAATGAAAACACTCCATCCTCAAATATTCACTGTCATAACACACAAAGGGCATATCATCTCTTCATTTGGAAGTGAAACATAAAGTATAATACAAATATGAAACATGTTTCAACAAAACCTACCTGCCGAATGTGAGATGAAATGTCTATGGTTACACGAGGTACAGAAAAGATGAGGAGAATAGGACAGGGGCCCAGATGTAGCTTATATTCAGGGCAGAATCGAGCCACCACACACCACTACTGTGTAGAATGCCACTCCCTTCGCCAGGCAGATTCAGAAGAAGAGACAGGTTATTACGGTTGGAGCTGTCTGTAATATTTTATCAGCCTGGCATTCTGCATAATATCACCAACCTCCAATAAGTGTTCGCCCTGGCTCCCAGAATGTATGCATAGCCAATGGGGCTCCCGCTGTGTGTGTGTGTTATCTGTGTGTGTTTCTAGCACCGTACGCTTACAAGTACCACGCAGTGCACACATTTATGGTATCATTGCCTTGCATTGAAGTGTGTATGTGTGTGTGTGTTCCAGGAGAGACTTGAAAATGCCCTCTCTCTCCCTCCTAATAAATGCATCATGTGGCATGTGGAGACTCATCTTCATGTTTACCATAGACCAATCAGCAACATGTATCTTAGAATGTCACAAAACAGTTTCTGAGAAATTAATAAAAAGACAGAGATACTTAAAGATCTACATTGAACATGTACATAAATGCTTGTAATTTAAAAAATCAGAAATGAATATTTTATGTTTTCCATTGATTACAAATGACCTTGAGTCCTTTCTCACATACAGCTTGTATTAAACTGCTAACTGTATGTTAGCAGTCATGACATTCACTGTACATGCAGTCCTTTAAAACAAATCTACATACCTCAATCTGTTGAACCAACAGAAATTTGAAATCATTTCAATAATGCAAATTGCATACACTGTCCATCATGTGTCATGACACACTTAAGGACAACGTTTACAAGTACTGGGTGCCCTTCATGGCATAAGGCTTGTAAACAAAGCAATCCAAAAAATTGTACTACATTTAGTGATTTACAATTTTGTATGTAAATTAAAAAGGAATGTACACAATAATTATAAATCTGCTGTCAGATGAGTTTCTAAAGATGACATTATTGTAGAACTACAGATATTGTAGACTGGGGGAGACTGGAGATTCAACACTACAAACTGTATAAAAATGTATGCAAAATTCATTGTAACACACTACGATGACTCTTAAAATATTAACATCATCAATACTGAAAATGAAAACTGGTGGAGCTGCATTCCGTACACATCAAATTCAATATAAGTGGGTCTGAAGTTGGCAGACTAGGCACTGTTGTTGTCCCAAGGTATGGAAATCAAAGGTCAGTGAATTGAATTTCATTACCTTCACAGGGTTGGGCAACGTGGTATTTGTTCAAAACATCAGTTACATTTTTCCTCCATACATTTTTTTTTCTTCCATTGCATATCAGATAGAGAGCTATAACCTGCATTAAGCCACAGAAAAGAGAGATGGTGGTCTTTTTAGAAACATTAAACATACATAACATGTAACTCTTACACAGTGTAACTGCTCTATTGCCTCATTGCTCATAAAGTTTCCAGAGGGACTTCTGTCCTTTTTTAAAAAAATTATATATGGTGATAATAAGAGATGACTACAATTTGTCAGTCACTGCAGAATTCAAGTATCACTGGTACAAAAATAAATGACTGAAGATTAATTGATTCAAAAGAATACTTACAAGCTGTTGAATCATTACCCATCTAAAGATTTTACATGAGATATCTGTACAAAGTGTACAACAGTGATATTTGAACCTCATTCACTAAATATGGAGTGAACACTAAGGCCACCAGGGATGAGATTTTGTAGGATATCAAATGCTGATGTGTATAAAGGTAATGTCATGGCTTAGCCATTTAAACTTCCAAAACATTTCATTACATACTGTTCATGTGTTTTTATACAACCAAGGAACTTCAAGCTCCTTGGTACAAAACATGCATGAGGACTGTGTGTCTGTTCTTTCTTTTTTTTTTTTTGAACACTACAGCATCTACAATTTGTACTAATGACCACTAGTAATTCATCATTACACATTTTAGAATGTGTATTTGCTTCACTAAGGTCATTGCAAATTATGTTTCCATTTCCTGTACATTCAACATTTTTCCTCAAGTTTTTACGGCCAAAAGCATTAACTTTACAAATTATACTTTTGGAATGTAAGATATTTATTTTGACTTCATTTTGCTCTATATTCACATGCCTTGAGCACTCAGCAGAGCGGATTTGGTGCAGTATAAGATATTCTTCTTCTTCGTCTTCTTCTTCGTATCATCATTATTACTATTATTATCATCCTCATCACTTTTATTATAATTATTATTATTACTGTTATTATTATCATTATTACTGTTATTATTATCATTATCATTATTACTGTTATCATCATTATCATTATCATGATTATTATTACTAATCTCCCATCTACTTTTTACAGCTTTGAGGTGTTTTCATTTTCTATCAAGTCAAACATACTGTAAATGCACTGTGCACCATCTCCAATGTGGTATCACCAACTATTCTCCTGAAAAGGGATATGATTCTTTCCCATTCTGTCAATGTGGTTCTCGACTGTGACAAAAGTCCTACATTGTAAGTCACAAAATATTGCACTTACAAATTATATGTTGCGGACAGTAATCTTTGATATAACTACATACTTAAAAATAGATAATGAATAAATACTGAAGAGTTTGCTAGTATACACAAAGGCATTGTGCCGTATACAGACTGCAGTCAGCATTGAAATCTGGCACATACACAGTTGTACACTGTACGTGTATATACATGGTAGTGAGAGAAAATATATTTATACCACATTTTAAATGTTAAGAATCCATAAATTTTTATCCTGATATAAAACAAAATGCACAGTAAAGAGTGAACAATGCACCTCTATGAAAAGCAGAACCAGTATCTCAATGTGCAACGCAAGAAATTTATTTTATGAATTAATTATAAACTTTATATGCTCTGTAGTTTTAGACAGAATAGTTAACGTGTGGAAACAGCCCTTGATTATTAAAGTTGAATAAGTATTGATAATCGCACCTGCTTTTAATTTCACTACCAATTTGTAAAGGTGGATGGTGTAATGTAGTATGAAAGTTTCACACTACAATTCCTGCTGCAATGCTGACCTGTAACTTGAACATTCTACATTGTCTGATCACACTTGCTAGAGCTCTTATCACTCAATATACTATAAGAACTTTGCTGAAGGTCTACAAAAATGAACAGAACTTATCGTCTATCTGTAGGTTTTTCGGCACAGAAATGGCTGTCTCCATAACAGGCAAATCACAATCAATGCAAATATTGCACTACAGCAATTGATGTACAGTGACAACTAAAATATAAAAGACATGTTACCGTATGTTAAAGGCTTAATAATGTTTTCTAGTACAGATATACCTCTATGATATCAACATTATCATAAATCATGACCATGTCAGAAAGGGGCCCTGATCCAGTCACCCTGATCACATGAGGACACATTCACATGATTCAGTCATTCATCGGTATTCAACACATGGCACTGGGCATCACTATCACAACAGCAACACTACAGTATGTTATGTACGCACAGGAAATATACATCACACACACACTGCACTGACATGTAGCGTTAATTACTTTACATCTACTGTGGATAACCACTGCCTAGCATGAAGCACCAAACATCTGCCATCAGCAGTCGTGCAGAATGCTAATGCACATATCATATTTACTGTAAAATTATGACATTCTTATAGCATGGTACTAACATGCATACAGTATCTATGATGCTTGTGTCATGTTTTGAACACTTAGAATTAGTAAAAATGTATACTTTCAATGTTCACGATATTCATAGGAGAGTAATCACAGTATGTAAAACTGTAAAAGACTACAACTGCATACATGTAGTACACTCATTGTACAATGTACATTGTACAAGGGAATGCCTGATGGAAAATACTCAAATAAACCATGCTATCATTCCATTGTGCATTCTCAATATTTCTGCTCCTCGACTAAAACTAAGACACATTCATTTTGGGTATCAAACATACTGTAAAAGCTCTTACATTTGTATATATTTTGACATACATTTTCGAGAGATGTTTTCTTGATTCAATGACACATCATATAATAATTACAGTCTGTATGCTATCTTTTACTTTGCCAATTTACTGTACTGTATATGGCAATATTTTTGCATGTTGGTAAATCAATGGCCATATTTAATTCATAAAAATTGAACCCTTGCAAAAATAACAGCTTTTACAGTATTCTACAAACAGTAAAGAAGAAAAAAGAAAAGAAAAAACCCACTGTTACCTACAATTAGTAATTACTCAGGTGAATACAATGTGAAAAGGCAATACAACAATCTCTCAAGAATTGTAAGTAATGTAATGTATATGTGTATATTTTACTGTCATCTATGATACTTACATCTCCTGTAGTTATATGGCTAATCAATATCTATTTGGTTATCAAACTAGGTAGGTACACTGCACAATCTCTGGTGTATCGGTACATTTTATGACTTACTCTTCTGCTCTACAAGATAGAGGATGAGATATCCCAGCAGATAACAGAGAGCATACAGCGTGCCAAGGAACAGGAGCAGCAGCAAGAAGAGATCGGGATGGTCGTCTAGAAATGGGCAAACTGGCATAACCCTCTTCGTATCAACGCTCCAAAGAGAAAAACAGAAGCAGGCAGCACTCAATCTCAGTGATGCATCAGTGCGGCAGACAGAAGAGATATAAGCACGAAACAAGTAGATGAGAGGAAAATGAGACGGGGGGTGGGGGTAGGTGGGAGAGTTTGGATACAGGAAAAAGAGATGCTCAGCGTTACAGAGAAAATAGCTCCGAGGAGCAGAATTCACCCATTATAGAATCTGCTGGTTTGGGGGATAGTCCTTGCCAGGTGAGTCCATTGTAGAATCATTCCCCTCTTTTTGCTGGTGGAATACCGGCATCCACTTTTCGGTCTCTCACCAGCCTCACCAGCGAGACATGTTAATGAGCCTGGAGGCTCACTGTATACATGATGCACTTGATAAATGCTCTGTCTCTTTGGTGGCCACCGGTTCCAGCTGACAAGATCACATGTTGCAGGATGTGTGACGTGGATCCTATCAAACAGCCAGGATTCAATTATATAACAGCCACTTTCCCCTCCCCTTCACCAAGGAGCAACTACACAGTCAGTCACATTCCTCACATGGCACGTATTACAGCACCAGAAATCGATAGCTTGGCATGGGTTGTGGTTAAACTTCACGATGCGAGCGAAAGAGGAAAGTGAATACTGTTGCTCCTTCTTTCATTTGGCAGCATTTGCTTCAAACGCAAACAAACGTCTTCTCTGCCTCCTGATCAGTACACTCTATCTGCTCACAAAGGTTGAAGCTGAGGTAGACGTAGATCAATGGCAATCTCCAGCAGTCTCCTTAATTCTTTCTCCTTCTCATGCTGCCATATTTTCCATCACCACTCTCCTCCACAATATCATGCACCCAATTGCGACAAATGCAAATAATAAGCTTTGCAGCTATAATGAACTACACACGCCAGCATTCCACACAGATCACGATTGTTTTGCGCCTCGAGAACTTAAATGTGCGCTATTTGTTTAAGGAGCCTAAAATAGTCAGAGGCAGAAGAGGCGAATGGATGGTGTTGAATGTGTGTGGCGAAAGGAGATATGTGAGAAGGAGTAAGAGTGAACCTGATCTTGTATCAGGCAATGGGAAGATATGACAAGTAACAAAAGGTCTTAGACAGAGAATAGGACATACAGGGAGAGAAAAAGAGAAGAGACATTACTAAGTAAATAACAAAACAACAACAAAGAGATGTGAAGAGATGTTTGGTGTGTAACATGAAAGGAAGATGTACAAAGAGGTATGTTGAGAGGTAAAATTGAGGGAGAACTGATGAAAATGACACAAAGTTGGCCCAGAACTGCATCATCCAAGTGAAAAGAGCAAGAAAGATGAAGGCCACGACTGAATTCAGGCCACAGACACACTGACTTCAGGATGATGTGATTAAAAAGACAGAGAGGAAAATAAAAATCCATGTCTTCACAATGAGGACAAAAATAGGAAAAACGCCACTCAGCCTTTAGAAGATGGCAAGGGTGTGCGGTATCTGGAACACGCAAAATGCAATACTAAGGAAACGAGGTCAAGATATGCCAAGCTCTGTGGCAGTGAAAGCAAAGTGGATGACATGGAATGACAAGGATATTATGTGACTTACATGTACTGGAAAGGAGAAGAGAAAACTAAACAACCAAAGAAAGCATTTGTCTGAGAAGACTCTACACGATGCTTTAAATAAATGACATCAACGAAGTGGAAACTTCCACAATGGAGATGTACCCTTGACTTTTTTTAAAAAACACACTAAACAGTGTATGGTATGAAAGAATTATGAATCTTATGTAACGGTATTCAAGATATTACGATCCTCTCCTAATACCTTAAAGCACTGGTACATACATGTATTGCACATTGCACATACTGTACTTTATGCACGACATTGTATATTACTCTACAACAGTAACAAAATCTAGAGAACATGATTTACAATATTAAAGAGTCATTTTTAAAAAAATAAGGGAGAAAAGAGAAAAAAAATTATTAAAAAGAAAGACAAATATCAAGTAAGAACTGAAGAGCAAAACTGAAGAAATAGAAGAGAAACAAGTGTACATGTAACAGTGATACAAGTTGTACATCACAGGCAGGTAGGGGAAAAATATCAGGGTTGCAATTGTGAGGGCTCAGTGCTAATGCTGTTGCCATGGGAACCATGACGTCAGGCTTTCACCGCCTCATGGTTGGCCACAGTGTTCCTCTTACCTCAAATGAGGCACGCAAACTGTCCTTCACGCAAGAACACATGGAAATCCATGGCTCTGCACAGCGGAACTACTGGAAAAAAGCCCTATCAACCATCGCTCCAATACAAATTAAATTAACACACAAGACACAACACTATAAATCTGTGTACATTTACATTATAAATGTCACATGTATACAGAAAAAGGAAGGGAATCATGACTACCGGTGATCTCCTGCATTAAAGGTCTTACAGAGCTTGAAAATACCGTGTAAGTACAGATTGTACTTCATTTGCTCTCTGCATGAGAACACACAGATGGTGTACATTTGTACATGTACATTTAAAAGGCAAGTTCACTTTACTCTAGTACATACACATGTGAATTGAGTGAATGCAGCAATATTAGTAGAACACATTACGTAGTGAAAGTTTGAAGAAAATCTGGCATAATCCCTTCAAAAGTTTTGAATTTTTAAAGTTTCTATGCAGTCACTGCAGGATGAGAAGACTGCTTCAGTTTAAGATGTCACTTGCATAGAACGACACAAGGAAAACACAAAGCATATTTTTGAAAAAAGAAAATCAATTTTTTGAAAAGAAGTACACATTCCCTCGACTTGTCACTGGCATACAGTATGTTAAGGGTGATATAAATCCTCCTGCCTTCCGAGAGAGGCAAGACAAGTGCTTTTTTACTATGAGAGAATAAGTGAAAACATGTCAACTGAATTTTCTTTATATTTCCTTTGTATCGTTCTACGCATGTGACATCATAAGCTGTAGTAGTCTTTTCATCCAGTGATGGCAGCAATTAACTCCTAAAAATCCATTACTTTTAAATGGCTTGTCTAATTTTTCCTCAAACTTTTACTGACTGTGTTCTACTGATATTGTGGCATTCTCTCAATCCACATGTATGTGGAGGTGAACTTGTCCTCTTACCAGTGTCCAACCAAAAACTTGTGAAGCTGTAAATAACACAGGACTATGGATCAGTCACATTATTTCAACAAATCCTATGTGCCTAAATCTAATATGTTCTTTACAGTAAATAAGGCCAAGTAAAAAAAGAAAGTAGTTTCTCGTCCGGGTTTTTTGAGCAAGGCGATGAGGGAGGTCCTTACTATTTGATATCTTACTATTTTTTCGAGGATTGTCAAAATGAAAGTAATATGTATTTCTCGTCCGGTAATTCTGAGAAAGGTAACGAGAGAGGGCTTTACTATTTTCTATATCCAATTTATGAAATGAAATATCACTTTGGTAGCTGTGTTATGAGAGACCAGGTCCCAAGTGTATGTCTTGCCTGCACTCTGTGCATTTTCAAACAAATAGATATATGTACCATACTTGAAATGAAACTTCATGCATGCAGATATACATTTGCTTTTTCTTTCCACTACAGATGTCGAAGGGAAAATGGCCATCTTAATACTGGTATTTAGTGTTGTAATGACATTTCTGATACCAGTGTACCTGCAATTCTGATGTATTGTGCTATTAATTGAAACAGGTATAAAACATGTCTTTCAACAAATGTACGACTGAAATAAATTCCATGCTATTCAAAACACTGCTTTATTTTTCATTAAATTTTGTGTTTGTGACTTCTTGTGTCCACACAGCTGGTATGTATCTGCATTTCTTCACAGTACAATTGTAGCACATTCAACTGGAAACTGGCTTGTACAATTGCAGATGAATATCAAAATGATACTGATATGGCATTATAGCATTAAACATTTAAAGATGTTTCTTCATGTTCTAAAAAGACATTTGATAATCACTTATCATTTGGATGATGAATGATTGTATACCCAAACTACATATGTAGTAAAATATGTACCTGTGAAGGTAAGTCACATTCTCCCTTCATTTCTTCCATGGCCATCATTACAGTGCTACCAAGAAGCAGCAGTGATATAAACCACTTATATGCACAATTTTATACCAAATCTGCGTATATTGCTGTTTATGCATGACAAGTATACCAATTTAACTACACTGTGACTGTATTCATTCAGTCATATCAAGGGTATGGAAAAAATGTTTTTTAACATAAAATAGTGACATTTATTCATCACTTGTTGAACCTATGAATCCAACCATTATCTCTGGAAATGCATAGCATTATTTGTGCCTTTCAACACAACACACACTTATTGAGTTAGATCTTTTCTCATATGAAAACTTATTAGCTCAAGGATTTAAAATGCCGCAGAGAGTACTACCAATTGTCAACCTTGTGAAACAACCACCTGATTTCCTTTTTACTGAAAGACAGAGTACGAACCAGTTGAATACTATATTCACTATTTAAAGCCGTTCGCTGTGCACACGTGCGCTTGAGATCGGTTCTCTCCATCACTCCAAGATTTTTTTTTTTCCAGCTCCATAACGCATGCTATGCTGGCTGGCTGGTCTCCTCTACTACAGTGAAACCCCGTTATAACGCGTTCGGTTATAACGAGGAACCGCTTATAACGAGGTGATCGCGTCGGTCCCGTTTTCCTTTGCGTGTAAACCTAAATGGCAGAATGAATCGGTTATAACGAGTTCGGTTATAACGAGATTCCGGTTATAACGAGGACAATTTCGGCAAATCATGATAAAGAAAAACATAAGCAATTTGATCGGATATAACGAGGTTCCATTTCTTGACCAAATTGCCGCTTTCAAACACGCGACAAATTAAACATTGGAAACCGAAATCTCGCTATCCACGTCTTTTTCTGTTTTGCAGAGAACCGTTCCTTCCATGTTTTCTTCTTAATCACGCGATAAGACACAGGAACACCTTCCGATGTTCCTACTAAATTATTAAACATAATCATTCGATTTTCTTTTTCGCGAGAAACGCGTGCGTGATAATGAGGTCAGACCACAGCGCAACGAGAAAAAAATAGATAACGCATTCAAAAACTTTTCATGTAGCGACAATAAGATTGTGACCAAAAATGGACAATTGGAATGCGTGTGCAACTCATCATTATATCCTTTCCAGTTTTAGTTCCGACTTCCAGTTCTTTTGCTGGTTTTGAGCAAATATGAGTTTGGATGATTAAAGCCGAAATAATAAAATCATCGCCCCGATCCCGCCGGGTGACAGTAGCGTTAAAATAGTTGAGTAACGCATTCTAACCTATACTTAATCGGTGTTCAGAAAAAGAAGCAAACGCATTTATTAGTTTGAATAGATCTGGATTTGTTCATTATCATTTAACAAATGACAATTTAAATATGAGTGTGTATGATCAAAGCAGAAATAATTAGTGAAATCATCGCGATCCTGCCGGATGACAGTAGAGTGAAAATAGTTGAATAACGCATGTTAAGCTACGTAATAGGTGCTCGGAAAAAGAAACCAACGCATGTATTAGTTTGAATAGATCTGGATTTGCTCATTATCATTTAACGAATGATAATTTAAATATGAGTGTGTATGATTAAAGCCGAAATAATTAATGAAATCATCGCGATCTCGCAGGGTGACAGTAGCGTAAAAAATGTTGAATAACGCATGTTAACCTCTTAATTGGTGCTCGGAAATAGAAACAAACGCATTCAACAATTCAAGAACGGATATACAAAACGCGAAGAGATTTTCGGAAGAAAATAAAGAACGCATTTTTAAATCCCTTCGAGCGCAACGATCATACATTGAATAAAATTACAGACAAATGATTCATGAAATTATCGAATTCCCGCTGGGCACCAACAGCGTGAAATATACCTCGCAAGTTAGCGGTATAAACAACGCACGTATTTTACTCTGAAATCATCGCGATCTCGCCAGGTGATAGCGTAAAAAAAAAAAAAAAAATTGAATGACGCATGTTAACCTAAATCAGAAAAAGAGACAAACGCATTTATTAGTTTGAATAGATCTGGTACAGATTTGCGTAAACAGGATGACAACCTCCCACATTCAATCCTGTCGCATATTTTCAAGAACGGTCGTACAAAACACGAAGAGATTTTTGGAAGAAAATACTGAGAACGCATTATCAATCCATTTGGGCGCAACGATCATACATTGTACATGTGTACAAGATTACAGCCGAAATGATTCATGAAATCATCGCATTCCCGCTGGGCACCAAGAGCGTAAAAATACGTAGCAAATTACGTAAATATCAAAAAAGTTGATGCGGCAACTGAAAATCGATGCGGGCGGGGAGCGGGCTGGGACGAGAATTATGAATTTCTTGGTATTTTCAGCGCCATTTTGAAAATAGTAAATAGTAAAAAAATCGATGCGGCGGCCAAAATCGATGCGCGCGAGGACGAGAAACTGGTTTCTTTTTTTACTTGGCCTAAGACATTCAAAAAAACATGTGCAAGTGCAACAGTCGTAACACACTGTCAATAATGACCAGCAGCACCCCTTCTACATGTGTATACATCACTGTGTAATGTGTGATGGTAGCACTTCATTACACACAGTGCATAATTCTTGATGTGTACAAAAATATTTCAATAACTAATGATTATTATTGAATACTGAATCAATTGTATTAAACAAATGCATGTACTGTACCTGTGTAGAAAAAGTTGTTAACATACATGTACAATGTATTTCCAAGACATCCTCTCTGACAATGTACACGACTATCTTCACAAGTTGTCAGTAATTACATGTACCTCTGGAGGTTATGTTTTTGTAGGTTTGTCCGTTCACAAAATAATTTGGATGAATCTTACAGGAAAAGTTGATAATGACACAAGAAACCGATAGCTGAATTTGGTACAGATCCCGCCCACAATCTGGATCCGGGAATTTTTTTTTCTCTTACTATTTTTGAAAGATTATCATTGGCAAATTGGGCAAACAAATAAGGGAGTTCAAGCTGCGCGTACATAGTATTTGAGGTGTGCATACGCACGCTGTTGATGAGCACATGCTCAAGGTGTAACAGGAAGCTTAAATGAGGTAGACATTAGACACTAGAAAGGCTTCTTTATCATTGAGAAATAGGGTGACTTTCAGCATGTGTGAGTGGCTTGGCAGAGGTCCACGATATCGAGTGCTTTTCTTGTTTGTACTCTCATGCTTTAAAAATTCCTTGAAAACATGGTCATGTTCACACACATTAGTGCACTGTACAAAACAATGTATTGCTGTGTCTCTAGCACTGTGAAAGTTTTCTCATAGAAAATGCTCTTGAAAAAATAGCATTTCATTTTCAAATTGTTATTCCTTGAGTACAAAAATTCCACTGATCAGCTGCATTTCAGCTGTAAAGAATGGTTTAAGTTCCTTTGTAAACTTATTTACTAATTTGTGTATTATTTACAGAACACATGTACAACATACAATGTAGTTGAAGAATAAAGTACACATGGGCAATATTGGCAATATAGCTCTTATTTGGAGAAAAGCAAAGCTACAGTGTACATACAACTACATGTACATTGTAACTTTGAATGGTTTAAACAATTAATATTTGGGTCAAGTCAGATGTTTTACCGTACTGGCTCTCTTACTTTCATTCCATATACATGTACAAATTGTATGACATTTACATTTCTGCAAATCTATCACTTCAGGGATCATAAATACAAATGAGCCAGTTAACCACGTCCTTTCAGTATAGTCTCCTCTCCATTACAGCATACATGTACTGTATAGTTCTAACAATATACTTTTTGCATGTAGCAGCATGAAACTTTATCTTACAGTGTATTTGAATCTTCCACTATAAAAATGAATACCACCATAAACAGTGATTAAATTGTTAAGAGACTTGCAAAGAGAAAGAATTTTTTACAGGTTTTGAAATGATGCTTGGCTTTTTAAGCATAAGTACAATACTGCACAGCAGTTTCACAGGCATACAATAATTATGTTGTACCTGTTCTCCTCTGATAGCCACAAAATGCATCATCGCAATAGACCTGGATCAAACTGAATGTAGTGCATCAATTTCAGTACAACAGCACAAAATAAACTAGAATCTTCATTAAAAAAAATAGGAAGCACAGGAGAGAAGACAAATAAAGGAGATGGAGGAGGAGGAGGGGAAGAAAAAGAATTTACCGGTAGATAAATTTTTGTGTACATGGAACAACAAGAAGCAATTATAAAAGATCTACAGTACATAGCATCATAATTTTTGGTAAAACTACCATGAAAAATCTAAAAAGGGACAGTGATGCAAAATACATATGTACGCATGAAAACAAGAACACAATATGTAAAATATACTCAATGTGTCTCCGCAGCAAAGAATTACAACACATATCATTGACATACATGTACACTGTATTACCTGTTCTCAGCTCCTGACACTTCTGTGACTTGGTGGAAATAAAGACATCCAATCATAAACCAAATGAACCAGCTCACTGGCTTTAACCAGATTTAAAGCTCCTATCCCTGAGTGTATTATCAGGAAGGCATATGGTTAAGAAAGCTCTATACCAGTCACCGTCACAAATGTCAGGTGACGGCTCTGTTCAGAACCATATCCTCGACTGAGCAGTCCTGGCGCCGTTCTTGAAAATGCCTGTCTTTTACACTGCATGAATCATTGCCTCATCAGTCTTGCGGTTCAACACACTTGCTGCTTGAAGGCATAATACTGGAAACTGGGAGTCTGCAAGAACATGCATAATTTGCATGTATCGGTACACACGCTCCATTGAGCAGGAGCTAAAGGGTTAATCCTCATTATTTGACTCTTCTCTCTCCTTTGTGCCATACAACCGTACAGCTTGAGAGGAAATGGGTAATTTCCCATCATTTGCATATTTGTACCTGCACATTAGGGCCTTTGTAGCATGAGGCATTGTGTACATAGCACAAGACAGGAAGTGCAGAATACACAAGAAAGTATAATTCACACTATTTCAGCATCTCACACTGACTCTAGTTCATCTGGCTGTATCATACATGTAAGTCTGTATAATCATGTGCTTGTATATTTTCCTTTCAAAAAATACATTATACCATATAAAGTGAGCATACAATGTACAACTGTGTGGATAACTTTTGCACAACTGCAGAACAGTTACCTTTAAACAATACAAAGCATATTACAAAGAATGTAAAAGTTTACGGACACACATTACAAGGTGTACACACGTTCCAAAAGTGAATAAAAAAAAAAATATGTATACATACACGTACATCAAATGGAATTCTAATCAAAGACATTTACTGTATACGTATACGCTATATATTTTGCAGGGGTTTTATTTTCGCGAATTTCACGAGTCGGGAGCTATTCGCGAAATTAACAACACGCGAATATATTACCTTCCAAAATGAATCCCTTGCCTTGATGATACGAACATTTCACTAGTATACCATGTCAAGGCTTACCGAACAGACCATACTGGCTAGCTAAGCTTGTTTACGTACATATATAGCACATCCACGTCTACTTATGGATACTGTAGAGAGCCAATCCATTATCGCAAGGGGACCACTCATCAGAAATCTAGCGCGATGGACTTAACCACTTCAAAAATGTTGAATTCTAACTTACTAGTTCGCAGAATTTGGTAAAGTTTTTTTCATGCAGTGTATACAATAACTAGTATCATTCTTATTTGCTAGTAAATTGAAATTTCACACTTTCTTTGCCACTTCATATTTTCTCTGGTCCCCCAATCGCGAATTTAACCACTCGCGAAAATGTGTGACAGCGGCAATTCGCGAAAATTTATGTACGCGAAAATTATAGCGTATACAGTATAATCTTTGTCATCTGAATGACATGCAGACAAGTACATGGGGCATCCTTTCTACACTAAATATCCTGTCACAGTAAAATTCTGTGTATGGTACTGTTATGTTCCACTGTATTAAAGGAAGTTTACAAAATCAGCATTTAGAGTTCAAACAGGTCTACCTTGTTGATTTTGCTGAAATTAATTCTCCACATTACAAGTATCTTCCTCAACTATGGAAATCACCTTTTCATTTCACGAGTAACAAGCCTTCACAGTCGTCACATGACCATGCAGTATACAAAATGTATGGTTCTCATACGTGTAATCATAATCAGGTCATGTGATTGTATCAAAGCATGAATGGTACAGTGTACAATCCATGCTTTGATGTATAACACATTTAAAATGGGATACTATTAATTGCACAATTTTGTATCTGGAGATTTTCTTTTCTAAACTAAAAAGTTGTTTGAACTACATGTACTGTACATACATACGTGTACAAACATTCACTTTCACTATAAAAAGAATAAAATAGCTAATAGTAGGGGCAATCTATTGATCTCTTTCACATACATTGTATAATGAAAGATTTTTGATGCCACAGAGCTGCATTTCTAAAAACAATGCAAATATGACATTTTTAATCTTCTGTGCTAAAATCTCTCCAATTAGTACAAAATAAAAATACACATGTACGTACATACACTGTTCATGTATACATAATGAAAGAGCAGTAGCATTGCACATCTGAGTGTCATTGTAACGAGTTTGTATAGAGATTACCGGTATAGAGAAAATAAAGACAGTTCTGTAGATACTAGGGGGAAAGCCACTTTTTCTGAACGTGTCCTTTCTTTTTGAAAATTTACACTGTTCCAAATGTTAAGTTATGATTATATTAGCACTCTACCCTTATGTCTGGATAGCTAGACACTATTCAATCACTGTAACTATACTGATTGATACGATGATGTCATAATGTAGTCAGACTGCCTGTAATTTCAAAAGCACCATTTTGATATATAATGTAAACCTGTGAGTAAATTCCGGAAGTGATTTTAATTTTATGGGCCTCGGAGCTCTGAAAAGTATGTCATGTGTATGTTTTACCTTGTATCATATACACGTACAGTAAAACAACTTCATGAAACTACATGGACATTTTCAAGGTAATGGGACCCCCCAACGTTACATTTGGTGTTTCGGACATATCCACAGTGCTTTACATTCTAAATGAAATACAATGGCTTTAAGTGATTCCTGAATAATATTTTTTTCT
Source organism: Diadema antillarum (assembly GCF_040938485.1). Classification (NCBI taxonomy): domain Eukaryota; kingdom Metazoa; phylum Echinodermata; class Echinoidea; order Diadematoida; family Diadematidae; genus Diadema; species Diadema antillarum. The sequence goes on from NW_027271997.1 coordinate 324,040, forward strand.
TTAAATGAGTCACTTATATATTTTTTTATTTCTGCAAATTGAAGATGAAAATTTCATGTGAACGTATGTAACAGGTGGACAGACATTGGTGTACTAATGTATGACGGTCAAATTAAGTATCTTCCATGGAAAATGATCCTTTGTTTACTAAATGAACTGATATGGATGATAAGAGATAACATCATCCAAAGAAATCAAATTACCTGTGCATTAAGGTACTTTTCTAGAGTTTAGGCTGAACGTATGTAACATGGACGGACAAAAATGTAACGTCCACATCTGTCCACATGTTACATACGTTCGTTTTTTCTACAAGTGTACTATAGTGCACAGTTAATTTAAATTTTGGGGGTGATATTGTATCTTCTTATCCATATCAGTTGTTTTAGTACCGGTAAAGAAAAGCTCATTTACCATAGAAGGTATTTAATTTGACTGTCATGCATTAGTACACAAATGTCTGTCCACCTGTTACATACGTTCACTATTTTTACGTTTTTTGAAATAAATTTTTATAGATAGCCTGCTTGGAGCAAAATCTGGACAAAGTTATCTCTCCTAGGTGAGCTTTATACAGTGCTAAAGTGTTTGGTGGGTTATCAGTGGTTATTCACATTGGAAACATAAGATTACCTAGTGTCTTTGAAATGGACCCCATTACTGTGAAAATGCCCACATGTAAGTTGCTGTGACATCTAACCAATGTCAAATACTACAAATAGTCTAAAACTGTTCAGCCATGATCAATGACCACAGTATCACATAAAATGCAAAATGCACCATTTTACTTCTTACTAGGACCTAGACACATACCAAAAATCATACATCCTCATCAAGCATCATCACTCTCCCTCAACATGCACTCTTGTCTAATATATTTTACACAAACTGACACTGACTGCAGTGAACACTATCAATAAACTCTTTTCCACGGATTCCCAGCGCTGATTTGCTGCACAGAACTTCCTTTTGTGAGCATCTCAAGTCGCGGTGGCAACAGTTTCAAATTACTATAGCAACCCATCTATGCTATCGTTATGACTTGATCATTGTACTTGAAATGTACCAGATCGGCGCCCTCAGTTGAGGAGTTGTGTTGTTGTTTTCATCAACTTTTACCTTTAATATGAGTAGCGTTCGTTTGTCGTCTAATCTCTGCTGTGTTGTGCTTCTGATCTGAAATGCGTGTCCCAATAAGGAAAACTACTCATCTGAAAGAACCTGAAGTAATTTAGAGACCGTAACTGTATTAAAAGTAGGATTTGGATAGGAGCTGGCCCCGGTCGCGGGCTCAGAGTGCTAACAGTAACAACAGTGAGTTACGAGAGGAGTCGAGCCGACTCAAACGCAGACTCCAGAGTAATATCGGTTATCGACTGACCAGCCGCCCAACGACCACGAAATTTCAACTTGAAAGTCACGCATCTCTCGATCTCAACTGCAACATTTCGGCAAAATGAAAGTGTCGGCCTTGCTCACATGAAAACATTATTTCGTACTTATAAAGACTTACCGCCCTTTAAGTTTACTCGAAAAAGAGACCGCCGATCAAACGTGAACCACTTTTTCTCATTCGACCTGGCCTGCCGAACGTTCTTAGGTGATGTTATATGCAAAAACGTTACATTGCAGATTGCACATATTCATTCCCTACAGGGATAATACAGCTCGACGCTCAACGTTGATTCATTTTTCTCACTCCCTTGTAATTACGAACGTCATAGAGTGGTGTGATATACAAGTTTTTAGTCTTTTGAAGACTTAGAATGATAAGTCTTTGGACAGTACAATGCCTATTGTATTAACAAATGATTCATTATAATTATAAGAAGTTTTAGCAAAGTATTTTTTACTCTATATGATAGATCAGATAAAATCAGCAGACAAATAGGGAGGGGAGTAAAGCCAGCACTGTAAATAGCCAAACTCGGTCGCAAGCCTTTACCCCACCCTCTACCATAAATCCAGCTGTGTAACCCGGAAGTGGTGCATCAGGTCAAAACGAATCCTACGTCGTGTGTAGTTCTGCCTGGTGGAAATAACACGGGCTGCGAAGATTGTGTTGTGTGTTGTGCTATGTGCGACAGGTCAGGGCAGGGGATCCTGGGATCTATCGACTAGACTAAACTTACATGCTAGACCATTAATATTTGGGAAAGAACTCTATTCTCGAAAGGTATCATCCTTAGCATGCGATGCTACGGTGATCCAGCCATCCAGGTTTACATTAGGTATGTACTAAATGAAGAGTATCCATCATCACAATTCTAAATGCCTGTGCTGTGGTGTGACTGCTGACTGTGTGTGTGTGTCATACGCTCGCTGTATAAATTGGGTCCATGATGAATCGAGACTGGACGAGACAGTAGCTGTAGAGCAAGAGGTTTACATTTTCTTGGTGATAAAAGAACTAAACTTGACTTAAGCCTGTCTGAATGAATGAGGAACTCTCTACCTGTTACTGGCGACTCTAATTTACTATTATATTTGTCAGCATGGTCTTATGGGCGAATGGCCAATTGAATAGCCGCCATGGTCAGTGTCCTGCTGACTGAGATCTAACGTTTAAATACAATGTAAAATATTTTTATTTTTTTAATCTAATGTCAGGTATCGTACAGCTAGAAATCTAGGCAATTGTGCGCTTTACCAATGTTTATGGCCCTATATTATCGGTGCGAGCAGTGCATCATAATTCGAGTAAATTTACCCGGTCCCAGGCACGTACCGGCACCGCAGATTCGACAGCATGTTCTGGTGCCCGTGGTACTGTGCTGTGTGCATGTGTGTGAGATTTTGTGTTGGGATGGATGCAATGTGTGTATGTTGTATGTGAGTGTGCATAATGAAAGTACTTACGGTACGCCACATGAACGCTCTAACGCCCTTCCCTGCGTGGCGTGATTGAGAAGAGACAAACGGTGTGCTGTGGCATTGGCACACAACGGAACGCAACCAGTGGTAACTGGTAACTTTAATCCTTCATTCATGATTTTGAATTAATGGACGCTGCGGTTGTTATCTCAAGCAGGGGATCAATAATTATCGGTGCGAGATTTTATCCTAATCGAGCAGTGTGTGCAAATTCGAGTACCTGACCATGCAAACCCCATTGAGCTTATTATGGGTGCCCGGTGCCCTGCGTGTTGAGTGAGAACTTTGCATTTGTTGAAGTCATACAATTAGTGATAGTATTCATTATTTCTTGTGACTCTTTCAGAGAGGGTGGAAGATTTTTCAGTGTTGCTATTTAAAGTGTTAATATGCTGCAAACTGGAATAATTACCGTGGAACTGTAATTGATATTTTGGGTTACAGAATTATGTTCTCACAGGTTTTAGCTTCTCAACTATATGTCATTACCATGCAACTTTGGCCATGAATACTGAAATTATTGCAATAAACATTGCCAAATTGTGCACACAGAAATAACAAAAGTTGGAGCATGTCAGAATGCAATCCTGTAACCTAAAATATAAATAAGAAAATATCATAAATAAAAAGATATCATAAATAAAAAAATCCTGTAACCTAAAGAGTCATTGTAAGGTCATAACAGTACAAGGCCCCTAAATCCCTGGATTGCCCCTCTAACATCAACAGATGTGGTCCACACCAATCCCTAAGTTTAGTAAAAGAAATGGCAACCATTTTATTAAGATTGTTAAACTTCAAGTCCACCTTCATAAACATGTGGATTGAGTGAATGCAGCAATATTTTAGAACACATCTGGCCGAGAGTTTGAGGAAAATTGGACAATCCATTCAAAAGTTATGAATTTTTGAAGTTTCTGCTCAGTCATTGCTTGAAGAGAAGACGACTACAGCTTTTGATGTCACATGTGTACAACGATATAAAGAAAACATTTGTAAAGAGAATTCAACATATTTTCACTTTTCTCGCATAATAAAAGAATGTTTGACTTGCCTCTTTTTGAAAGCAGGGGAGAATAATATTACCCTTAACATGCCTCAGTGATAAGTCGAAGAAATATACACTTTTTTCCCCCAAAAAATGGTGAAATTCTCTTTATATTTTCCTTCATTCTACACATGTGACATTATGCACTGTACACTGTAGTAGTCTTTTCATCCAGCAGTGACTGCGCAGATATTGAAAATTCATAACTTTTGAACAGATTGTTTGATTTTCCCCAAACTTTCACTGATGTGTTTAATATTGCTGCATTCACTCAATCCACATGTTTATGAAGGTGGAATTGTCCTTCAAAGTCAAATGGGTGGCATAGTACAGTCAGTCTGTATTATTATCATTATTATTATTTCGTTTTATTTATACAGGGTGGCCCCGTCAGTAATCAAGTACTGTTTTCCAGGGGGATCGTACGTGAAAATGATTGGTTAAAGTTGTTGACAGTAAAATGATTGATTGATGTGTGCTTGTCACGGATGTAGTGTGTATGGCAAAGGTATGTTTCATGTGATGTCAGAGGTGTGCAATGGTGCAAAAACTACAGCTTGATCGTGAGTTTAACATGGGAGTCAATGTTAGGCCTAATTGGTGACATTACTGTAGCTTTAGATGCAATATCCATTTTTGCTTGAATGACATTTCACGGCTCAACAGTGACAGCATGCAATGGTACTTTTAAATGCATGTCATGTGATGAGCATTCAACCAAATACAGTGTAGCTAGAATCTTTTTAGGTGTTGTATAATGATTATTTTAAGAACTGCATGTAACTTGTGTACTGCATTTACACTGCTCTGTTAAATGTAATGGATGTGAACACAATATCACAGTTTATAGATTGTTGCCCTGCAGCTACCTCTGACCTGTGACTCTGATGCTAAATTCAGTGACTGCTATTACTGTCAAGTTTTAATGTCTCTGGAGTTTGTTTACATTGTAAGTGTAATGCCATATGTACACACGTATAGTAGAATCCTAGACTATATTATTATTATAGTTGTTCTAATCAAGACATAGAGTGCTATCCAGTATGACGTTTTATTTACCCTGGAAAAAAAAAAGGAGACTATGTCTTCAATGAGTTTTGTAGTGCCTTTGTGATATCATATTCTGCTCCTTTCCCATGGTATGATCATGACCCAAGCTGAAGTTACACGTAGGTTTTCTCTCACTTCCATGATTTACAATTTGTAGATCAACATTCTTTCTCATATTTATTTGACGAAATGAATGATGATGTGTACTGTAATTCAATACTTGAAGTGACAAATTTGATAATCCCCAGGAGCTAATGATAGTAACCACAAGTGGCATACATACAGTATGTCACGGTGACCATCTGTAGGTTTGCTGTGTGAAAAACACCACGGCCCAATTCAACTTGATGTTTTAACCCTTTCGCGACCAACGGCGACTTAACTCGCCAGGCTCCACGCCGCATCCCAACCCAAGGGCGAGTTAACTTGCCGAAATACACGCCTGTCTTTGATCGTGAATGAAAGCTCTTTATGCTGCCCTCATGCAGTGAAAGTTCGCCATTCGTGAGTTCACTGCATCCACTTTATGTAGATACCAAATATGATAGGGGGTACCATTGAAAGTTCTTGAGAAAACTTTCATTAAAGCTCTCTAGTGCATCGCTGCTTCCCGAATGTAGAGTAGTGTATTTAGCGAGTCTGACTTCACAACAATATTGCGAGTGGTTGGTTAAATTCGCGATTGTGAAGTACAGCGCATGCGGAACGCAGAAGATATGCATGCACATCTCGCTAGATTTGCGATAAAGACATCACAAAATGTTCAACGTAGCTCAAGGTAAATTGCATACTTATGTGTAAGTGTATGGGAGCACTGCAGTATCGTAGGGTTAGGTTGTATCAATTCTGAGTTTCTAGACTGAATATTTATTTTTCTATCGTCTCCAGAATGAAGAGTCTGCCTCACGATCACGCGGCCCGGGTTCGAACCCGAGTCTGGACTGAGCAATGTTGTGTGTAAACATACCGTCCCCTCTAGCAAGAGGCAAAACACTCTGTCCCTCAGATACGTAGGACATAAAATGGAGGTCCCGTGTATGAGAGAGTCACAGCTCATGCACGTAAAAGATCCCACTTCATTCATCGCAAAGAGCAGGGTGTCTAACCCGGTGAAGTGGTCCCACCCCACATCCAACTGGACCCCATGGAAGACCAGCTTAGTGTAGCTGAATATGGGCTATCCAGCCATCTTCACAGATGGAAAATGAACAACAACAACAACAACAACAATGAAATAAAGTTGATAGCGTGAAAATATGATTATCAGAGAACATCTATTATACAAGTTAATTTCTCCTTCGGTCAACGAAACTCCTTCCACTCGAATTCATCGCAAGCCCTGACTCGCTGTGGTTCAGAGTGTAATGTAATTATGTGTTCCAGTCTATGGGAGAGCTGCCATATCGTAAGTTTAGCTACAATGTAGTCACTTCGGATTTTCTAGACTAAATATTTATTTTTCTATCATCGCTAGAGGAAAATAAAGCTGATGGCGTGAAAATATGATTATCAGAGAACATCTATTGTACAGGAAAATTTCTCGTTCAGTCAACAGAACTCTCCTTCCACTCAAATTCATCGCAAGCCCCTACTCGCTGTGGTTCGCGAGTGTAACGTAATTAAGTGTGAGTCTATGGGAGAGCTGCAGTATCATATGTTTAGCTATAATGTGTAGGATCAATTCTGATTTTTATACCACGAAGTGGTGCCGGAGGCATTTTTCGGGTTGTCCGTCCGTCCGTTGTAGCGTCCTTCCATCCGTGCGTAATCAATTTTGTGGACAGTGTAAACTAAAAGCCTTTTTGAGGTATCCTAATTGAACTTGGCATGTATGTGTATAAGGGGATGCAGTTGTGCCAGTCAACTTTTGGGCGCACATGCTCAAGGTCACAGGTCAAAAGGTCAAGATCAAATGCTCAAAATTTCACTATTTCCTCCATATCTATACAATGCCTGAGGATATTTTCTTGAAATTTAGCGTATATGTACTACCCAATTAAGACCTTATGGTGAGAGTTTTGGGGTCATGAGGTCAAAGGTCAAAGTTCAAAAGATCAAGTAAAAATGTTCAAATATCACTTTTTGTCCCCACCGAACGAGTTCGAGCAGGGGACTATGAAACGGGCTCCGTACGTGTGTGTGTCCGTCTGTCCGTCTGTCCGTCTGTCCGTCCGTCCGTGCGTCCGTGTGTGATCAAAATGTTCAAAATGCTACTCCTTCGCCATTTCTAACCCGATTTTGATTCTGTTTGCTTTATATGATAGCACTACATGGGAGCTGTGAAACTTCTATACAGAATTTCAGTTGTGACCTTTGACCTTGACCTTTGACCTATATTGTACATTTTGCTTCAAAATGCTACTCCTTCGCCATTTCCAACCCAATTTTGATTCCATTTGCTTTATATGATGGCACTAGGTGAGGGCTTCAAAACTTCTACACAGAATTTTGACCTTTGACTTCTTTGACCTTTGACCTTGATTTTTGACCTATATTGTACATTGCCTACAAAATGCTACTCCTTCGCCATTTCTAACCCGATTTCGATTCCGTTTGCTCTATGTGATGGCACTAGGTGAGGGCTTCAAAACTTCTACACAGAATTTTGACCTTTGACTTCTTTGACCTTTGACCTTTATTTTTTACCTATATTGTACATTTTGCTACAAAATGCTACTCCTTCGTCATTTGTAACCCGATTTCAATTCTGTTTGCTTTAAGTGATGGCACTAGGTGAGGGCTTCAAAACTTCTACACAGAATTTTGACCTTTGACTTCTTTGACCTCTGACCTTGATTTTGACCTGTATTGTACATTTTGCTACCAAATGCTACTCCTTTGCCATTTCTAACCCGATTTCGATTCCGTTTGCTTTATGTGATGGCACTAGGTGAGGGCTTCAAAACTTCTACACAGAATTTTGACCTTTGACTTCTTTGACCTCTGACCTTGATTTTGACCTGTATTGTACATTTTGCTACCAAATGCTACTCCTTTGCCATTTCTAACCCGATTTCGATTCCGTTTGCTTTATGTGATGGCACTAGGTGAGGGCTTCAAAACTTCTACACAGAATTTTGACCTTTGACTTCTTTGACCTTTGATCTTGATTTTTTACCTTTATTGTACATTGGCTACAAAATGCTACTCCTTCGCCATTTCTAACCCGATTTCGATTCCGTTTACTTTATGTGATGGCACTAGGTGAGGGCTTCAAAACTTCTACATAGAATTTTGACCTTTGACTTCTTTGACCTTTGACCTTGATCTTTTTACCTATATTGTACATTTTGCTACTAAATGCTACTTCCGGCGGGGACATATATTACGCACCGCGTAATTTCTACATTTCCTTGTTTTTCCATATCTTGGGAATGGTTCAAGCTATCTGCATGGAACATATGCATGTACTGACTGGCAGTGATTATCCAGGGAATTTTCGGCTCATGGGTCGAAGGTCATGGGTCAAAGGTCAAGGTCAACTCTTCAATTTTTTGTTATTTGATCCTCATATTTATGCAATGCCTGCAGGATTTTTTTTTTTTAACTTGGTACCCGTATACAATACATGTATTGCACTTGTACCCAATAGAGATTCTCTGGGAAGGTTTTTTTTTTTTTTTTTTTTTTTTGCTAAAAAGGTAAAAGGTAAAAAGGTCAGAGATCAAATGAAAATGCAAAACTTTACTTCTTCCATACATATGTATATCGGAAGTGGCTCAAGTTATCTTGAAACTTATGCATGTTCTGCCTGACAGTGATTCTCTAATGAATTTTAGGGTCATAGGGTCAAAGGTCAAGGGTCAAAGGCCAGGTGAAAATGGTAACAATTTAGTATTCAATACAGAAATTGCACTTTTATTCCATACCTTGAAAATTACTCTATGCATAAACTTATTAAAGGGTCAGAGTCAAGGAAAAGTCCTCAAATCCCCAAATACATGCTCTCCCATTCATCCAATTAAACCTAAATCAAGGAAGGTAAACATTCAACACATTTGTGACAAACATATCATTTTGATATTTTGTCAGTCATGTGAAACTGTCATCACACATTGTCCACGTGTACTATAGACCTATTAGGAGAATCATGCATTATAGAGGAGGCATACCAGTCGCCATAGCGACATTTCTTGTCTAGACTAAATGTTTAATTTTTCTATCATCTCCAGAGTAAAATAAAGCTGATGGCATGAAAATATGATTATCAGAGATCATCTTTTATACATGAAGTTTTCTCATTCGTGCCTTGTGAGAAGATGTATTCTCGACTTGAAAACCAGTTTGCAATTTAGCATGCTGCTGCACAAATTTAAGGTGTTCCTGGCGGTGGGGTATGCATAGAATGTGGTCGCGAAAAAGTGAAGATGTACGTAAGCCATCCCTTTTGCATGCAATTTTTTGAAAAATTAGTGAGAACACTTGGGTATTGAAGAAAACACTATTTGGAAACCTCCTGTAAATTTTGAACTCAAGAGGGTCTTTATTTGTTTAGTTAAATTGACCGTTAAGATTTGAATAATTTTGTCGTACTATGAAAAAAGTACAAATCTAAACTTCATGTACTAGTCTAGTGTTACAGATCTGTGATGCACTTAAGTAGTCATAAATGTAAGTGGTGTGTTGTTATTTGCCATCGATAACAAAGTAAGAGAAGCTAGTGAATTCTTCTTTCTGACAGCTTTAAAGGGTGTGTACAGTTCTGGTCGAGGTGAAGATTTAGCTTTTAACGTTTTGTGAGATATTCAGAAACCACTCTATGAGATGTCAAAGAGCATGCAGTTCTACAATATTGTAAGAGGTATCAAAAGTTTATTCGATGAAAATCGGTTTTGAAATGGCTGAGATATCCAAAAACAAGGTGAAACAAAGAGATACTAATAAAGTTGGGGCATGTCGCCTTTTATTATTAGCACTTTTTTGGATATCTCAGCCATTTGAAAACCAATTTTCATCAAATAAACGTTGAATCCTTCTTAAAATTACATGCTCTTTTATATTTCATAAGAGGCTTTTCATTATCTCACTTAGGAATGTTCAAAACATGAATCCCTACCTCAACCAGTACTGTACAGTCCCTTTAACATGCAGATCTATCTTTTGTTCAAAGTATACAGTAAGTATCATATTACAACCACAGGAGGATTAATGTATGCAGCTGTGCCTAGTACACAGAATATGTTACAGAGAGCGTTTGGTGCATTATTTGAATTTTAACAACTAACAACCTTCAAATATCACAGAAATGTTATAGCTTTACAATAGTCTTGTCATTCTGGTGGAATATATCATGTTCTGTGCTATTTGGGAAGGAATGCAAAAGGGATAGCACATCTTAGAGTACCGAGTGTGTGGATACGTGCAGATACATGCTTATTAGTTTATTAATTTTTGAAGGTTAAATTTAGGTGTTCAGGTACATGTTGTCTAAACTTAGCATTTCTATTTTAAGGAATGTCCTATGATACGTAACATTGTCATTCCTGTAATGTTATCATGTACAATGTACAGTAAAAAAAAAGTAAATATATTTACTTTTAATCTAGAAGATGATTTCCCCAAATACGAGTTTCAAGTTTTACATGTGACAGGGGTCAGGGTAAGATGTCCAGGTGATGATCTTTCTGTTAGCTTTGTAAAATAAACAAAGAAGCTAACAATAGACCAATTCAACTTGATGTTAGAGATGTAAGTGTTTAAACTAAGATTACTGATGTACAGTATGGATACATGCTCCAACACAAAGGTCATATACACACACTATTGAACATTGTATTTTTATTTATTCATTTATTTATTTATTTATGTTGTTTGTTTGTGTTTTTTTTTTTTTGGGGGGGGGGAGGGGATTTTGTCTCGCCCACATAGCGTAGCATAGTGTGGCATAGCATAGTGTAGGTGTCACTTTTCTGTCAGTGTCGTTGTCGTCGTCAACAGTTTGGTGAACTCTCTCTAACTTCCCAAAGCTTTGAGCTGTGACCACTACCAAACTCATACCACCTCAGAGGCCAGCATATTAATGACATGATACATGTTTAACTGTAGGAACAGAATGCTGTATTCAAAGTCACTTACCGTAAAGTTCCGTGTATAAGACGCACCCGTGTACAAGACGCACCCCTACTTTCGGACCTAAAATTAAAAAAAAAAAAATTTCCACGCAAATATTGCGTGTCTCATACATATTAGTTCAGCTCAAAATTTCCCTAGAATGCAGCATGTCTTTGCTCTATTTTTCATTTCCTTTTATACTTTCTTTTAACGGTATTCATCGGACATCGGCAAAATATGGAAAACGCAAAATGCGAAACTTGTCTCAGTACTCACTTGCTATTGTTTCGCCTTTCAATCGTGGTACATGTGTCATGCATATCGTACTCATGAGTGTACAGTACGATCTTTGCTGTCATACATAGCAGAGGGTGCGTGTCTCGCATATTGACGCATGTCAGACTGGAAGGTTCATTACGAAAAATAAGAAAAACATCAACAAGTGTAGCAGAGGGATCATACGGCGAGATGTACGGTGCGCACGGTAATTACACTCACTGTTGTTTCGCCCGGAGGGATTGCCAGTAACATGTGTGTCTCTTGTACCATGCTTGTATGCACAGTGCTAGCCTTTTGCAAGAGGCAGCTCGCTATAATTTCAGCACACGCACACAGAGAGCAATCGACTTGCACACACAGCGCGCAACGGGCAAGCGCGCTACGATCCGATCGCTGTGTGCACGCGAGTCCATTGCAAAAGCCTCTCTGCTCTGCAGCTGCTACCTTTGCCAAAGGTTTGCTAGCTAGCTAGCTAGCTACAGTGGTGTAGCTATGCTACAGTACAGTATCCTAGCTGGCATCGTGAAATGAAGAGCAAACGCATGCTTCACACATTGTTCATATTTACGGTGACATAGTGTCGATCCTACTCAGTATTTTACAGCTTTTGTCTATGGCCATATTGATACTAGTACATTGATAAGTTTTACGGTATCGGTAATTTAGTAATGATACCTGTACATCGCGTATTCCAGCTACTAGGTTGGCTGTTGGTAGCTTCAATAGACTGACATCGGTAGCATACGGCAGTGCTGTTACAGCTGTTGTCTATGGCCAGATTAATACATCGTTACTGCACAAGGCCGATCGTAAGTTTATCTCGTATTTGCAGCTTTTGTGTGTGTCCAGATTGAAAGATCGCCCATTTATCCGTAAGTTTTGGTGATTGCTTACCTTCCAAACGTCGATGGGCATACATGGCCCCAAGTTGGCCTTATAAAATTGGGTGTACATGACAGATTTTTTTCCGTGATTCGACTGTACCCGTGTATACGACGCACCCCCGATTTTCAATGTTTTCCGACGAAAAAATAGTGCGTCTTATACACGGAACTTTACGGTATGTTGCTTGGTCCAATGTTTTTAGAGATGTGTCTTTTTTCCATAACCATGCTACTGAATGTTCTGGAATCTGTTTTGTCTGTTTAAATTAATGCTGTCATGTTTGCTGTTTGCCATAATATACTGCAGCCAAGCCTCAGATGACGTGCATCCTTCTGGCTGGTGATTTTTATGGACCTCCTGTATCATAAGATAATCCACATAAAAATGAAGGACATCAGAAAACTTGCATGGATTTTGCAGCATTAGTTGTCTCATTTTATTGCTTTGGTGTTTTTTATGTTTGCTGTTTATATTAGAAGTACAATGTATAGCGCAGTACACAGTTTGATAAACTACAGTCTTTAACAATTTGGTGTTTATTTCAGACAGAAGAAAGAAAGGACTGAGTAAACTTGATCTCAATCTATAATACAATCACAGCTTAGATGTGACTCGCATTTTGTACACTCAATATCCTGTCATAATACTAAGTCGAGTTATAGCTCCACCCCCTTTTTGTCCGTCATTGATGAGGGACACATATTCAGAAGGGGAAAACTGCACCCTACATGTAAGCTTTTAAAAGTATCATTTCTCAGTCTTTCAAAGTGTGTGTTTAAGCAGTTTCAAGGGTGTACATGTTCAGTACAGCTATGTTTACTCTCATGCCCAAAGCAAATATTTGGCTCTTTGCTGGCCATTTGCTGAAATGACTGAGGTTATTAACTGACAAGGTTATACATTAGTTGCATTCACACACACACCCAAAATTGATTCAGTTTCTTAAAATCATTTTTTTTTTTGCAATCATATGTGAAACCACCAATTCTTATATGTTCACACACACACACACACACACACACACACACACACACACACACACATCATCATCATCATCATCATCAACTCTAGAATCATGCTCCAGTCATTGTTCAGGTATTTGATAATCAGAGAATCAAATCACTTCATTTGCAGTCTAGTATTTGTTTATTTTTATTTGTTTATTATTCTTTTTTTTTTGCTGTCTATAAATGGAAGCAGATACAAAACTGGTTTTCGCATCATGACACAAAAAATTAACAAATCCTTTGTGTGAATGCAGCTGTAGAGAAACTGAAAGCAATCTAATATCATTGATTAACAATAACTGAATACTGTATACGCTATATATTTCGCGGGGGTTTTATTTTCACGAATTTCGCGAGTCGGGAGCTATTCGCGAAATTAACAACACGCGAAAATATTACCTTCCAAAATGAATCCCTTGCCTTGGTGATACGAACATTTCAGTACTAGTATACCATGTCACGGCTTACCGAACAGACCATACTGGCTAAGCTTGTTTACGCACGTCCATGTCTACTTACGAATACTGTAGAGAGCCAATCCATTATCGCAAGGGGACCACTCGTCAGAAATCTAGCGCGATGGACTTAACCACTTCAAAAATGTTGAATTCTAACTTACTAGTTCGCAGAGTTTGGCAAGTCTTTTTCATGCAGTGTATAACTAGTGTCATTCTTATTTGCTAGTAAGTTGAAAATTCACACTTTCTTTGCCACTTCATATTTTCTCTGGTCCCCCAATCGCGAATTTAACCACTCGCGAAAATGTGTGACAACGACAATTCGCGAAAATTTATGTACGCGAAAATTATAGCGTATACAGTATGCAATAGTTTCTAGCTTCAATGTACAGTCTTGGCAAAGTCACAAAAGGGTAGGTATATTTTCATCCTTGCCAATATGAGACAAGATATGGATCAACAGTACTGTGTAGTTGTAGCTGAATAGGCTGTTATCAGTGTAACATCATTCTTTCTCCCTAGGAATTCCAAAACCACCAGGGTTGTCTGGTTACGGTTATTATTGAGAAAGAGTGGTGTTGAGCTGTTATTTTGCTGAAAACCTACTCATATATTACAGAGAGTAAGACAGTAATTTGAGCCAAATCAAGTAGTAAAAAAGATGTAGAACTTTTTAAATCTCATCGAACATTGGTCATGCCCTTTTCATGCTGAAGAAGCATTTCAAAATAGTCATGAGCAGACTTAGTAGATTATAGACAGAAGGGTCATTCCATGGGGTTGGGTCTTCTCTAGATTTTCATGTTGTGTAGGGAATAAAAGTCATATTCTGAAAAATTTATCAAATAATTGTCCGTGGTTTGCAGTTATTCTTGGAGAGAAATGTGTGAAGAATTATTTGATGAAAAAAAAAAACAAGCCTGTGTACAAATGTATTTTGTCTATGACTGTTTCACTCATGATGTCCCATGGTTTTTTGTGGTTTATGTTGTGACATAAATATATGCCATTTTCATGGCAATGTAAAACAGGAATATACAACCTTTCAGCATTATGCCTATCATAATTAAGAGAGGCAAGGTGACTTCTACAAAGACTATAAGGCACATAAACATTTGTAACAAAATAAGAACACCAGAGCATCTTCAAGCAACCTCATACCTATGTTACAAACGATGTCCATGGCAATTTTTGTTGTAACATAGGTATAGCATGGTTTTACATACACTTCCAATCATAATATGATTAGAAACTTTATTTCTATAATGAGATTTATATTTCAGGAGTATTCTTATCCAAAAATTAGCATCAAAATCCTCAAAATAAACGAGAAAATACGGAACATATCACTGTACTTCAGTGCGATGTCCGGCCTCTTCGTGTAACGTAGGTAAGGAAAGACGCTCTCGCGATAAAAAGAAGAGCTACTAACTTCAGCAATCGTATTCATGTCACTGGCAGTCCTCCCCCAATGGCAGAAAAACTACTCACAGCCAATATACACCTACCTGGACAGCGCAAGATCTGTTTTTCTGCCGTTGTCCATGTAACGTAGGTACAGGAGTTTTAATGTTTCTGATGTCAATTGGTAAGCTTTTACGCTATTTTATGAAAATAATAACATTTGTCATATTCTGTAACTCTATTAGAGGAAAAAAAACGACATCTATACCTCTGAACTGGCCAAAAATACTGTGGACGATGATACTGTAGTCCCACATACTGAGATATTTGTTACAGGTTCATGTTCATAATTTTGATTGCCAAATTTTCCGTCCATGCCGGTCTCTGCAAAAGGAGCATATATTCCTCTCTTAGAAAACCATACAAAAGTATATCAGTGTATCTTCACTGCAATATAAAATTGTTTTACCTCCCAATTATTGTGAATTTTTGGACTCTTTTGTCATTAGGTATCTACCAAGGTAGACGTGCTAGAGTTAGTATTAATCACTATATACTAGTTGGAAAACGTAGATGTCCAGACTGCATCTGAACTAGAGAAATAGAGTTTGCCTTATTTTGCTGGTGATATTGAGGGAACTAGGAGCTGTGAAATTCTTTCTCTTTAACAGATTTACTTCGAAAATGTCAATGTTTTCCTTCCAAGATTTCACTGACCTGTTAGATGCTCTGATGAAGTTGTTAACATTTCACAAAGATTCACCATTTCCATTCCATGTTCACCCAAGTGTGAAGTCTCAAAGCTAAAATGCCAGTGTCCTATTCAGTTTGGGTGGGTAGTGGGTAGGAAAGGCTTCAATAAAATTATGAACCCCAATCAAAATTGGACTATTATTGCTCTACACTATCATTCAAAAAGAGGGCGACAATTTCGATGGGGGATGAATATAAAATAGGGCCTAGTATTATTTTGGGAGTCTATTAAGGACCATAACCGTAACAGTAACCCTGACCCTAGCCCTAACCTTAGCTAGGACACTGGGGGCAGCAACCTGCCCTTCCTACAGTGTAGCTTGCATCTGAAAACAAGTTTTTAGCATAGAGTATGAAAATGATATTCTCCTATGTTTTGCATGCTATATTATTATTATTAATATTTACATCATTTTAAGCATAACCCATTTTTTTTTTCAATTTTGGTGGGAGGTACACATGGAACTCTAGCTAATGGGTATGCCAAGAGGTAGAAATGTAAGCAAAATTGTTAAAATTATTTAATTCCATTCATAAACACACAGATACATCAACAGGAATATATAGTCAACCCCGACAAAAATTTTCTTTTATTTTTTTTATTCTATTTCTCTTTACACCTTTTGTTCAGTTTGTCGGTGAATCTGCCATGGCTCCTCCTCTACCACCGCTACATGTTAAACTACATGAAAGAGTGAAAAGGACACATCCACAGCACTCCACAAACAGAGAGGAAGCCGACAAAGCAACACCCAAGAAGAGCGAATGTAACAAACTAGACAAGAAGAAAACTGCACAGAGGGAAAATGGACAGAAGAAAAAAAAAATCAAGGGCTAAATGGACATTGGACAAAAGAGCAGAAATTAATTTCAAACAAAGAACATGGAGAAGACAAGAAGACTTGTCTGATTTCTCTTTATTAGTTTTCTTAGTTAGTTGACAACTAGTTGATGATGTTGTTAGTGTATATTAGGTCAAATTGTGTAAAGCTTCACTTTCTTCTTCTTCTTCTGATTAAGTCTGCCTTCTTTCATATCAGAGTTACAAAGAATTGAAGTCTGTGTAACATAGGTATTGTTCCACAGGTGTGCAGTAGATATAATTCCAAAGAACTGTTACAATAGTGTTATTTGTGGGAACATACATAAAGTCTATATGTGTAGGTTTTAACATCTCGCACCACAATAAAGGAAATCAGTTGATATGTCGTAGTGTACCTATGTTACAAAGACATACTGTCTGTGTAACATAGGTAGTACACCGTGGGCGAGGTTGTTGTCTGAAAACCCCTGATTATAACAATAAAATCATGTTTTCACTTGAATACCCATACAAATCACTTGCTTCAATTGTGGTGCTTTTAAGAATATTGTCATTGTGTCACTCTTGATGAAAAAGTTAAACCTTTGATTGAAATTGTTAATGGTTTGTAGAAAAAAACATGTTAATAAAAGTGGCTTGCAGTTGACATCAGAACATACAATCTTACTAATAATGATCTCATGCGCCTGTTAAATAACATGTTGATGTACTATGGACGAAAAAAACGTGGATGTGTTCATTGTTATCATTTCAGAACACAAAATGATGAAGGATGTCAACAAATGAAGTCCGTGTAACATAGGTATTTTGCCATACCTGTTTACCCATGCTGACTGAAAGTGTGCGAAGTAATAAACAGATTTCTAGTGGAATATGTTGAAGAATGGGAGTAACAAATCAGGGGGAAAAAGGAAATTTCAATTTACCCAACTTGAATTTTCAACTTGTATGTCACAATTTCAGTCCCAACCCCATGGAATTACCCAGAAACAAAGATCTGTCTTAAATAGACAGCTACAGTACTGTACATGTCTACAGTGTACAATGTGTATGTCACTGTCTACCAACCAATAAAGTATGCATTGATCTCACTTAATCGTACAGCTTATTTTTTGACCTCAAGCTTAAAGTTTGCCAAATGTTATATGGCCATATTTTGTAAATTTTAGGAGTTAGATATCAATTTTCTCATACCTTTTTGCTGTGTTTCATGTACACTGTACACTATAAATGCCAATCTTCACTTGTGTGGCACTGCCGTAAAATATTTATTGGCATACCTAAACAATAACAACAAACCAGATTAACACTGGGAGAGGGCTCAGTTTGCATGGGATAGAGTGTGCCGTCACTGCCAGCTGTGTTTTGGAAAGAGCAGTACAATGATAATGCACTTTTCCAATGTGTACAAACTTATGTTTACAATTGTACACGTACATGTACAATGTACGTATGCATGCTACATTGTATAATAAATGTCATTGAGATGTATTTAAAGTTTGCTCAATATTATGGGTGACACTCCATTATTTGATGAACTCCTTGTTACGTGTAGCATAGGAAATTTGCACACTGTATGTAGGCTTACATGTACAATTGTAGCACTCCACCTCAATGCTTCAGTTTTTTCCTCTCTTCTTCAATCCACTCATCTGTTATCATGAAGGAAAATACTCTGAAAAAGTACTTCTACTATGTACATCTTTCTGTAATTGATTTGTATATACACCTACGTGTTGTGCATATGAAATACTGTATACGCCAATATTTTCGCGTACAGATATTTTCGCGAATCACGGTATCAGTGGCATTTTCGCGTGTTGTTTAATTCGTGATTGATACTAGTAGTAGTACTAGTAGGGTCTACTCCCAAGCCTGAGAAACACGTTCAAACACTTGCCAACGTACTCGTAACGTTTTTCCATTTGCATTGTGACTTCCCAAACATGACAATAGAAAAGACACAGCAGAAGATTTATAAAATGAAACAATTACGGGAACTTGCAGTGAGACACCCACACACGGCATTCACAAGTACCTACCAAATGTTGCAACAAATAGATGTAGATGACAAAGTTTCAGAGCTGTGCTAGCGCTAGCAAAAGTTTTACATGCATCCTTTGGCCTCACCTAACCACGTCGAGCCTCGCGTAGGCAAACGTAGCACGTAACTGCGACCAGCAGCCCCATACGCATAGCGTATAATGGGGCAGCAGACTGTAGCATTCAGGATCATGACAGGGTAGTATCGCAGACAAATATCAACTTTAAATCGAAAAATTTCTTCAATTTGAAGACTTACCAGTAAAGGTGAAGTATTGACAACAAGGTTCGTGCAACGTTTGGTCCTGCTAATTGTCCCTTTCTGTTCGAATTGATGACTTAATGTGACTCGGTCCAGAGGAATCTGGGAGAACTACACTGAATTGACGGCCAGCGCATGCTCACACAGACATATGTTAATTTGTGCACACGTAATGTGTGCACATGCGCTAGCCGTCAATTCAGTGTGGCTCTCAAGCTCTCCCAGGTTCCTCTCGATCGAGTCACATTAAGTCATCATTGAACAGAAAGAAACTATTGGCAGAACCAAACGTTGCACGAACCCTGTTGTCAATACTTTAACTTTACTGGTAAATCTTCAAATTGAAGAAATTTTTAGATTTCAAGTTGATATTTGTCCACGATACTACCCTGTCATGATCCTAAATGCTACAGTCCGCAGCCCCATTACGCTATGCGTATGGGGCTGCTGTGCTGGTTGCAGTTACGTAGCACTGAGATTGCACATATTTAGCATCGTGCTGCACTTCCACCATAGGTAACGTACTAGTAGGAGTATGTGTACGTACTGGCTGGTGTAACGGCCGCGTTGGTCTGGCTAGCGTTGGATGCATTTTGTCATCGATTTGTACATAAGGTATGACGGGGTAATATTTTCGCGCGTTTTTAATGTCGCGATCAGCCCGAAGCTCACGAAAATGAAACCCTCGCAAAAGCAACCGCGTATACAGTAAATGCAAAATATTATGATGCACATTTGTCAAGGTAGCAAATTTGAACACAGTGCATACAATGTATGTAGGGTGGGTTGAAGTGGGAGATTCAACTGCAACTGATCGACATAAACACCTATTTGACCTCTAATACCCCTTTCAGGTAATCGTGGATGCGGATAATAGGAGCAATAAGTCGTAAAATTTTGATTACATGAACAGAGAGGAGTAAAAAAGTGCGCATTATTTTGATGCTGCTATTATGCGCATTATTGCAGCATGAAGAGTTGATCGAGAATACATGAACGCGTTTTACGACTTATGCGCACTAACATTCCACAGTTCGGTCAAAGGTCACTCGATTTCCCGCCGCACAACCGCTGATTGCTGAGCTTGAGCGAGAGCTGTGCATACACGTGAGTATATATCACCGGAAACATTACGTCATTATAGAGGCGTGCCCAGTAACCATGACAAATACTCCCGTCTTTCGCACCGTTATATGAACGGGCGCTTGTAAAAGGGTTCTAGGAACAGTACCCCCTGGAAAACCACCCTCCGGATAACTACCACCCGGATAATTACCCCCCAGGACAATTCCCCCCTAGGGCAACTACCCCCCCGGACAACTACCCTCCAAGGGCAATTACCCTCCAGGGTAATTACCCCCTAGGACAACTACCCCCCGGACAACTACCCTCCAAGGGCAATCACCCCCCAGGGCAATTCCCCCTTAGGAAAACTACCCCCTGGATAACTACCCCTCGGATAACTACCCCTGGATAACTACCCCCTCGGATAACTACCCCCTGGATAACTACCACCCGGATAACTACCCCCTGGATAACTACCCCCCGGAGAACTACCCCCTGGGTAACTACCCCCCGGAGAACTACCCCCTGGGTAACTACCCCCAGGGTAACTACCCCCAGGATAACTACCCCCCGGATAACTACCCCCCGGATAACTACCCCCCGGATAATTACCCCTCGGATAATTACCCCCCGGATAATTACCCCCCGGATAATCACCCCCCGGATAATTACCCTCCGGATAACTACCCCCCCCCCCCCCCCCCCGATAATTACCACCAGGATAATTATCCCCAGGTTAATTACCCCCTCCTCCGATAACTAGACCCCAGATAACTTCCACCCGATAACTACACCCTCCGATAACTTCCCGAGGATGATTACCCCGGATAAGCAAGCCTACAACTCCCCCTCCCCTATAACTATCAAGACGAAAATTACCCCAGGACAGTGCACCACGCCAATTACCCCCTGGGTAACTACCTCCCGGGTCATTGCCCCCCCCCCCATCTTACCTTTAATAAAAAGAATATCATTACTACAGGAAACGAAGTTCTTTGTATTATTTGCCAGGAATCACGGAGATGCCATACTGATACATCATTTTATGAAAACAACATCTTAAAGATTTACGATTTGTATCGTTTGCACTTAGGACAATTTATGTAAAAGCTTAATTTCTCCCTCTGTATTTTGACTCTATGTTCATAAAAAACGAAGCTGTCCCTTCATATCCTACCCGGTAATCCAGTAAATGTCAATGCCTTTAACCAAACTATTTTCGCTAAATCTCTATTTTCTTTTACTGTTCCGAAATTTCGGATTTCTCTTGATAGTATAGTATAAAAGAAGTTTTAAGTTTGAATGCCTTTACCATTGAACTAAGACATTTTGAAGAAATGTTACACTTCAGAATGAGTTAAACTTTTTGCAATATTTTTTAACCACAGTTGTCTATCGTTTACCACAACTCCATGTAACACTTCTTTATTTTGAGGAGCTTATATCTCATGCCTCACGTGCCCTGGTTTTGACCCATCATCTTCCTCTTCCCTCTCGCTTTTCTCTGTCCACTGTGAAGGTAGTCTATTCCTGTCATTCATAACTCACCTTTCCTCTTTCTCTCATTACAAGGGATTTATCTCGTGTGTGTTCATGTGCAGTGCACTCCCGTTAAAACGAAATGCTCAGGACCGGCAGTTTTTTTTTTTTCGTTTTAACGAAATTTCGTTGTAACCGAACAAATATAATATGCAATGTATAACGAAAAGGAGGAAACCACGCATAAAAAAATTTTGTTTGTTGAATCCTCATCATACGCTGGAAAGCTATGTGAAATGGGAGAATACCTTTTTAATTTCGTTTAAATATTACATTTTAAAAAGAGCATAAAGTTGTTTGTGTTGTCACACATGTGCAGAAAATGACGGTGTAGGATTTGGTTACAGTTCGCTATTCCAAAGGTTCTTTTCTTACTAAAGTACGTTACTCCGAAGACTCCTTATTCCGAAGTTTCGCCATTCCCGGGATTCCGATGGTTTGTTTATGTGAAGGTTCGCATTTCCGCAGAATCATCATTCCGAAAGTTCATAATCTAGATCAAAATAATATATTGTTCATTTTCCGAAGGTTCGTTGATCTGAAAATGAAATGAGGTTCGTCATTCTGAAGGTTTATAAATCAAAAAAAAAAGAAAGAAAAAGGTTCACTAGTCAGAAAGTCCGTTGTTCCGAAGGCTTTTTCATCCGAAAATGAAATAAGGTTCGTTATTCCGAAGAAATTTTGTTAACGAAAAAAAAAGATGAGAAAGGTTAGTTATTTCGAAGATTTATTTATCTTAAGACGATTATAAAGATTGCAATTCTTAAGTTTTGTTAGTGTACTCTCCTTTTTCCACCATGGATTAACGATACTTTTTGTAATGTTCCGATTAACGAACGTTTTGAATTCCTATCATTTTCGGACTAACGAACCGTATAAGAATAAGAATAAGGACCATATTTTATTATCAAATTAACGAACCTTTGGAATAACGCCAAAATGTGCTTAATAACAAACCCTCTTTCATTTCCGAACTAACGGACATTTAGTTGTATCAGAATCTGTGTGTTTTGTATTAAAGGACTTCGGAACAATGAAACAAACCTTATCTGAATTCAAATTATTTTATTACAACAACGCAAGTTCCCCTCGGAAACTGTGCGTGATACACGGAGTGAACATTTAATGATGCGTTCGCTCATGCAGAGACGCTTTAATAATGCTTGTTCCGCTACGCATTTTCGAATGCGATCCGCATTTCGTTATAACGGAGCGCATTTCTTTTGTTTTTCTTTGTCAGTGGCGCTCAGAAAAGACTTCGTGATAACGAAAATTTTGTTATAACCGTCTTCGTTATAAGCGAATTTTGTACCATAGACTTTAATGGCGATAATTTTGGGACCAGAAGTTTTGCTTCGTTATAATGAAATTTCGTTATAACCGTGTTCGTTGTAACGGGAGTGCACTGTATCTTTATTTGTGTACTTCGTCTCTGTCTTAATTTGCTTTCTTTGCATTGTTTCATCAATTTTGTAACTATTTTACTGTTATACCGTTAACGCTCATTTCAGAATTGCCCTACTGCATTATTGGGCATATTAACAACTAGTATATCAAGGATGTGGGAAGAGATTGTCACCTCCTTGGTATGATCACTGCAGAACATTACCTCCCTTGACAATTACTCCTTATTAAAATTAGGCTCCAAACAATCACCCCTCTTACAATAACTCTCCCCCAGAAAATTACGTCTCTCATTGTTATTTTCGAACACATTAGCTATTTGAATTGAAAAAAAACCCAACATTTTTTCATATCGTCTGGTTTTGGTCGAGACCTAACTTCAGGTTTTAAACATCTTTTGGGTGAGATAATTAGAAACCCCTTACGAAATATTAAAGAGCATGTTATTCCAAGAAGGATTCAATTTTTTGAGAAAAAAATACTCTTGAAATGGCCGGGATAAAACAGAGCAGCCCTATAATGTAAAAAGGATTCTGTCAACTACAACTCTCCCTAGATCTATTCAAAAAGAGGGTGCAGGACAAAAGACTTCGTTAACAACTAGGGGTGTTTTGTAAAAAAAAAAATACCGTTAAACTCGTAATATTTTACTCTTTCTAATGAGACTAACTTATATTTGAACTGGATTTCCTCTTAAAGTGTCGAGAACATTTAATTTGAAAACTAGCACAATTCTACTTGTATGTAAAACAAGCTGTAATTTTACTCTCATGACAGATTAGGGCACCTTTTGATAAAAGTTGCCAGTTATGACATCTTGTTAGTATCTAATAATTTCAATAAAACCATGGGTTCTGCTTGATTGATAAGCTCGAGTCACTGACTTGTTACCATGGACCTGCTTTGATCGATCTACAACGATTGGTAATTGTGTGGAACTGACAGCTTGTCAGGACTGATAACTTTCATAAAACCGTGCCCGGATCCTATCAGAAATTATGGCTTTATATCGAAGAGTCCCTCGCTAATGTTAAGGGAATATGAATTGGAGTGAAATCAACTCTCCTTTTCTTATGTTTATCGTCTATCATGTGTTATAACGGTAGAAAATAAATGACAAGCCAAAAGAGTGATGACAGTGTAAGAGAAAGGTGCATCTTCTGATATGGTGTTATGAACTTATGGAAAATATACGACGGGTGGTAACTTTCGGGGGCGGGGAGGGAGGGTTGTCCAGTAGGTAAGTATCAGGAGGGGGCGGGGGGGGGGGGGGGGTTCGGGGTATTGTTAATGGGGGGGGTAGTAATCCGGGTGGTAGTTATCCTGGGGTAGTTATCCGGGGAGTAATTATCCGGGTGGTAGTTATCCTGGGGGTAGTTATCCGGGGGGTAGTTATCCGGGGGGTAGTTATCCGGGGGGTAGTTATCCGGGGGTAGTTATCCGGGGGGTAGTTATCCGGGGGGTAGTTATCCGGGTGGTAGTTATCCGGGTGGTAGTTCTCCGGGGGGTAGTTACCCAGGGGGTAGTTCTCCGGGGGGTAGTTATCCAGGGGGTAGTTATCCGGGTGGTAGTTATCTGGGGGGTAGTTATCCGGGGGGTAGTCATCCAGGGGGTAGTTACCCAGGGGGTAGTTATCCGGGGGGTAGATGTCCTAGGGGTAATTGCCCTTGGGGGTAGTTGCCCTAGGAGGGTAGATGACCGGGTGGTAGTTTTCCTAGGGGGTAATGGCCCTGGAGGGTGATTGCCCTGGGAGGGTAGTTGTCCGGGGGGTAGTTGCCCTAAGGGGGAATAGACCTGGGGGGTAATTATCCGGGTGGTAGTTATCCGGAGGGTAGTTGCCCAGGGGGTAAGTGCCCGGATACGTTGTAAAAGTAGTGCGCACTTCATGGGATATATGAACGCGATTTTGATTACTTCATCCGCATTATTTGGATGCGGATAATTGAACCGCGATTACCTGAAAGGGGTATAAGGCATGTAAGAGTTGTAGAAAACAATATTTCCGGGAATTGCCAGGTCCTTCTCTTTCCAATCTGAACAGATGTGTCTCCTCATAAATCACTTCCTAAGTGTGGCCTACATACCCTACAAACTTTGGGCTATGTTGAATATTTGAGGCAGCCTAACCTGGCTGTCAAACATGTTACCATGGCTAGGTTTAATCTAATTCTAAACCATGAAAGAGTAGTTAATAATGTTCAGTGGGTTCTTCACAATTTCTCCTGTCTACATAATTATATGCTGTCATATCACTATTCTTATAGTACAAAGGATGAATTCTCCATAAAAAGGTACTATGGCTTTTTGAATTTCCAACTGAATTTAGATTGTAGTAGAGTTTTATCTGTAGATGGTAAAGTGCATTTATGTAATCTGTGAATCCCATTTTCTTTGCTCATTTTTCCACTTCTTTGGTTAGATAGTGAAAGCATTTTTTTTTTCATGTGATCTGGTGGTGGACACTATCTGCAGGACCATCATTTATTTTCCTTTAATTTACTGTTTCCATTTGAGAAACGAAACTGCTACAAATATCAGTAGGACAGATGTGCAAGGACCAATATTATTTTGGTTAGTAGATCATGAGGAAAAATGTCTCCTCCCTCCTTCCCTCCATCCCTTCCTTCCTTTGATCCTTCCTTCCTTCCTCCTTCCCCCTTCCTCCCTTCTTCCCTAGGCATTCTTCCTTCCTCCCTATCTTCCCTCCCTCCCTCCCTTCCTCTCTCCTTCCCTTCCTCCCTCCTCCCTCCATCGTTCCCTTCTTTTCTCCCTCCCTTCCTCCCTTCCTCCCTTCCTCCCTTCTTCCCTAGGCATTCTTCCTTCCTCCCTATCTTCCCTCCCTCCCTCCCTTCTTCTCTCCTTCCCTTCCTCCCTCCTCCCTCCATCGTTCCCTTCTTTTCTCCCTCCCTTCCTCCCTTCCTCCCTTCCTCCCTTCTTCCCTAGGCATTCTTCCTTCCTCCCTATCTTCCCTCCCTCCCTCCCTCCATCCCTCTCTCCCTCCCTTCCTCCCTCCTCCCTCCATCGTTCCCTTCTTTTCTCCCTCCCTTCCTCCCTTCCTTCCTCCCTTCCTCTCTCCCTCCCTTCCTCCCTCCTCCCTCCATCGTTCCCTTCTTTTCTCCCTTCCACCCTTCCTTCCTCCTTCCTCCCTTCCTCCCTTCTTCCCTTCTTCCCTAAACATTCTTCCCTCCCTCCCTTCATCCCTCCCTTCGTTCCTCCCTTCCTCATTCCCTTCCTTTCCCCTCTCTTTGAAAAGAAAATAATCAACTGAGCTTGAGATCTAGTACAAATTCCATTTATTGTCATCCTTTTGAATTGGCATGATTACTTCTTATAGAATGATTTTATGAGTCATTTGCAAGATGAGCAATCAGTAAGGGTGCAATGTGCCCATTTTGTTTCCAGACACCCACAATGCTTTGCAAATGGGAGTTAAAAGTTGTATTTAGGGAGTCATGATCACCATGGGTATGATACACTCTCCCTCTCCTGTCAAGTGTGTATAGATTAGTACAGTGTGATAGCAAGCTCACCACTCTGTTATGTTTGTGTACTTGCAGGTTGCCTATTGAGGGTGTAATCTTGTTGGCCACAGCACTCTTGCCAATAATCTCATGAGATGCGGAATAATCCACAGCGATCTACTGGGAGGGAAAACAGACGTTTATTCCTACTGAGCTGATTCAGGAGCACCAATAATTACCACACATCCTAGCTGTGCCAATGTGACCTTTTTGGTGACCCAGTGACCTTTTCAGCGACCTCACAGCAAGTGAACGTGTTTGCAGGAAAACAGAGGGAGGTTCTTTTAGCACGTCGACACAATCTGTGCAGCTGACAAAAATGTATGATTGAATCATCAGGACCTCGTCACATAGTCCATTGCACTCTCTGAAGTTGTCATAGCCATCCTAGGCCTTCACTTGTGATAGGTCACAGAGGCACCTAGAACAGTTGACTACCGACTGCTTACTGACCCTTTCCATGGAGGACAAGGTCAGTCGCAGTTCCATGGACTCGCTCTCTGTCACTGACGAGTTTGTGGTCGTCACTCCCAGCGAGGACAAATCGCCAGAGAGCAACCCCGCCCAGCAGGAGAGTGCATCCATTGGTTCCGACACGGGCCTGCGCATCGCCGGCAACGGGAACATGGACGAACTCAAGTCCAACCTGGAGGAGGTGCTCGAGGAGCACCTTGGGGGGATTGCCACCAACACCAAGGTGCCTCCTCCCAGCATCAAGCTGAACCTGGCTCCGGCTGGGACTGGACAGGGGGATGGGTCTTCCGGGGAGCTTGGGTCACCGCAGTCACCCCAGGAGAAGATCGAAGACATTGGGGAGATGGTGATGAGCGGGCACGTGGACAGTGCCACTCCAAAGGATGGGAGCAAACAGGCAGATCCCTGGGTTCCTATGTCTAGTAAGTTCTCTTCGTTCACAGTTCAAACTTGGAGTGTTAGGTTTTGTGGTCTTGTGGTGTAACAACTGACTCATTATCATATTCTAAGCCTTCACTAGAGCCACAATGGTAGTTCATTTGTGTGGCGTGGCACTCTTTTGTGCTGCTTTTCAAGTACTAATCTGCAGTACTACCCTTTCAAAATCCATACCCTGCAGGGTATAGATTTTTTATCCCCCAATATATACCTGAACTTTATGGTTAAGTTCATGTGAAGAGCTTGCTTCAGCACATGGCTGTGAATATTCATGGAAGAAGACTTTTCTACTATATTAGAGCAAAGCAATTAATATAAAGCTTTAGCAGCTGAAACAAAGATTGTAACAGTAACTCTAGCAATCAGTGTTGTCAAGTCACTGTTTTGAAATGATAGATGTATACAATGTGTAGATATCAGTTAAGATTATGTCCAATTCTATGGTAATCAGACAGGTTTAGAAATGCTACCACTAAAACCTCTTCAAGTTTTCATCATCACAGTCCATATGAAATAGAATTATATTCAGTGTGTCATATTGCACTTACTTTGGTATGTTTCCCTATTGAGATGTGCAGAATTATTTAAAGAAAAAAAAGAACATACATACAAAATGAACAAAAAACTTGCAGGCTTTAGTGCCTTCCTTTGTTAATTTCATGTTCAGCTACTGGAGCCTACATTTTACACTGTCATACAGTGTCATATGGTAGGCAAAAGGACATAACTCCACAAACTTGTATAAAAGTGATGACACCATAGGTTCTCAACAGATTGTATCATGTCTTTTGTTACTCTCCTGCAAAATCCATCAATAAAAGTATTTGCTCAATAAGATTTATGGATATTATTAAATATGGTGGTGACTATCATTTGTACTGTCAGATCCAGCATCAGCCCCTGTGACCCCGACGGCCATCACCCCCATCGACAAGGTGTGCACCCTGTTTAGCAGAATCTTCTACCTGGGTGCGTCCACGGTGAATGCCCCCAAGAGCGAAGTGGAAGTCACACGCAACATGACCATCCTGAAGGAGCAGGAGTCTGAGAATGCCATGGAGATCGTCCTCTCCGTCCCCCGCACCGCCGAGGGATCCGTCAGGTAGGAGGGTTGTGATGCTGATTTTTAATGTCTCTCAAGACTGGCAAATTCTCTGAATTGATGAGGTCGTGATAAATCCAGAGCCCTGTTGAATGTAAAGAAGCAATCAAACATAGATCGGATGATATAATGCCGACATAGATCCTTGTCATTTGATTGGTTGTTTGACATTGATCATTTTGCCCATTTCGCTATGATGTCATCATCCGTGCAATTGTGGCTCCATTTACCGTGCAATCTTGGATCCATACGATTTGCTCTGTTGCACGCGCGCCGAGAGCCTGACACACTAGGCATGTAAGACGCTTGCGTTTGCAGTGTGTGTATGCGACAGCGCGTTAGCGTAAAGCGTTCAGCGAGCACTCTCTTGATCTCAGATCCTCTCTTGTTTCTAAATTAATAAAACATCAAATGACAAGGATCTATTTTAGGCATTATATAAAGCAAATAATAAATGTTTTTCATTCATGCAATGGACAGAATATTTCATTCGGTGAAAGATGAAATCTTTGATCCATTCAACTCGGCTGCACCTCGTTGAATGGATCATTTCATCTTTCACCTTATGAAATATTCTGTCCATTACACTCATAAACATTCATTATTTGTATAATATCAAACACAAGTCAGGTATCAGCCAATCAGAATTGAGTATTCAGAGACTTATGTTTCATTTTGTGACTAATGTTTAATCTCAACTTTTATGCAACAGGGCCCAAATCCATTTTGTATAATGAATTCTCATTTGGTTTCTGCAGCAAGGCTCAAAATGAATCATTTTATCTGGCCAGCGAAGCCTGGCATTGCAAAATCGTCACTTTTTTATGTATTCATCACCGACCTTCACATTTTCTTCAGATTACTCGAAGTGGATGGCAAGTCGGAGATCGCACACTACCGCATCACTCGCATCCTGTTCTGTTGCCGTGGACACGCCAACACGACTGAGAGTGACTGCTTTGCATTCACGTGTAGCCATGGCAGTAAGGACAGTCAGCTGTTCCAGTGTCATGTCTTCCGATGTGAAGTCATAGAAGCCGTGAGTATTGGGCCTCCACGGCCTTGGACGCCTAGTATGTGCTTGATTAGGCTTTGGTGGGGATGCAGCCATGCTGGAATTCAATATGTGTCAGCTGAGTATAAGATGTGTGCTGCTGAATTCACATAGAGGCACCCAACTGTGGGGATTACCTGTACCCTTACTCAAGCCCTTGGTGGGCCATACAGGAGTGGATTAATAAGAATTAGAAGTTTGTTCATACTTTGTCACATAGTAATGATTTGACACATAAAGATACTCACTTAAATCTCTATGCAGTTTACTAAAACCTACCATTTTCCAAAGGTTATCCTTATGTTAAAACGGAAGAGCAATCCAAGATGTGAGAGGTTAAGCAGTATAAGACACCATTATTTCAATGTCTTTAGTCGTAGTTATGAAAAGGTTAGTTGCAGTTGACTTAATGTGTGTGTGTGTGTGTGTGTGTGTACTTTCCAGGTTCGCATTATTATAGACAATGATGGAAAAGTATGATTTTGCTTTTATCAATATTATTTTCAGACAGAATGTCAAGACTCTTACCAGAGTATGAAGCCCTCCTTTTCATGCAAGACTTGTTATAGTGTAGAGTGATCTGGTTCCACAATAATCAAGTTTTGTGTAATGACTGTTGTGACTTCATTACCGCTGATAATTATGGTTTTACAATCGAAATGTTAGGTATTTTCCAGTGTTCAGCTTTAACAATTATGAGTTGATGTTGTGAATTTATTCTTGTTTCAAATCATTAGAGGCAGTAGTACTTGGTTTATGATGTTCCAGCTTATATGACGATGGTGATGACGATGAATTAAATGATGCTGTTGTTGCTAATTGTTATTATCATAAGTAGAATTGTTTTACCATTACAGAGAACATCTTTTGAATGATGTCATGCAATTGCAAAATGAACAATAAATATGACAAAATAAAAAGGGGTGTACATTTGATTTTGACTGTGTGTTTTGATATCAATATATCAGTGTTTGATATTGTCACATATATTTTCCACCTTAAGGTACAACGAATCTTGACCTGCTTTGGGCAGGCCTTCCACCGAGTCCCCAAGAGTCCAGGAGTGGTTGACAGTGTCCCTGGTCTGCCCATGTCGCCACGGGAACGCATCCTCCATCTGGACATCCCTGTTCTAGTAGACATCAGGGAGGATGACAGCGGGAAAGGGAACTTCTCACCAGTCCCGCGGGACAAGCGCTGCTTTAAGCTGCGACAGGGTGTTCAGAAGGAGATTGGAATCACAGTACAGCAAGGGCATCATAAAATGCTCATCATAGAAAGGTATTTTGTCTCTCATCACATTGAGAAAACTTCTCTCTTTGTCCACCAATTGTGTACCAAATATGCTGTGTAGATGACAGTTTGCATCAGAACTTTTGCATTGCGCTTTTTCCTCCAGCTGTGGTTTTGAAAAATGTTGATGTTCCATGAAATTAGCAGGGCTAATACAAATGCTGAAAGTGTGTCCAGAAGCGGATCTAGAAGGGGGGTTGGGGGGGTTGCAACCCCCCCCCCCCCCCAAAAAAAAAAAAAAAAAAAAAAAAAAAAAATCCGGGGACCATTTTTTTAAAAATCTTATCTTTTTTTTTAAACTTGTAATTTTTAATTTGGCAATGACCTCTATACCAAAAATAGTGGTGTTTTAGATGCAAGAAAATGCCATTTTCACACACAGATTTTCAAAAATTCTCCGTACTGTGGGAGGGGGGGACACCCCCCTCCCACACCCTCCCCCCCCCCCCCTCGCTCGCTCCGCTCGCTCAGGCTCGGTCGCTACTACGCTCCCTCGCATACCGCCCCAAACTCCCCCCTTCATAAAAAGCTAGATCCGCCCCTGGTATCACTCACTGTTGTCATTGAAAGGATAGAAAATAGCCAGTGTGCCCATGATGAAACTAAGTTAAATCATAATTTCTTATTTCTAGTGCATTTCTACGAATCACCCTGGAAACTAACTGTGTGATTTGCCTGTAAAACTAGAGACAGAGCAGTCATATAGATTTGTAAGAACTCAGACAATTTAAAACTTTATGGCATTGGGTTTAATCCCAGCCACAGAAAGGGCTAGTTATTGCATGATATGTAGTCCAGTCCACACATCAGTCTAGTAGGGGCCTAGTAAGACCTGCAAGTCCAGTACATAATGTAGTATTTGATGACTGGATGAGTACTTTAAAAGGAGCATTTCAAGCAAAACTTCTCAGGAATTGGAAGGCATTAATATGCCATTGCTTACTTTCGCACACGTCATTACTGAACGTTTGTAACATTTTGTCACGTTTTAATGTGTTTTACTATTCTAACAAAATAAATAATGGTTTTAGAAATTCTCACTGAAGTAGTGGATACTTTCATCTTGAGAACTTAGCACTTTATATCATATCCGTACATAATAGTCAGTTTATGTTTGTATGTGCAGGGGCAACTGTGCTAACTTGTACTTCAGGCAATGAAACACTAGATCAAGACCATGCAACAAGATTGTTCCGAATGTTTGCTTGCAAGATATGTATTATACAGATTTTACAGTCATCCATCTTCTATTTTCCTTTCTTTCAGATGTTTTGGTGTCCTGATTTGTCCTGGAAGAGAAGTCCCTGATAGAGAAATGTATTTACTGGATGCTGTGAGTATTTAGAATGTTTCTCTGAACTCAGATTACAGACTCTTTTATTCAATCTTTTGGCTTGACATTATCAATTCTTTCCCAGGATCATATTAAGCATACATACAAGTACATATAGTAATGTCTATAAATGCAATGTAGAAAACAAAGGTCTGTTTATATCAAACTGTGATAATCATATGATTAGCCCATTTTTGTGTACGATGGAATATCTCAGTCACTTTAAACTGATGTGATGCTCAGGGATTTTTTGGAAATTGATGTGAATTTTGCTTGATAACATTATCTAGAGAATGCAGGAATTACCTCAATTCCCATGTTATTCCTGTAACATATTTAGTCAGTTCTTATGGAAACAAATTTGATTGCTGGGGGAACTTTTCTTTACTTCTGAAGGATATATTTTCAAAGAAATTAATGAATATGCTATTCCATATTATAGACTGTGATGCATCTGAATATTTTGAATGTAAGAACCATTGTCAAAAAATGATTACACGTACAAGTATTTAGAAAGTCTATTTATCTGGATGATGATTAAGCCTGCATGTATATTTTCACAGATGTACATGTATATTGATGCTTTTGCTTGAAAGTAGACCATGGTGTCTGTAGGTGGATGGAATTGCACTGTAGCTGTTAACTTAAATGACTTTGATGAAATAATATGCAAGTGAGGAAGTTTACACACGAAGTCATATTTCTTTACCAGGATGTGCATAAGTAATGAGTACCATTTAGAGCAATGTCAAAGTGATACTAATTCTAAAAGTAACACTGATTCTAATATCAAAGGTTTCAAGCATTACAGCATAAATTTCAACAGTGAGATTTAGAGATTCCGTAGAATTGGAAATTGTTGCTCAATCGATAGCTTGTAACCTGAATATCTCTCTGCATTGTCCTGTCATGCTGCTATATAACAATCTCGTCTTTCATTTCCTCAAGTAACATTATAGTATGCAGTGCTCCGTCTCAGTACCCCCTTTTGGCCCTCAAATGCAATCCATATATATCTGTTACTAGTCCTTTCTGTAGTTTTCTCATCAAGGAGGACAAGTGCCCCTATGCCATGAATTGTTCGTTTGGTTCACACCAAGTTATAATGACTGTCTGTGCTACCAGAACCAATGTTGTTGTTTTCTGCCAATTATTGAATGCATGTCTATCTTCTGTGGCATTCTTGACTTGTGAGAAATTTATCTTCTTACATCCTGTAGTCATCATAACCTGTTTGCTGTGTCTGTTTTTTCTATACTCATCCATCAGTATTTAGTATCTGGTAATAAACACATCAGAGGAGAGATTCATAATGTGAATATAAATTAATATTGCAATGAGGAAAACGTATACTTAATGGCCATGAGAGAAAATATCACTTCAAAGTCAACATCCGTTGTTGATGTGGCTAATCCTAATGACAGAAAATAATTTTAGAGCAGATGACGGAGATGTTTAAAAGGTCCAGTATGGAGCCAACGGTCATAGCTGTATGGTCAATTCTTAATTATATGCCGAAGTGCTGTGAATAGCTACTTCTTGCCACCTGCTGTGTGTCCTTGTTCTCCAAGTTGTATTAGCCGTTATCTTTAAGCATTAGCAGGGGTGTCAAAGCCAGTACGTAATATGTAGTAATCGGTTATTTACAGAGAATCTCATAGCAACAGCAGTTTATGTACATGTACATGTATATGGTGTATACACATGTATACAAGGAGCTTCATGATGTATTCATGTTGCGGCACTTTTTTTTTTAATAAGACCATCCTACAATGTTTCTAGTGCTGGAATTACTATGAAAAGGATTTTTTTTATTTATTTAAAGAGAGAGAAAAAAGAGCAAGACATTCCCAATTACCTTTCCTGGATTTCAGTTCTGTATTCCTGATGGTAGAATTAGTTTCTGTTATTATACCCTGCTATATGTGTTAATTACTCATTACCCTACCCTGAGAATGTGTCTGTCTGTCAAAACTGAAAGATATGTTTCTTGGGTCATTAGCGATTCAGTCTTTATCTGACTCTGCTTTTCTCTCACATGTATCACATGCATTGTCATTGCACGATGAAATTCCTTCATTGCAAGGGTATGAAGGTGCGTATTGGACTCTGCTATATCTGTATTTAGATATAATCAGTCAGATTGCAATATGAGCTAAAAAGTTTAGTCCTGTCTCAAGGTAGAACGTATATACTCCAACTGTACACAGAGAATATACCTCTGGCCTAGACGTAGTGTTCTGTAGATATTGTGATTGAGGAAACTGTCAATGAACTCTGCTTCATCAGATCATCTCAGTTTAGCATCTAGGCACAGTAGCCACTGTACAAGTCATACCAATACCTGTGTAATTTCTATGTTAAAGGAATGCCACAGTAGCTGCCTTCAGATTACATCTCCATATTGAGCTGATAAAGCTGCATGTAACAATTCCATTCAACAGAACCTCCATACAAACAGCAAACACTTATTGAGAATGAAAATAAAACAAATAGAATTAATTAAAGATCAAAATTAGTGGCTTATATCCTATTCGTTAGAATAATTCGTTAGAATGTAATTATCCCTTTTATCTTCCTACAAGCATTTCACATTCACTGAATTTTGTAATCGATAAACATTTGTTCAAGTAAGTTTACTAGTAAAAACATTGAAATGTTTATGGGACTGCAAAAATGTTGTTTTGCATTATGTACATGCTTGGGTTTTATCAAATGAACGCGAAAGCCAAGGCTTAGGAGTATGTCAAAAAGATTTAGTGAGATATACAAGTAACCGTAGTTAGCTACTGGATTTTTTTCTATGATGTGAGGTTCATGTAGTTGCCAGGAAAACTAAACAAAAACACTAGAACTCATTCCAGATTCCAGTTTACCGTAACACAGAATATAATTCTCTCTGGAAATTAAGCCACTTGTGTTGAACGCTGTGTGTAGTGATGTTGCCATGGTGCAGTAATTTTATACTGTAATTAGATGACAGAATATGCCAAGACAGGGGCTGTCTCTTCTTCCTCAATAGAAATCACACACCTGTCAATAATATCAAATTGATGGACATAATATGTTTGACAGGTGACAAGAGATTGGAATCATAAACCTTGATGTGACCCTTTAATGCCAGCATACATTTTATGATGCTTGCTGGTAGTGATCCTATTCAAGAGATCTTTCTGACAGAGAGCAACAGAAACATGATTGTTGAATTACCCAGTCAGTTTTAAAACAATATGAGCCAGGAATGTAGTTGTCTGAATAGTCCAAGTGAACATGACGTCAAAGGTATAAACAATTTCTGTCTCCTCAATTTGAAGCACAATAAGTCCTGTATTTTATTTGGACTTTGGTGATATAGATTAATTCATCTGTAGTACAAGTGTGATGTTTGAATTGTAAATTTGACCAAATTAGAAACATTTTTACTTGTTATTTTCAGAGAGAGTATTCACTTCCTGTCGATCAATGTCATGTTGAATTAAGTACACTCAAGACATTCTGTGAGAGTGGTGGGTGCATTGACTGCAAAATAGATTTTTAGCAAAATTTTACCTCATGGCTTTCCATTCTTGTACATATTTGGTTGCAGGTAAACATGGAGAAGAACTATGACTGTCGGAATTACACAGTGGTGTGTCGGTGGGAACCAAACCTCCCAGAGCTAGAGGTGTTGAACACGGAATCTCCTCCTGGCTTGGGTGAGAATAAAACTTTGCCATTGTGATGCTTGTTTACAATGATGACAATAATGACAATGAAAGTGATGATGATGACGATGATGATAAGGATTAAATATTGTGATGATGATGGGAATGATGATAACATTGATGATGATGATGATGATGATGATAATGATGATGATGATGATGATGATGATGATGATGATGGTGATGATGACGTGGTGATAATGATGATGGTGATGATGAAATGATGTGGTGTAATGTGATGATGATCATGATGAGGATTATGATGAAGTGATGTTGATGATGATGTAGAGGAAGGAAGAGAGGTGATGAAGTTGACAGTGGCTCTAACATGATGTTACTGTTCAAGATTTGACCATGATGGCAATAATGATGTATTGATGAAGACATTGATGATAATGATTAGAAGGCGTTGCCATCAGTAATCTTTAAAGAATAAAAAACTTACAAAGTGTAAGTGTAGCTGTTTTTAAAGAAAGTTGCGTATAAATATTGCCAGATAGAAACCAAGGATTTAAACCTTGTCAATCTGTGCTTATCTTGTGTATGTTTAAAGGGACTGTACAGTACTGGTTGAGGTGGGGATTCATGATTTGAACATTCCTAATTGAGATAATGAGAAACCTCTTATGAAATATGAAAGAGCATGTAATTTTAAGAAGGATTCAACATTTACATGTATTTGATGAAAATTGGTTTTCAAATGGCTGAGATATCCCAAAAAGTGGCAATGATAAAAGGCGACGGGCCACGCCTTTTATTAGGATCTCTTTGTTTCACCTTGTTTTTGGATATCTCAGCCATTTCAAAACCAATTTTCATCAAATAAACTTTTGATACCCCTTAGAATTGCATGCTCTTTGACGTCTCTAACAGTGGTTTCTGAATATCTCGCAAAACGTTAAAAGCTAAATCCTCACCTCAACCAGAACTGTACACACCCTTTAAACTAACGTAGAACCCAACATGATTGTTTTGGACATTTTGATTATCACTCTGCTTTCTCTGGTCCAACGCAATTAATTCTGTATACCTCATGATAGATTGGTCACCATGAACTCTTAGAAAAAAAATGATAAACTCAATCTAATTGGACATAATGTTTTCATGGCAAAGAGAAGTTTGCAATTCGGTAGATCTGCATGATAAATGTGTAATTCATTTCATCTGTCATACTGTCCTTTGCAGAAAAGGGTATGTTTATGACCATCGCTGTTGATCTGGTCATTTTGGGCATCCAAGAGCCCGTCCGGTTTGTCATCGAGACCAAAGTGCGTATTTTTGCTGCATCAGAAAAATTCTGGTACAACAAGATCACGACCAAGAAGCCCCTACAGGAGAACTTCAGCTTGCTCCTCGAAGAGGTAAATTGACTTGCCCCCTTGCCTTCTGACAGTTTGACAGTCTGATTATTGATATTTTACTCTTCATATGAAAAGAGACATAACGTAAGGGTTTAATCTCTGAAGGATAGTTCCATGACATTTGCTCCTGCAACAATTGCTTTCATGAAATATCTGTACGCTATTAAAGCCCAACATAATTTCTACGCACAAACATAACCCTAACCCTAATCCTAATCTTCACATAAAGCTTAACGTAAAGCCCTATCACAACCCTAACCCTAACCCTAAGTCCTTGGAGAAAATAAGACCTGACCAATTGTCGCAGGAGCATTTTTGTGTTGTTTCACCTTGAAGGACATCTCCCAAAACAAAAGATTAAAAAAGATATTTTTCATTGTGATAGCACATTGTGGATAACTACATGTAGCTCATAATATACTTGGTAGCACTTTTCTGTGATTCATTGTTGTGAATCAAAGTTAATTGATGCCAATATCTCTGTAATTGCTGCTTCTTTTTTCCATCATGTACTTTTAGAGTTAAGCCACATTCTTTGAACAGTGGTGAAATCAAGCATGCTATGCTGTACAAAATGACCTAAGATGACAGGATGATTAAGTTCTCCCATTGGTAATATGATGCTACCAGGAGTTTTGTAGAGTGCTTCTATAGGCTTCATCACCCTTTGAGTGTTGGTTCATATTACATTCAGTGCTGGTATATTTCCAATGTTGTAGCTTCTGATATGACATGGCAGTATACATGTACAAGCTTGTGTATATCACATCAGTTGATGATCTGAATATGTTTGTGAGGACAGATATGGATTGAGCTGTTATTATGACATGTTGGAAATCCTTTGGTGGGATTATGATTGTCGTTTCACGTCAAAGGGATTTGTGCAGTAAAATGTTAGCATCCACCATACCCTGATATATTGAGTGATTTATCCAGGGTCCAGATAACACTGCCTTGGCAATTTAAGTTGGAAACATCAGCAGATGTTTTTCAGTGTCAGGAACATTTCCAATAATCATTCGAAGCAGTGCTGTCTACTTGAATATTGTGTATGCGTGGAATATTTCATTACAAAGAGTGCAACGAATGCTCTGATGTCAGAAACGTGCTCTAGTTGGATTTAGCAGAAGTCGTTGGAATGACAATATTCCAGAGAATATCAACATCACTGGCACTGAGAATGGACAAGCGGGAATTCTTGTTTTTAGACTTTGACTAACTACAACACTATGAATGTAGGCAGGTTTCAGTTAGTAACAGCTGTGTTGTTTGTGTGAGTATATTGACAGCTATGAGTATTTCTTGTCATTATATCACTTCATATCCAGATTACCCAATACTAGCTAGTGAGTCTTGTATATTTTGAGCAGAATTTTTCCCAGGAAGAGTACTAGGATATTACAAGAGGAAATCACAGTGAATGATGAAGTGCTTTTATGTAAATTATAATGGTGTAAATTATATTGTGTGCTGATTGTCTATCAAGCTGAAAATGTTTTTGAGAGAGCTGGGAAACGGTAAGATACTAGTACCCTCTGGCTCTCCTCTGCAATCAAACCAACTCAAGACACACAGTTGTAGGTTCCCATTTCCTTCGCCTTGAGACTTTCAAAACTGAAACTTAACTAAATGAGAACATAATCTAGTGAGCTGCACTCAGGTTGCTATGGTGATGATGAAACCACGAGAAAGATGCCTTAGGACCCAGTAATTACAAGCATCCTTCCTCGTCTTCATTGTGTTTCACAGATAGAGACAACTCTCGAGAATGATGTGGCCTATCGAGTCCTGAGTCTGGAGAGTGACACCCAGCGGGAAAGGAGACATCTTCCCATCCGCCAGTCCAGCATCAACCAAGTCCGCACACCGGATAGTCTCAGCTCAATGCTGGAAGAAGAGAGTGGTGAGTAATTAGTTAATAAAAAAATTGCATTGTCAAAAAAGAAAAAATGCCAAGTGTTTTGTTTGTATTGTTACTACATTCAAAAATGATTTTGTAAATGTCATTTTTGTTACATGGAGTCAGAAATAAAGGTTCCTGAAAAAAAAATGAACAGTATGTACACATATGGGTAGATGTGTTTGTATGTTGCAGTGTTATGTGACCGTGCAAGGTAAGCAGGATTCATTCTTCTCATACTACCTGTGTAAGCATCATACAACTGTACCTGATGAGTTTGGAACCACCATGAAAGCCTATGGTAACTGGAAGACACCCTAGGCATTCTAAAAGAAATAAGGATATTCTATGAATGCATATTGTTTGGGGGTGACTGTAATCTATAAAGAATTTGAGCAGAAATGTTACACATATTAGTCTGGTCCAAAATTATATTTTAAATATTATTTATGTATTTAATATTAAATTATATTTTCGATTTTTAAATTTAATAAAAAGTGCTGGCACTTATTAGAGAGAACTATTACTCTCTACATGAATATCAAGGTGTGAAGTTTTCTTTCTGCATAATGCCTTAAAATGGATCTTCTTACAATGAACTTATACAATCTCTTTTCACTTGGGAACATTATAGGAAGAGTGTTTTTCAAAAGCGCCCCTGAAAATTGTTGGTATGTGATCAATCTTTGATGCGTACAAAATCCAATCTGGGACTGTTCTGTGATGAGAAGTTACCATAGGAAATGTGGGTAAAGATTAGCTATGAAAATAGCATGTGTCGCTTCAGCAGAAATCAGATAACATTTATACAAAATACAATGTTAAAGAACTGATGCCAGGTTTCAAGACCAGAAGGGATTATACCTGCCCCTTCATACCACTGCCTTTACCATCTTGAATCATCCCTTTGTATTTGACCTTCCTCACAAGGCAATGACAGACCCTTCAGGTTGAATCTGATGGAGGAGGTAGAGTGTAAAATAGACTAGAGAAGAGAGGTCAAGATAGAGTCATTATCAGCAGTGACATCCAGTACACCTGTGTGTTATTATCTCTCATCATTTTCCCGTCCCACCAGATGATGATGAGCCCCTGCAGAGTGGCTCAGGCAGCGTTGGCAAGGACTGTGAGGAATCCATCCTCCTGGGCTGGGGGGAACTCCTAGCCAAGTGGAGGGTTAACCTCAGTGTGCGCCCCAAGCAACTCAAGAGCTACGTCCGCAAGGGGGTCCCCGAGGCCCTTCGGGGCGAGGTGTGGCAGCTCCTGGCCGGGGTACATGAGAGCGAGAACCTGCTAGAAGAGTATCGTCTCCTCATCACAAAGGTAAGTAGCACTCAACGTGCAAGAATTCTCTACCATCGTGAGTGTTGAATGGTGCATGTCCATTGGCATCAGGGTAGTGTAAATTTTTAGGGGTTATATAATGAGTCCAGACAGTAGCCGCGGTCACACTTACAAGAGATGGAGAAGTTTAAGATCACGAAGTCTTCACGGTCTTTGGTCTTCCATTCTCACTGATAGCCAAACTTTTCACTTATTGGATTGAGAAGTTTTGGTCATTATTGCGCATGCACAAGGAAGAAGATAGAGTGAGCTGTCTGACAGCTGGTGATTGTGATGTAACAATGCACACACTACATCACAATGACTGTGCACTTCGCAGGCACTGCCCAAAAACAGGTGGTGGACTGGTCACCTGACAAATTTCACAAAGTTTCAGTTTCTAGCTTTCACACTGGCATAAGATTGAGAAGATTGGCAGGGGTGGGTAAATGTCCTGAGTTGGGAAGCTTCATGAGAAGTTTACGGTCACACTGGCAAAACTTCGAGATCTTAATGATCGCGATCTTAAACTTCACAATCTTTTGCCCGTGTGACCGCGGCTCTTGTGTCATGATTGTCATTTGGTGCCTCTCTCTCTCATAGGTTGCTTCATGTATGCATGTTTGCAAGTTCTAAATCAAAACATGACTTCAGTCATTCTTGAGGTCTCAAAGTCAAGGTATCATGTAATATTTCATCACTTCTGATTTGTGGTTCAGAGTTGAGATTCAAGCCCCAAGGTGACATATCACTTTTGGTATTACTCCTCAACAAGACATACTGTGGAAGTTGATGCTGTTTCTGCATTTTTGTAGGGTAGTTTGTAACTTTGCAGCTACAGGGAGACTCATCGCTGAGTAGAAATCATGGAGAATATGCCATACCTGACCTGTGCAGAGAAATGGTTGACAAAATGTAGTTAAAGGTGCATCAAAATTCAGTTTTCTTTTAAAGATATAAAACAAGAAGCTGTGCAAGTACAATCTAGATTTATACATATTTTATGTCATGTAAAATTTATACCATTTGTATATCGTGCATGCTGGTGTGTGTGTGTTTTGGTGCATTTAAACAGTGTTCTGTTGATTTTGGTCATTAGTGTGTTTGGCAGCGTCAGAAATTGTACATTGACCAAGTGCAAAGATCAAAATCAAGCTGGTTGTTTGTGAAATGTTATTTGCTTCTAGAACTTTTATGGGGCTCTGCAATTACCAGGGTAATAATTTATTACTCAGTACCATATAAGACCACAGCGCTACGTATGTTACATATCATTGAAACAAAAGTTATCATAAAAACATTGGGGATTTTATTTGTAAGTGATGGCACTCAATGAAATTTCAGGATCCCTACAAAATTAAAGAAGGGCATAAGTATAATTGGGACAATGATGAAAAATATGATTAGCTTGGTTCATTTTTAGCTCACCTGAGCCAAAGGCTCAAGTGAGCTATTGCGATCGCCCTTCGTCCGGCGTCCGTCGTGCGTCGTGCGTCGTCCGTCGTCCGTCGTCCGTCGTCCGTCGTCCGTCGTCCGTCGTCCGTCGTCCGTCGTGCGTCGTGCGTAAACTTTTTACATTTTCATCTTCTTCTTGAAAACCCCATGACCGATTTTCATCAAACTTGGCAGGTAGCATCCCTAGGGGGTTAGGAACTCAATTTGTTAAAATGGGCACCATGCCCCACCCAGGGGGCCCCCAGGGGGGCCCAAACCCCCCAAAATTAAGGAATCTGTAAAAATCTTCTTCTCTAGAACCAGAAGTGATAGAGCGAAGTTAATACTATGAGTTAGTACATTGATGACTGTAGTTTCAAGTTTGTTCATGGCAGAATCAGGGGTGCCCCCCTTGGGACCCAGGGGAGGGGGGTGGGGAAGGGTTCTAATGGGGCCTAAATTGTACATTTTCATCTTCTTCTTGAGAACTCCATGACCCATTTTCACCAAACTTGGCAGGTAGCATCCCTAGGGGGTTAGGAACTCCATTTGTTAAAATGGGCACCATGACCCACCCAGGGGGCCCCCAGGGGGCCCAAACCCCCCAAAATTAAGGAATCCGCAAAAACCTTCTTCTCTAGAACCAGAAGTGATAGAGCTAGGTTAATACTATGAGTTAGCACATTGATGACTGTAGTTTCAAGTTTGTTCATGGCAGAATCAGGGGTGCCCCCCTTGGGACCCAGGGGGGGGGGGGGGGGGGTGGGGGTGAGGAGGGGTCCTAATGGGGCCTAGATTGTACATTTTTATCTTCTTCTTGAAAACCCCATGACCCATTTTCACCAAACTTGGCAGGTAGCATTCCTAGGGGGTTAGGATCTCAATTTGTTAAAATGGGCACCATGCCCCGCCCAGGGGGCCCCCAGGGGGCCCAAACCCCCCAAATGAAGGAATCTTTAAAAATCTTCTCTAGAATCAGAAGTTATAGAGCTGAGATAATACTATGAGTGAGTACATTAATGACTGTAGTTTCAAGTTTGTTCATAGGAGATCCAGGGGTGCCCCTCTTGGGGGTAGGGGGGAGGGGGGTGGTTGGAAGGGTCCAAATGGGGGCCTGAATTGTACATTTTCATCTTCTTCCTGAAAACCTCATGATGGATTTTTGTCAAACTTGGCAGGTAGCATCCCTAGGTGGTCAGGATCTCAATTTATCAAACTGGGCACCATGCCCCACCCAGAGGGCCCCAGGGGGCCCCAATTCCCCCAAATTAAGGAATCTTGAAAAAATTGGGCCCTTATTGTACATTTTCATCTTCCACTTGAGAATGCCTCGTCAAATTTTGGTAGAGCTGTGAATAATTTAGATTAGTGACTGCGTGAAAGGTGAACTTGCGATACTCAGGTGAGCGCTAGACCCGCGGGTCTCTTGTTCATATGTAGTTGTAAGTTCACTCTCTTTGCTGAGAAAAAAAGACGTCATTATCTGCCTTTCCCAGAGTGCTGTTATATGTAGCATTATTCATGTATCCTTTTGAAGAACATGATTGTTTAAGAATTATTTGATTTTAGTTAGCTTGAAATGAAGTTGATATCAAGTTGTAGAGCTTTACACACATGCACACACACACACACACACACACACACACACACACACACACAAAATGAAAACCATAAAAAAAAGTATTCTTGATGATTTTTTTATGCCTCCGCCACGAAGTGGTGCCGGAGGCATTATGTTTTCGGGTTGTCCGTCCGTCCGTCCTTCCGTCCGTCCGTCCGTCCGTCCTTCCGTCCGTCCGTCCGTCCTTCCGTCCGTCCGTAATGAATTTTGTGGACAGGGTAACTATCAAAACCTTTTGAGGTATCCTAATGAAACTTGGCATGTACGTGTATTAGGGGGTGAAGTTGTGCCTATCAACTTTTGGGTGC
Source organism: Diadema antillarum (assembly GCF_040938485.1). Taxonomy (NCBI): domain Eukaryota; kingdom Metazoa; phylum Echinodermata; class Echinoidea; order Diadematoida; family Diadematidae; genus Diadema; species Diadema antillarum. The sequence goes on from NW_027271997.1 coordinate 367,851, forward strand.
ACATGCTCGAGGTCAAAGGTCAAAAGGTCAAGGTCAAATGCTTAAAATTTCACTATTTCCCCCATATCTATGCAATGCCTGAAGATATTTTCTTGAAACTTAGTGTATACATGTATTACCCAATTAAGATTCTCTGGTAAAAGTTTGGGGTCATGAGGTCTAAAGGTCAAAGGTCAAAAGGTCAAGTAAAATGTTAAAATTTCACTTTTTTCTCTCTATCTTGGAAATTGTTCAAGGTATCTTTATGGAACAAAGTATATATGCATGTACTGACTGGCAGTGGTTATCTAGAGAACTTGGGGTCCATGGGGTCAAAGGTCAGGGGTCAAAGGTCAAGGGCAATACTTTAAAATATTATTTTTGTCCTTATACAGTGTGTTTATGCAATGCGAGCAGGATTATTTTTTTTAAACTTGATGTATGCATGTATAACCCACTAGATATTCTCTGGGATTTTTTTTTTTGCCAAGAAGGTCAAAGGTCAAAAGGTCAAAGATCAAGTGTAAGTGCTGAACTTTCTTCTTTCTCCATATCTCGGAAGTGGCTCAAGTTATCTTTAAACTTAGTACATATTTATGTATTTTCTGCCTGACAGTGATTCTCTTATGAATCAAAGGCCAGATGAAAATGATAACAATTTACTGTTCAATACAGAAATTGCACTTTTACTCCATACCTTGAAAATTACTGAAGTGCGTAAACTTATGAAAGGGTCAAAGTCGAAGTTAAAGTTCTTAAATCCCCAAATACATGCTTTCCTATTCATCCAATTAAACATAGGTCAAGGAAGGTGAACATTCGATACATTTGTGACAAACATGTCATTTTAATATTTTGCCAATTTTGTGAAAATGTAATCACACATTGTCCACATTTACTATAGACCTAATGGGAGAATCATGCATTATGGCGGAGGCATACCAGTCGCCATAGCGACATTTCTAGTTACAATCAGCTGTGCTGAATTCATGAGTGCAGTTTGTTAGGATGGATGTGAGCCACCTTGTGACCAGTTTTTGCCAATTCTTCTGCACCTTTTGTGTGTGTGTATGTGTGTTCACCTTCAAGATAGAGGGCACTACATGTCTTACGCTGATCTCACACCTATAAATGATATCACATGGAAGTATGTGATAAAGGTATGGTTTTATGATTCAAAAGATTTTGTATCAGTGTAAAGCGACTTGCTTTACTTCAATCCTGCAATTTTTTATTTTTTTTTTCGGGGGGGGGGGGGAGGGTTCTACTCAACTTTGATTCAGAGGTCCATAGAGGAAGACTACATGTATATGGTTTCATCATATACACATACACACACACACACACACACACACACACACACAGAAATATTATGTGTGTTTTGAAAATCTCCACTGAAATAAATAAACTCCATCTAAATCTATCAAAAGCAAATTATGTGCAAATTCCAAATGGAAGGGGGCAAAAAAGTTTGTAGAGGAATTCTCCCTCGTCAAGTACAACTAATTAGTCATCGAGAATGTCAAGCTGGCATTTCTTAGCATTCTTTAATTTCCCCATCAATAGGAAAACCAAAAATTATTTGAGTATGTTTATATGACTTGAAGGCCAGTCCATTTAAGGGTATGAAACTAGTAATTGAGATGGTAACTTCCTTACTTACTGACGTAGGCACAGACACCCACATACAGTGAGAGATACTACGAAAGATATGAGGGGAGATCGTAAGAAAGATGGAATCATTGTGAAATAGATTGAAGATAACTTGCTACAGTGTTATGGGGGGGGGGGAAGGAAAAGCAAGTTTAGAAGTGAGTCAGAAGGGGGAAACCTGAAAGGGAGATAATTAATACAGTGTGGAGCAGTTGAGTTGGCACGAGGAGGAAAGTTTAGGGAGGAATAACGGAATGCGTGTGTTTATTAGAAATGTAATGTGAGATAGAGAGTGGGGAGGGAGAGGGAAAGTCTGAGGATTCAGAAATAGAAATGGACCAATTGATTAAGAGAGTTGCTTGAAAGGCTGTGATGAGAATGGATGATTAATAATGGTGCCTATATTTAGCAAAAGAAGATGAGGGAGCGAGGGTGGAAAAAGTTGAATGGAAGGATTTTGCCGCAGAAGATGACAAAATGAAAGTGCAGTCGAAGAGAGTGATCGGATATTTGACAGGAAGTACAAACGGAAGATGATGGGGGTGGGGAGAATCAGGGTGAAGTCAGAAAATTGAGTGGGAGGGATGTGCAGAGGGTTAAAAAAGAAAAAGTGAGAGAAAAGTGGATTTGAGAAGGGGAGCTGGCAATCTTTCATCAGGAAACCTGTTTGCTTTTCCCAGAATACCCTCCCATCAGATGGCCTCCGTCTAAGCTATAAGAGAGAAAACAAACAGGGTCCTCTCAGCCCCATATCAGGTGAACCCTGCTGGAGACTGAGAATAAAGGTTTCATATCGAGCATTATGTCGGTCAGAATTCGTTTCAGACAGTGCCGAATTACTACACGTGCCCGCCTCTTCAATCAACGTCCTCTCATCATTTTTCCATTGTTTATATACAAAATTGGGTGTGATAGCAGCTCAAATAGGAGAAGAAACAGCCGTGTACCATATAATATCATCATTCATGTCTCACACACTGCTGTACTGTAGGAGGAAACCGTAATACCACCTCACTCTCATTCCTTCTTTTCTATTCTTAAAAAGAGAGTATGATATGAATTATGATATTGTCATTAACAGGTATACATTTGAGTGGAGGATATCATACAGACATTGCCTTTTTGGAGGTGAAATATAACACTTGACATCCCCATGTGAGTTATTTATTTTCCCCAAGAGATAATATTTGTCCAAAAGTGTGCAGTGCTGAGGTAAAATATTGCTTCAGGGGGAAAATGTACCTCCCAAGGGACTGCCAAGTGGATCCCAACAATAGACAAGGCAATTTGTTATATAATATGGTCTACATGAATGTAAATCAATTCATTTTAGCCCCATTGGCAGTCAAATCAATTTGTGGAATTATATTACTTGACTTGACATCACTGCTCGCAGCTTAACAATTTTTATCCTCATGCATTAATCAAGTGTTATGACCAGTCACCGACCTGTATTCATGTAGACCATTTGATATAAAAAAATATTGCCCCAATTCATCCCAAAAGCCATATTGTGATGTGCCTGTCATGTATACAATGTTTGTTGTAATTAAATGACTGAGCTTCAACCAACCTTGAATTGTTTGTTATGTGTTTCAAACCTTGAAATGTTTGTTATGTGTTTCTAGCACAGTAAATAAGTTTCTTTTTCCTCAAGATTACTAATGATAGATAAATCTTTCTTCAGATACAGGTTTGTATTCTTGATATTCGTCCATCATATCTTTCCTCTTCTTCTTTTTTTCTTTTTTTTTGGGGGGGGGGGGATCAGGTCTGACGGTCTGTATACCATAAAGAGAATATAAATGTTGGCATTGCGTCATATACTGGCGATAGCTAAATATTGCTGCAGGAGATATTTGGATAGCACTCAACATGCCTGCAATCAGCAAACAACTTATTTTTGAAGTGTTTCATTCATATTTGTAGTTTTTCTTATTCTCTCGGAGCCTCTGTCCCTTCCCTGTATAAAGAGGAGAAAGCCGTATGAGTCCCTAAATGTTTTTGCATGGAAGTAAACATTTTAACCTGGAAGTATGAGTACACTTTACTTTCACCCTCTTATTTTTGTGACTCAAAATACAAGAGCTTTTGTGCATTTAAAAAAAAAATGAAAATACAGCCTTCGGAAGAACTTCATGGCTTGCTTATGTGTCTGATTATTTTCTCAAGTTTCACTGATCTACATCTCTTATTCTTCCATTTTCGTACAAAGTAACATAACGTCAGAATGAAATTTCCCTTGAATGGTTTCATTGCTGATTACATCAATGGCCTTAGAGCTAGCAACAGAAGTGGAAACTGGATTAGAGTGAACAGTAATGCCACTTGTCTTTACATGATAGTCCATTGATCAAACAACAACAACAACAACAACAACAAGAAAAAGCTGCAGGGGTGGAAGTGAGTAATTCTATGATGGGAAAAAAAATCCTCTCTAGTCTGGTTGAAAACATGCATATTTGTCAACCTCTTTAAGTACCTTCTTACAATGTGTACTTTGAATGTCTGTCACTACTTGTGCAGCAGTCATTCATTTAAATTTATAAATCCCCCACTTTGTAACAGGCTGCACCATGTTCAAACCTCAAACCTCCAAGATAAAGAATTCTTTTTTAGTTTCTTCCTGGAGGAAGGAGGCTGTAAGATGGGAAATGTCCGCATCTCTTTGTTTGAGCTGAGTCCGGTTCACCTTTGGAGTACTTTATTTACATCTGTCATCAATGCTAATTGTTACCAAGTTTAGCTGCTTCCGCCACCCATGCACTCATCATCACAGATTGTCAGATTTAGATACGACCTGAACGGTGCTCAAAATACCACAATAAAGATGTCTATTCCTGAATCCACAAACAAAGTCGAGAATTGGCCATATTAAAGCTAAAGAGGAGTGTGAACAGCCGAAAATTTTGTTATAGCCATGGTGGAGTAGAATCATGATATTTACGTATGACTATTTAATAGAACATTTGCAGTATTTTGTCTATTACTGTATATGCCGAATATTTCGTTAAGTTTCTATTTGTGTGAATTTCGCTAGTCAGGTGCTATTCGCCAATTTAAAAACACAAGAAAAAATTGACTCTGATCCTGACATGAATGTGATGTGTATGCATACATTTCTCTGCTCAGTGACTGTACTCCAAAATTGTGAATTTAACCACTCGCAGAGTCATCTGGAAGTCCTGATTCGCAAAAAATTAGATTTGCAAAATATATGGCATATACAGTTAGTTACAACGGTATTATGATAATTTCAAAGATACTTGTATGATAATTTGTATGATTCTTTGTATGTTTCCAGTTTTTGTTGTTTGTTTTGATTGCTGAATCAAATATCAAGCAATGTGCTCTCATTGTAATCCGCAATCACCTTTCTTTTTTTCATCCCCATCATTCATAGAATTTATTCAGTCCTGTAATTTGTCCCTTCATCTTTACTGTGACAGAGTTATCTCTTTTTATGGCAATGAAGATGCCAAACACCAGATACTCGATCACTGCATCGCTGATATTTTGACTCTCTCTGTCTTTTCCGAGTCTTACAGTCATCCTCCTCAATCTTGGTGCCATTGTTACCATTTGATGTGGTATAAAGGTGATCACGTGCATTGTCACGCTACCCCCTTACTTTTGGAGGTGGCTCGTAACGTTAGGAGATCCATCACGTTCTGGGTTGCGAGCCTAATGTAAACTTGGAAATTTCCACTTTGCAGACTTTTTCACGCCTCCGTTCAGCCTTCGTAGAAAGTGGTGTCCTAATTCTCTTCTTTAGGTTTTTGTATTCATTTATGTATTTATTTTGCTTACCACAGCACCTGGTGGTGGTAATGTGAGATTGTCTGAATGCTTTAAAGATCAGAAATCACTCTTATTTCTGTAGACACTGGAGAAATTTGTCTCTAATCACACCATTGAATATAATAGGCTTCCTAAATGTTTCCCCAGCAGACATGTTATGATTGCGTACAAAATAAAGAAGGTGGTTAGCAAGAATGCTGACAAAAAATCAATCGAAAAGTTTATCTGCATTTTTTCTACAAAGTATGCAGGATAAACGCATAGTGCAGAAATGTAAGTGCTCTGCTGATATACATATATAGTGAAAATTTACTTGAAGTTTTTTTTCCTGCAGCATTTTTCTGACTCTTAAACAGATAATTTGAATCAGTTTGAGATGCAGAGAAAATGACTTTAAATTCTCTCTTTTTTTTTCTCTCTCTGGATAAAAGTGCAAATTTAAAAGAAAAGTATCAATCTATCTGTAAGAAATATGTCCAAATGAAAAAAAAAAGAACAAAATGCAATGGACATGTGAGATTGAGCTGTTGTGAGTTATAAACATCTTAATACTATGTCGTAGTGCATGACCCTTTCTTGAAATCTTAGAGCTCAGAGCATCCTAAACACTCATATGATTGACTGAAATTACATAATCCACCTGAATTTATGGGGATTTCTTCCACACATAAAATTTTAGTCAGGAGCGTTGAAGGATTGAAATGAGCATGTTTGCAAATTTAATGGAACTGAAAAATACATCATTCACAACTTCTTTGGGGGGTCTGTCTGGGGTGAAAGGTCATACCCAGCCTTGTGTACGTGCAAATCAGCTTCTTGTTTCTCCCAGGGTCGGTATGGGTTTGGCCAAGAACTTTGACCCCCTCACATGTGTTCATGATCCAAATCATAATATCACGAAGTTCAACGGGTTCCTTTTCACAGTCAAGAGTTCAAAGCTCGCTCTTATTTTCTCAGAAGGTGCTACATCGGGCGGAGAATTTATCTTAACTCTTCCTTTGCCAACTCGTGTCAGGGATGCGATCACGTGCTGGAACAGTGGTACTTACTTTCACATGATATGAATTTGCAGAACTTGTTTAAAAGACACACAACACACTTTGTACTTCCCTGACAATCAGAAATAAATGTTGAAAAGAAGACATTAAAACAGGCATATCAATTCTTGCATTTACATGTAAGGAGGTGAATAGATCGTCATTTTCAATTGTTATACAGTGTACATTTTTATTTAACAGCAAATATAATAGTATACCATTGCATAAGTCTGTGGGGATTTTCTATTTTTATGGGGATGGAAGGCAATGTAGGCTTTTAAGTGTGTGTTTAAGTAACTGTTACTATGGCAACAATCATGACATTTTGATTCTGATTTATTTTGATCTCAGTTGTAGTCACTCTTCATTTTTCGGGTAAAAATTAACATTCTCTTAAGTTCAACTCATAATTCACTTAAGAAATCAATAGCAAATAACAACAGGTGTTTGATTTCATCAGGATAAATATTTACGCAACCAAGATATTGACTAGTTTTAGCTCTCTTAGCAGCTCCTCTAACATCCAGTGTGCGGTATCTTGTAGAATGCTGTCGTATGCAAACATCTCTTTTTCCTTCACTGAAGTGGTAGTTCAAGCAAAATATTCTCACTGACACTGATTTTTTTTTTCCCGGGGGGGGGGGGGGGGGGGGGGCCTCAGGATCGCCCAAACACAAATAGGTTGTGTTTACCATAGCCCTTTTTGATGTGTGTCACTTTGGAGTTTAGGATGCATGTTTAAAGAGATGATGGAATGTGAGGAAAACCCCAGGGCTTCTGTTCGATGATGAATTTTGACCAAATGAGAGACGACTTGCCATCAAAACAAGTAAGGTGTGCCATCCAGCATTGAGGAGAAAACAGATGCAGCCCAAGCTCCGCCATCCATATTGAGCAGCTCCTACTAATCCAAGCTATCCCTTGAGGGAGTCCTATCAAACGTGCCTCATACCAGTCGCCGTCCCTCCGTCTCCCATTTAGCTGGCGTCACCCACCAATGTATGGCGTGTTACCCTAACCAGTCATAGCCTGATGTTTTCAGACTTTTTTTTTTCTGTGTGTGGAGCTTGATTTCATGAATATGCATTCATTTTTTGGGGAAAAGAAAAGCCTTTAATTTACGCTATTACAGACTGCTGAAGGGGAGGTGTTGAAATTAGCAACCGTAATATACATTTGTACCCTTGATGGACGGACGGGGGCGGGTGGGGGGGGGGGGGGAATATTCACACCTACATGTATCTTCACAGGTAGTAATAAGTTAACACTGGCCATAAGTTGATATGAGGCAAGAGATTTTTCTTTAATTACAATAATATTTGTAGTCCATTTTTGTCAACTTTGGAATCATGGAATATTAAGGTACATTGTCACATCTGGGGGCGGGGAGGGGGGGCGGGGTTGCGGTTTGCCGGAATATCTGACAATGTATAAGGAAAATGCAGTTACATGTACCGGTATTTGCCATTCTGTGAGAGCCACCTGAATAGACATTTGAAGCTAAAAATGATGTCCTTCTGTAGTACAGTGCCAAACATTACTTCACAAGGTATATTGTCCATGTTTCTTAGAATTTGAGTTAAAATGACTTGAAATCACATGATATTTTAAAGCAATATCAAAGTATATACATATATATACTATAAATTTATTTTGGAATTCAAGGTTCATCACATATTTCAGGACATTTATGTATGGTTGAAGCTACCGTTAGTAATTGATTAGTTGATCATTGATTATAAACACTATCTTTGCTGAGCCAGACTGGGGTGCTAACAAGGTGAGAAGAAGTTCACGGTGATCTGCAATTACTCAAAACAATACTATGAGAGTCTCAATGTCATTGATAAAGTCGGCTAACCTTTGGTCCTCTGTAGTGACTTCACTTTGCATTTTTGTTGGTCATAAAATGTCTTTAATTTCATGTTTTTCTATCGGAAGTACTCTTCTCTTCTCCTTCAATATACTCCTTCAAGGACATGTCCCTAGTATACTTGGGCAAGTGTCTATGGGAATTGCTGGTGATAGCATAATCAGCCCGTCCTCAATGGGTTAAGGACAGTGTTTTTCTACATCTTTGGATACCAAGGAAGCCAATAGTATAAAGTCAATTTTGTGTCAGTCAGTTTTTTGTTGTTTTTCATGCATTGCACGTGAGAAGTCTCACAAATCAAAGGGAGATATCCTGGTAGCATGACCACAACCAAGACAATTTTACGAGCTTTAGCTAACACGTGAGATGGTACGTGATATTATGTTCAGGCATAAGCGGTCTTTTCTGTTGCCTCATTCCATCTATGATACAGGTCTTTATTCTGATTTTGCCCATATCCATCCATTGAACTGCATGTGCTTGATTTACAATTAGTTAAAAGCTATTTTTGATTTTGTCTAAATTTTCAGTAATTGCAACAGATTGACACATTTCCCTCCATCAAAGTAAATAAGTGCAGCCTAAGTCGTTTCTAGTAGATATTGAGTTTTCTATCACTCCTCCATTCAGGATATTTAAATGGACATTTTTGTGTTTTGAAGCCAATAGGAAAATATTTTGTGCTTTCAGAGAAAATGGAATGAATTTAAAGAAAGCAAATGTGTCGATAATGATGTACCTCATCCCTAACCTTGAAAAGAAATGGGATGAGATCTATATTTTTGTAATGCTAACACAATACTTGAGAGTACTTGTGATGTTATTATCAATGAAGGTTTCTTCCTTTAACCCATTGAGGACGGATTGATTTTGCTACAACAGACATTTCCCATAGACACCTGCCCAAGTATACTCTGGACTGGTCTTCTATGGGTTAAGCAGGGAATTTATCAAAGAATGTACGTTACGAAATCTCATGCCCCACCTGTCTCATCTTGTGACATCATGACCATTTATCCATGGCTGAATGTAGGTCAGAGGAACAAACCTCCACCAATAAGTCCTGTTGATGATGTATCCATGGTATTGCTATACTTGACTGGGGGGAGATCAAATAGCCACAACTGTGTCCAAATACCCGATCGCATCCCAGAACGCAGAGGGCGACGAAAGTTCGACCGAAAGTGGTCCCTTCTATTTCTTTGTCCAGCGCTGGTTATTTGCCTGAACTTGGGAGACCTGTGTTTGTTGTATCTGACCCATGTGTTTAGAGACTGGTATGATTACTTCTTTGATAAGTTGTCAGTTGTTTTTTTCTTCTTCTTTTATGTCAGTTGTGTTTGTCTCTGAAGAATATGATTGATTTGGGGCAAGTTTTCTTTCAAGTTTTGTATTACGTATATAGATCTTACAAGCTACAAGTAGTGTGGATAGAATGACGGACAAAACGAGTGACAGATAAACAAATATATCAATTTGTTTGTTTGTTTGTTTGTTTGTCTGTTTATTTGTTTACAGATACTTTCCTGCATTTATTTCAAAAGATATGTTAATAGCAATAATATGATATGAACAACAGAGTAATCAGTTGATAAACAAATGAAAACAGCAGTATACTGTAAAACATTATATATTCGCGGCATGAATTTTTTCGCGAATTGGAGCCGATGGCCTATTGTGTGACATGAAATTTTTGCGAACTGCTACTGGCATTCGATGCATATAGTGTAGACAAGAACTTTCGCGTACATTTTGATTTCGCGAATCTTCGCGCTCGCGAAATTCACGAAATTAAAATGCATGCGAACATTCCTCGTTTTACAGTACATAGATATATTCATAACCAAACTTTGAAAATGAATATACAATTCCATTAATACTGTTGTAAGCAGTTGCTTGATGGATAAGTGTTGCTTGATGATAATTTGATCTGCCAAGAGTCACATTAACTGGTATAGAATAATAAATCAAGAAGTGAAGTGAAATTGTGTGGCTGTCTGTATGCTAATGTACAGTGAGTAGATTGTGTGATGCTCATGCTACTGATATTCTGTTCAGTAAATCCCAATGACCCTTAAACGAGTGTTAAACAGCTGGTATTTCCATGCCTGTAGCACAATGTAATGACATGATTAAAGTGGAATTATCCCTTTTTGGATTGTGATGCAAAAATCTACTTATTTGCCACTGTTTTACTCATAGCTAAGAAGAAAAGGAAAGAAAACAATAAGAGGTAAATCCCTTGGCTGTAAGCAAAGAACATTTGAGCTCTGAACTGTGCCTACCTAAACAATAACCAGAGCAGGACCCTAGACATCTACAGTACACCCCCACACTTTATTAAAATATTACAAAGATTTTTTTTTTTCTTATTCAGGTGCTATTCACGCACACACTGCATGAGGCAAATTATTCATTGTAAGAGTTTTAAAGAAAATGAGGGTGGACTGATTTTTTTTTTCATATTGTGATGCATATTAGTGCATATCAGTGACAAAAGTAAAAAAGTATACATGCTTGAGATGAAACTGAATTTTTTCCAAAAAAAAAGTTCAGTTGGTTTTAATCATATATTGAATTTTACAAATGATGATGTCATGAGCCTCAAATCACTCCTTAGGATTTGAAAAAAAAACTTCCCACCTACAAAGTTATTGCCAGAGTGTTGCGATACTACCATAATACTACCATTACTTTATGCAAAAGACACAGAACATTCTTGCTAGTTTCGCTTTGTATAATTAACAAGAAAAGAAAAGAAATTCTGTGAATATCTTTCAGTGAGTCAATTGGAGACTAGCAATGTGATGACATCATTACTTCAGCTATTTGGCACACAAATACATTTATGTGGTTATGACCAGCATTACTTATAAATCTTCTTTAACTAGTTGAGACTTCAATTTCCATAACTTTCTCATGTTGCATCCTCCTTTCAGGGAAATCTCCATGATTCTCCGCATGAAAGTAAATGTGAAAATTATGTAGCATTGCACTTTAAAGGGATGGTATGGTTTTGGTTGAGATGGGGCTTCAGGTTTCCTACTTTTTTGTGAGATGTTCAGAAACCTCTTATGAAATAGGAAAGAGCATACAATTCTTGAAATTGGTTTTGAAATGGGTGAGATATCCAGAAAACAAAGAGGTCCTAATAAAGGTTGGGACCTTCCTTATATTTAGACCAATTTGTTTTACTTTGTTTATTGATATCTCAGCCATTTCAAATCAATTTTCATCAATAATAAACTTTGAATACCTCTAAGAATTGTATCTTCGTTAACATTTCATAGGTGGTATCTCATTATCTCATAAAAAGTTAAAATCTGAATCCTCCATCTCAACCAAAGCTATGACATGCCTTTAAAACGGTGAGATGACTGTGAGATGAGTGCCTCATGTGCAATACAAGAGGGTGAGGAATGTTGTCACCAGTATCTCATGCTGGGTCTAATTCTCGCCCCTTCCCTATCTCCTCATCCTGATGATGTCTATGATGATGTTAGCTGGGTTGCCGTGGAGACGGATCTGTCGCCAAGACTCCAGTCATCTTTAGAGGAGGGGGAAAAGTTTGGAGCTCACCATGGGTGGTTGTGGCAGCTTTCGAGCTCAAAAGATGGAGATTTAGTCAGTTTTTTAACAAAATTTGGGATGAAGGAGAGGACAGATGCTAGCTCAAGATCAGACTTGGGTGAAATGTCATGGCAACCACCCTAGCGACATAGTCTGACAAATTCCATCATGTTCCAGTAACCTTACACTTATTTCATGGTCAAGACAATATTCATTTTCTCTCAGTCAAATCTGTGGAGGTATATTGTTCCCTGTCCTATGTATAGTGCATGTCTGCATAATGTCTTGTAATTTGCAGACCTGTCTCTCTGTCTGTCTCTCTGTGCATGTGTACTGTATGATTATGGTCAGCTTGTTTGTTTGTTTGTTTGTTTGTTTGTTTGTTTGTTTGTTTGTTTGTTTGTTTGTTTGACCGGTGTTTGACTGTATCGTACCCACTTCTTCACCATTGTCTTGAAGGTATCTATTGTAGTAGTACCATGAAAAAGACATGGGTGTTTGGGGGGGGGGGGTGATGGTGTTGTTGTTGTTGAAATATTATGTGTTTTCTAAAGGTAGGGTGCATTTTTCTGTGGACTCTTTCTCATTATTGATACAGTAATACTGTATGGTGTTTCTTCTGTATTAAAGTCTTCCTTCTGTTTGTATACTTACAGTGTATGTGTGGGATAGTAGTTGTTTTGTTGTTCATTGTATCTCAGCACATGCAGATGTACATTATGATTGTATTCATGAATGAAGAATGTTATACACTTGCAATTTAAAGCATGGTTTTCGATATATATGTTAAGCTGAGTCCATACAAAGAGGAAAGTTGCACATTTTGGCAGTTTTAGAATGTACATTTATATCTTTCAAGTGCAGTACGTGACAGAATAACCCTGGTCAGATTTTGTGAAATTGTGCGTAGTTAACTTTTTGTCGTTTGAGCATGTGATTACACTACTGACAAAACTACACACATAGTGTGAACATGAAACTCCTGGTAGTGTCGATCTCTAGCATGCATATGTTCCACATATTAATAGGCAAAAACTGTATGCCCTCTTTGAATATCAAAAGTTCAAACACACAACAGGGAGCAAAATAATGTGCGTAAACTACACGACATGGATATAATTACATTGTACGTGACAAACATCTCGAAGTTTTAGCCGTGCATGGCCACACTGAACAAGACTATGTGCACATGGACATTTCGAGAAGTGAAAAACTTCCCAAAAGTAAGCAGGAAGTTTTGCTCGAAAGTTTCAAGAAGTTTGTTATCAGACTGTCAAGACTGCAAGAAGCAAAATACGGGGAAGAGAAATTATGCGAAATTTCACATTGTCTGACCGGAGCTATAGTTTCCATTATCTTAGCTGTACAATATATACATCATCTACAAATAAGGACAGATATAACTCAAGTATATTCACTCGATTTCAGCACATCAATAATTTTAATATGTCTATCAAAATCTGTATTACATTTCTTTCATATATATATTTATACGCATTGATAAAGTATCGTGTGAATACATAATACTATACACTGCAAATCTCACATGACTGTTAACACAAACATGGTTATATACAATGTTTCAAATACAGATAATATTCAATGAATTTGTGCAGGACATCGACATCATTGTTCCCTCAGCCTTTAACATCAGACACTGATTATTTGTGTCTTCATGTTGTTGATTGTTTTGCGTACAAGCAAAGCTTCCACATATCGTCAGCTGAAAACCAGAACAGGGCTTTATCACAATGGGGTGGGGGAGGGGGGGGGAGGGGGGGGAGGGGGTATTGAGGTATTGGTACATGTACTGTAAAAGTGGATTTTTTGGCGCGACTAATTTTTCGCACTTGGCCGGGTCAGAAGAGTTTCGCTTGTTTTTAATTCCGCGGAATCAAGACGTCATGCACAGGAACATATGGCAAGCAAAAATATTCGCGGGCTTTTATTTTCGTGCTAGTTTCTGGTTGCGCGAAATGCGCGAAAATGTCAACACCGCGAAAATTTCCACTTTTACAGTATACAGTTATGTTATACAGCTCAATCTCTTCTACATAATGGTGGCAATTTCAAATTATTTTCATTTTCAGCAAAATGTTGCAAATTAAATCCACGGGGGTGCTATTTTACCCTATATTTGGAACAGTGATAATAGATCTACCCACTCTTGATTTAGAAAATAAACTTTTTATTTCATGAAAATTGATTGTTTAATTTTTATTTATGCTCAAAATCTTAGAACACAATAGTGCCTTTCTGGTTGTCAGCCGATGATATGTACTTTGTGGCAATGCACTTGCTTGTAATCCATCAAGTCCCTTTCTTGCATTAGCCTACCAGTCCCTGACAAAGGCATTATCTCATCAAGGCAATTTACAGCAGAGTACATTATATGTCAAATACCATGTCAAACGACCACTTAAGTTCAGCAGTCGGAACAGGAAAAGCTCCTCAATATCTGTCAATGTGATATCAAGCTCAAATGTAAAAGCCTTCACAAACAAACACATCAAAGGGGCTTTCAATAGAAAATGATCTCTTCTTCAGAGATTGTAATGGAATCTCTTCTTTTCTTTCGATACATTCCATTTGAGGTTGTAATATAAATTGTCATTGATGAACACAACCTAGGTGACCTTCATAGGGACAGGAAGATGCTTGAAGGACAAGTTCATCTTATGGAATGTGGATTGAGTGAATGCAGCAATATCAACCAAACATGCCAGTGAATGTATGAGGGAAACTGGTCAATCCATATAAAAGTTTATGAATTTCTATAGTTTCTATGCAGTCACTGCTGGATGAGAACTCCGGGTTATGATGTCACGTGAGTAGAATAATATAAGGAAAATGTGAAGAGAATATCAAAAAAATTATTTTTTGTTTCATAATTCTTTGTATTTATTTCTTTACATTGTTTTATACATGTGACAGCACATGCTGCAGTAGTCTTCTCAACTAGCACTGGTGGTACTAAAACTTCAAAAATTTATGACTTTTGAACAGATTGTCTGATTTTCCTCAAACTTTCACTGATGTGTTCTACTAATATTGCTGCATTCTCTCTCAGTCCACATGCATATTAAAGGTGAACTTGTCCTTTAAAGCATTCCAAGGTTATAAGTCTGGTGAAAGTTGAGAAAAGGTTTGCTAAATGGGGCTCTGATTTTTGTGATGCAAATGTTTCACTGAGATGCTAGCATGTAATTTGTTGAATCCTCCAGCCAAAGCTACAGTGAACCTGGTTCAGTCAATACAGTCGACTCCCATTAAAATGAAGTTCTTGCCTGGGACTAGCTGTATTCTTTTGTTATATCGAAATTTTGTTATAACCTAAACAATAAAAAATACAGAGCTGATAATGTTTTGGCCTAATTTTTTACTTCCTTGTAACCGGAATTTTGTTATAACCATGTTCGTTATAGCAGGAGTGCACTGTACTCAGCATCAAGAAATGCTCATAGCTGTACTCTTTCTTAAGTGGTACCAAAGCTAAGTAGTCTCTAAAACTCTCTAGCCCTACTCTGTAATTTGAGCGGGAAACTGCTTACAATAAAAGCTATTCCATTATCGTTTCAAATGATTGAATGTGCAAATACCTAAAATTGGCTTGATCTTTTTTTTTAACACGCAAGATTGAAAGGAATAGTTCATTAGTTCATGTATGAGGAAGACCTTGTTCGCTAAATTACCAGCACAAAAATGGGATTATGAGACTTGATCATTTAGTTCTCTGTTCACTGAAGATGATGTGAATACTGAGTAAATTGTCCAACATTTTGGTCATGCACTATGTAGGGCCTAGCTATTTCCTGTCAAGTTGTGTATTGTGAAAGAATGTGTACTCCTCAACATTTATTTGATTTTTTTTTTCTTTTCCCCAATGGTATATGACTGATGAATGCCATTCTTGACCTTAGATATACATCATGCTGTATGCCTTGTCAAAAATAGACTTATCAGTGTTTATTCCGCAGTTTCTGCTTGGGAGTGATTTATAATATGCAGTCACGATAAACTCAACAGATAACTACTTCTGTTGTCATAGACAGCTGGAAATGCTGTGTGATTCAATTGAAATTGCTTCTGTGCATGATAAAAGCTTTTCATGCATTATTTGATGCTCTACTGAATCTGGCTTAGACAATGACTTACTTGTATTATTGTAATTATTATTATCATTTATTTGGCATTTGTAAGACAATGCAAGTGGTAACAGATAAACAAACCAAACAAGCAAATACAAGGATACAAGATGTCAGGCTTTCCCTGGTGCGCTTCCCTAAGTTGCCCAGTTGGAAAAAAGCAATAAAAATCACGATGGCCCTTGGGCCTATCTAACCAACTTAAGGAAGCGCATCAGGGAATAGTTGAAACACACACACACACAAAAAAAAAACTCTATACAAATAATTTCAAATTGAGTATGTACACCAGGTGAATTATTGTACATACAAACTAGAAATATTACTGTGCTGAATGGTATTCATCCCCCCCCCCCCCTCCAAAAAAAAAAAATGTTCTGTGTGTTATGGCTACCAAGACCAGTCATTTAAAGAGTAACAGCAAAAACAGAATACCAGTTATCTGGTAAAATCAATCATAATCCTCCATAAGACATGTCCTGCAGCTTCCAGAGATTGAAATCAGTTGAGTAGCAATATTCTGGTGATACAGAGACCTGAAAATAGTTGGTAAAAATCCACTCCAAGCGAGCATCCAATTTTTTTTTCTTTCTCTCATTTTCTGCACTCGGCTTGTTTTTGGTACTGCATAAAAAGCTATGATTTGGTATTAGTTTTATGTATTTAAACTTCGAAAGAATTATGCATGTGTGTGTGTGTGTGTGTGATTCATTCATTTCTATCAATATCACACATGAAATTATAATATTCATCACAGAATGCCGAAATAGGCATTGATTATCTAAATCAAAGACGAGGTGCCCCTTTGGCTGGTGTGTCAGACTGTTCCTGTAAACAGCAGTGGATAAGGATTTGATATGGTACTGAAAAAGCACTCTTTACTCTTCAGAAGTGACATTATTTCTTGTCTCCTGACTTTGAGTGATGGAAGCAGTTCATACTCTTAACATGTATGCATCAACAATGGATTGGAAATGAATAATAGTGGTACAGTCAGCTCACCTCAGTCAAATCTACAGGGACTGGAGAAAATTCCTCGACCAACTTGAATTTCACCTTACGCAATAGAATTAACACATGGTTATATCAATTTGGGGTATAACTTTTCTTCGATTTAGCCAGTTTTGTTTTATTTGTGTGAGGTGGACTTTGGCGAGGTTGACTGTATTTGGTTCTGTGCCATGAGTAGTTTTGACTCTAAAGCTTAAAATTGCAAAGATTCTCTGTTGAAGACCAAGTGTACTTCCTGTGTTCTTATAAATTATATACAGTGCTGTTTAATGAATGCACTTTGATTAGTTCGATCAATCATCGCGCTCCTTTCAGAACTGCATTCTGCCAGCCGTAAATAACCAGTACTTCCACAGCAGGAAAGGGCATGCTTGATAAATGTCTCTTTTGCAACCCTGAAAATTAGATTTCTTTCCTAGTAACTTTTTAAAATAGAGGTAGGTAATTCAGACCATTCCTCAAGATGAAAGAACTGGAAACTTCTTTATGATGGAGAAGGAAATAATACGATAGATCCAGTGAATTCATTTAGATCCGAAAGAATTCCAACCATTTATTCTCTATAAAAAGGGGGCATATTCTTGAGTGACATCCGGTTGTTTTTTTTCTTTCTTTTTGAATTTCTATTTGAAAACTCACATGTGTATTTCCGTGAGATTTCATATGCCATGTTGGGTGACATTCTCCAACAATATAAAACTTGTGATGTTTGCAAAAGGGATATCTGACCTTTAAAGGTAATCTGCCGAGTGACTGCTGTCTAAAATAGACAGCCAGCCATCCCTTTTGCTTCTACCGCAGTCCTGAGGAGTATCAGAGTATGAATCGCTGCTTAATACCCACACCCTAAAATGGCACGACCTTGTAACTCAAAATAGATGTTGCTAATTTTGTCCTTGCCCACTGCAGTTTTCTGTGCACTATGCAAAGTGATCACAAGTTTCCTCACTCCAGTGTCATTTTTTTAAACATAATTAACATGACTAGAATTCATGTGGGCCCAATAAAAGTGTGCAAGATTGCAAATGCTGAAATAAAAAGAAAAAATAGAACACACATACAAATTGTACTCAGACCTGAATTTTGCATAGAGCGTGAAAAATCATGCTATTCCTTTAAAAGTGCACGGTTGCCTACCTTGTAAGCAGCACTTCAGTACTCTGAGGGCTGAAAAGGCTATTTTTGGTGGATAAACAGTATTTTCACCTTTCCAGCAATAGACATGTGAAGGAATATAACTTTGGAAAAACAGTATTTTCCATAAAACCTGTAGTATTTTTTGGTAGAAAAACAGTACTGAGTACTGCAAAAAAAAGTGAGAGATGGCATCTCTGTTAGTATGTGGCAATAAAATCTGAAGTTTTATATCATTGAAATGGTGTTATTTTCATATCAAAGAACGTATATTTCTAGTCATTTCTTATGAAATGTCATCCTTGATATTCTTTAGGTATGTTTTTCTCCTTTACAGTCATATTCATGTGACCTGTTGTGATGTGTATGGGTGGGATAGCACACTGGTGTATTGTCAAATGGACAGCTCAAATAATGACATTATATTCTAGCACACAGCGAGCTGCTTTGGGGTAATAACAGTCTTGTGGGAAATCAAAATAGTGAGAAATGAGATAAGAGGGATGTGCTAAAATCTGCTACTTATACACAAAACAATAATAACAATGTCCCTGATTTGCAATAAAAATTGTACTCTCTTTATATTTCCATCTCTTTGGGAGTTCTGGCAATATTCAGGTAAGGAAGGAAAACATTTGAAGTGAATATGGAGACAGTTTTAATAGTGAACATATCAGGAAGATAAGGAGTACCATTCACAAAGTCCAATCATATTTTGAGGTCTGACACTAAGTGTGAGCCTTGGTATTCATGGAGTCCTACTGATACCATCCTAGATTGAAGTTTCTTTAATCTGAATATGTTTTGGCTGAGCATCAATATACCTCTCATGTCCGCTAGCCAGACGGCTTCGCCTCTGTTTCTTCTGAAAGTTGTTTGAGGTGCGTGAAAACATTGATAGAACACTCCTGCGAATTTTGCGCAGAACTACGAAGAATCCGACGCGGAAGGATCTGTGTCCAATGCTGTAGACCACACAGTTCAAGAAGCTGTTGACGATGCCAAGCCATGAAAAGAAGAATACGGCCCCTGGTGGAATATTGATGTTCATGATACCTCGTAGGGTTTTTGTGACAACAAAAGGAAGCCAAGTCACATAGAATGCGCTGATGATAATCAGGAAAATTTTTGCAAGGAGGCGTTCATACTTTCCTCTGCTACCCTCGCAGTGGTGTGCAGACTTGAACATCATTTCCGAGCGTTCAATCTGTTGTGTTTGGTCGAAGCAGACCTTGAGGATATGGGCATAGCAGAACGTTGATGTAACCAGGGCCGGCACGACAAGAACCGAGATAATGAAAAATGAAAACGCCACATTTTCTTCCCAGTGGAGCGAGCACTCGTAGCTGTGATCGTTGTAGTGGAATGTTCCCCAACCAAAGAGAGACGGCATGAAAATACCAGCACTGATGGCCCACACTGCTATGACGATAATCCTGGCTTTAGTCTTGGTGAGAATCGTACAGTATCGCAGCGGCTTTTTGATGGCGATGTAGCGGTCAATGCTCAGGCAGGCGAGTCCGATGATTGACACACCAACAGCGACCGCCAGAACATAGCCTACCATTGCACAGCTGATGTTACCGTAGGGCCACTCCTGGACAAACCAGGAATGGATGGAGAAGGAGCAGCACACACCCACTCCAAGGTCAGCACAGGCCAAAGACTTGATAAAGATACCTGTTGCATTGTCCAGCGCCTTGGTGTAATGAAAGACAATGAGCACTGTGATGTTCCCAATGATTATCATTATACAGGTCACAATCATCATCAGCAGGGATAGCAGCTTGACCACCCTGTTCTCAATAGGTGCAACAGCAGTGGACGTAGTATTCCAGTTGTCCACTGTCAGGAGGTCAGTCTCAACAGATATCAGGGATTCGGCTGTGGCCCTCAGGATGTTTGGCCTCCAGCTCATGTCGCTGTCGTACACGAGGCTGGTCGCGTTCAGTGTTTGCGTGACGTAATCCATGACTGGACTCACTGAGTCCGCCAGCCAGATACCAGTGCTTCCAATGGTCACAGATTCCATCCCACAGCATTCATAGATAGTCAAGAGTTAGTCAACTTTTCCTTTTACTCTCTGTGATAGAGGACGTGTAGTTCTCACAAGCACATACTCATTGCTGTCTTATCTGCTGTGCTGTAGTAGCTTTTGTCAGTAGGGAACCATATGAATGTGATGATGAAGGCAATTTGCTGTGAGACCAAACAAAGCTCTTCCTTTGCTTGCGTTATCACTCATGTGGGACGAGCACTGTGAGGTTCAAGATCACCTTGTTTGCTGGCCTTTTGTACATATCTGCTGGTGACAACAATAACCTTACCAGGGGGTAGTCCCACCTCCCACAAAGAACTGAACTATGGTGAAATCCACTGTGCCAATCCTGTCAGATATTCCAAACTTTCTGGCATTTGTTTGTGTGCATGCTGCCTCTCTAGCAATGAGCTATAGTGTTGCCCAGTTTGCGATGATTCTGTGATCCTTTCGGTAGCGATGAGTGGATGTGATTGGCCAGTTTTAGCTTTTATGCTTTGCAGTACAGGTAATCCACTTCTCTGTTTCTAGTGAGCGCAGAAGACCGATCCATTGGACACATCCAAAATGATATTCACCTTCCAGTCAGCAGATGCTTCACTGTGGAGAGATGAGACAAAGCAAAAACAATTTGCAGAAAAAAAGTTACAATTACTGCAAAAGACCTTCGTTGTGCCACTTTTTAAGGTTAAAATGGAAAGGAAAAAAAGACACAACAGTGAGTAGCAATCTAGTTTTGAAAAGGAACCTAGCGATAACTATCGGCGGGAGATGTCAGCAAAAGCCGCAAGAGTCAAGGTGGTGAACTGAGCAGGTGTTGATCAATGTGAGCCCAACTCTCAGAACACTGTGAAAACTGATCAAACTTTTGCCTGGTGAGAAAGGGATATCCTTGGATGTGGGTCACTGACGTCAGTTTCTTTGATTTTATGACAGTCGCGGGTGGTGGGTGGGAAGAGCTGATTTGTCTCAGGCAAACAAAGAATTTTCACTCAATGCAATTATCAGGCCTCCCTAAATGTTTGGCTACGATTTTGATTGGAACTTCCATCCAGCTAATCGGTCTGATTTTGTCCTAGTTCTGGCTTAGCATGGTTGATGTCTGTTCTCAAGCAAAGAACACTTGTTTGTCAGACTTGAATTCTGAATCATTTAGTTAGGTTGCAAAGTTGAACAATCTTTGTCCAATTATGTGCCCTGGAAATAGATTAATCATAGACAATAGCCGAGGTCATTGGCCTTTAGATGGTGGCATCATATACTAAAACACAGTGGCATTATGCCCCTACACTCTGTAAAAGGAAGCTAATGTTGGTCTGGTGCACAGCCAAAGCCATATCAGACTGCTGATGAGCAGTAATTGTGACTGTGTTTTACGACTGAGCAATCTGCAATGTTCGAATATTTTGTTCATATATTTTGTTGTTAATAATGTCAAGCCATCTTTTAGACAGGAAGGTTACTGTCTGTCAGACTTATCTGTCATAATTTGTACATCCTACGTGCCAAAGTTGATCTCTCAATTTTTTTTTAACTTACGTATTACTCCTCTCTGTCAAAATCTCCCAGTTTTCACTAAATATTGTCTAATGAAGTTAGTATATTAAAAAAATTTTCACATTTCCTTCTGGAGCTCCTCACAGATTTTGTATTTGTTTAACAAATTTTTTTTTTCTGTTTATGTGGCCTTCGGTAGTTTCGTTTCTCCTAGACATATCACATAATAAACAGGACACCCAAAGATCTGTGCGTTACAACACACTCTCTGTAATTTGAAGATGTTGCGATCATGTTTATGTTAAAAGTCTGATAGCAGTCTGCCCCGCCCCTTTTTCAATACAGGTGTTTGTAATGAAAATATATGATGATGTCAATTAGATCAACTTCCCATCATGCGTAATATTTTTGGGGGTGGGCGGTCACTTTTCAGTTCTTTCCCCTTTTCATAACCTCCACTGAAATAAAATTTATGACTTAATGTCATTGAAATGATTCATGACATACATGTATTTCAAAGTTTGTATAAATACGGAAGGATGTGAGTCATTGGCATTTACCTCAAGACTGGGTGAATGTGAGCCAGGAGTCAGTATCCTATGACTGTATTAGCATATATGACCATATCATTTACACTGCTTGTCAAAAATTGTCCTCAGAGAGGGATTCATGTACATAAAGGCAAAGACTCAATCATTCATGGTGTCATGTGATTGTCAATTCAAAAGGAGGATTTACTCTGACACAAAAAAAGTTCAGTGTAATAAATTTTGTAGTGAAGCGGAGGTAACAGGAAGAAAAGAACTGAAGAAGTCAAGCAGATATTACAAAGTTACAGACATGTAAGTTCCTTACTGGTGAATATGCTGACTGACAGTACACAAATATGAGTTGTTGTTTTTTAAAGGCTATTTAAATCTCATTTCCACATTTCTAAAATTCAGTGGAAAGAAAAAGACTTTTTGGGGGGCTGCTTTTTTAGCTCATTTTGCAACTGGTGCCTTGATTAGTAAAAAAAAAAAAAAGTAGCTTAATCATAGAATTGAAGATATGACTGGAATATAGACCTGGTATTGAGGTCTCTTCTTCTGCTTTTCCTATGATAAGGACCTTGCACTCTGGGACAACAGAGAAATACTTGACAATGTTTGATCTTTTATTCACAATCCAGGAATAGAAATGAATGAAAATGGAAACTCATGACATAGTTCAATGAACACACCATGACTACTATGAAGTCATTAATTACCAAGTGTACTGCAAGATGAAAAAAACAACAACAATATGAAATGTAAGCAACATTTTAAACATGTTTGAAACTTGTTGTTTTGTTTTTTTGCAAGAGCTCATGTGAAGGGGACTAGCTGCCTTACATTTGTACAAGTGATAAAAGCACTCTGTGTACATTGTTATTTTTGCTAGTATCATCTGTAATTTCCTACCTTGATAGAAAAATGATGAATCAGCTTGCTTGATTCGCTGACAAATGTCCTTTCACGTCATGGTCTTCCCAACACGTTCTGGCACCATTCACTATTCATTTATCGGAGATGGGTTCGAAGAGCTGTAGCATAGAGCATGCACTCTCACTGTAGTGGTGGAGGGTTCTCCCTAACGAGGTGCACTGGCGCAGTACATGTGGCAGGTTTACAGGCTCTGAGCGATGGGCTGTGAGACAATCGATGCTGGATTGGAGGAAGAGGGGGTGGGGGTGGGGGTTGAGGACGATGTCGGAGAAGGGGGTGGAGGAGTTTGATTTTTTTTTTTGGGAGGGGTATAAGTGGTGTGAGGGCTGAGGGGGTTGATTGGGTAAAGGGGGCAGGTTAGACGAGGTAGTAATGATTGAGGGAGGTGGGGTTGATTCGGGGGGGGGGGGAGAATTAGGTGGGGGTGGTAGGGGTGAAGTAGGTTGATTTGGAAAAGGGGGATAGGGGGGAAAAGTGGGATTGGGAATGAGAGGTTTCCAGTCAAATCGGTCAGGGATTCCTGCGAGGTGTAGTGGATGTAGGTCAGTGCTGAAGAAGGAGGTAACTGCAGCTAATGGCAGACTCACTGGAGAGTAGGCAAGTCTTGGCTGTCATGTCCGATCTCCTCCATTGTCAACTGTGAAAGTGGACAAAAATAGAAAATCAGGTCTAGCTTATCTACTGCCCTCATACTGCCTGGCAAAGTTTAGACTATCCCCCCCCCCCCCCTCCATATATCACACAAAGAGAATCACGTACTAGACAAAAGCTTACCATCTCATCCTCACCTCACCTCCTCCCCTCTCCTTCTTAGTCACCAGCAAACACCTGTCAAATTTTGCAATATTTCATGTCTTGATTCATATCCTTATTCACTCAGATTATTTTGTAATCATTTTGTAGTTGATTATAACTGAAGATAGCACAAGTCCTCTCCTGTGTCGTATACAGTTTTCGGCAGTTCACATCCCCTTTGCTGTCTTATCCATCACTTGCTTTTACTCTGTATTTTATGTAGGCATACTTAGTATATGTGTATATTTCAACTCTCTTCCACACCCCTTTTCTAAGTATTGTCAGACATACTCTTTGTGGTTATTCATTTTACTGATTCTTATAAGGTAAGGTAATTGAAAGTGTAAATCCAGACATCCCCATCTATTATTGTACATACATGTTCATTTGTGTGTGTGTGTGTGTGTGTGTGTGTGTGTTTTATTTGTTAGCTTTGTTCACGTATCACATCTCCCTTCTCGTTTTCACATTTGTACGTAAAAGTAACTTGCTCTAATTACAAATTATGTCCCTTTACGCCTCAGAATAGGTCACTAGGTAGGTGGTGCATTTCAAATGCTGTGATATTAATGTTATAAATATTAAGTCCTTCACCAATAAAAACAAAATCTGAGTTGTGCATTGACACAATTGCTCAAATTACTACTCTTTTCTGCAAAGCTCTTTGATAGTGATATGGGTTGTGTTTTCTCCAGTGATTAGTATTTTTTTTTTTTGTTGGTGATGGGGTTCTTCTGCCTTCAAAAGTAGTTTAGTTCCTTGTTTGTTTCAGTAATAGTGAAACATCCCCACATTATGTAATCATCTAAAAAGACAATTATACCAAAAAAAAAAATGTGTTTTCACTTGGAAATTATGATACAACCAGGATACAACTATTTCAAACAGTTGGAAATGGAGTGGGGAATTCAATGAGTAAGCAGTGTGATGATGACTATAAGTCAGAAGAATTTATTTAGAAGGGAAGTTGTTCTGAGCAAAAGAAATCACTCAAAAGCAACAAATTCATTAACAAAAATCTTAGGATTAAAATGAAGCTAACAAATAAATGATGAGTGTTTGAAAGTTCAGTTATCATCTTGCAAAGCCACATGTTAATCATTTGAAGAAAAAAAACTCCTGTTATCATGTGACCAGTATTGATGAAGATTCCTGTGTGGCCCTCAGTTGTTGGTTGTTGTTGTTTGTTGTTTTTTTAACTTAAGATTTCCTTTTTATATGATGACATGAAGAAATTGAATTCCAGCTATCTTAGAGAATGTAAATGAACAATTTTTCACGTACAAAACAAATGAAAAGTGTGAATGAATGCAACAATAGATGGAGACAGTTCTCAGACTGGTGGTCTTTAGCTTGTCCCAGAATCCATAGGATTTCAAAAAGTGATCTTTCTCCCTAAATATTGTATTTTTGTGTTTTTGTTCACAAGTCAACTTTCACTACAACATGAAAGTTCAAAACCATGTGTATCCTTATCTGCTTTTCTTTAATATTCACAAATTTTTAGTGTTTAGTGTATGATGAATTCTTCTTTAGTGTGCCTGTTTCTCTTTCTTATAATAGTTCAAAAGTGAAACATGCACATTTTTTTTTTAATTCAAATAGCTATTCATTTAGAAATTTATTTCTGATGTTCAGTGGAACAGAATATCATGTTGAGCCCAGGGCACTTGTTTGGAGCATGTAACATCTGATTTGTATCTTTAAACTTGCTTGGAGTATAGCGTCATGAAAATTTGAACAGTACAGCATACTTGATGTACAAGCAGTCATCCCTGTGGGCAAAATGTAAACTGTATACTGTCTGAGAGTCATGGATGATTTATAAACAAGCCATAAATCTGCAGTAATGGAGGAACGCTGATACTGACCAACCAATGTTGTTTGGAAACACAGTTCATTGTCTCCATTACCCTCAGTTTTTATCTCCAGACCTCATTCCTTCATAGCTGTTCCATCACAAATAGTCTGGTCATAACTATTCATCAGTCTTAGGCAGCCTGAAGTGGCACTGTCATTTGGACTCTGATAACATATCTGGTAAAATGCTTCCATGCTGCAAATAGATTTTTGATATTTTTTCCAATTACTGGAATTTTTTCTTAGCTTCCTAGTAATGTACTAAAAGCTGGTAAAGTGAGAGAAATTCTAAAAACTATGCTTATAGCTAGGAATCTATGTTGTAAGGTGAGTAAATGCACACACAAATATATACAAAAGTAGAATAAGGACATATTCATAGCACCCCCCCCCCCACACACACACACACACATACACATGCATACAATTGTACTGTTGCTTGGCAAGTTTAACTTTGTATACTCAGCAATGTTTCAATCGTTATCTCTGATTTGTCACTAATTTGCCTTTTTAACCATGGTTAGGATCGCTTGGATAGCTGTTTGTATGTCACTTTGAGTTATTTGTCTTTCATATGAGCATAGCCACGTGTTTTGACTGCAACCATATGTAAGTCTAATGGAGGAGCATAAACAGGTAATTGTGATCGTATTTCCATTTGATCAGGGCTTCAAGCTAGTGAGGTCATTGCACTGTGATAGGTTAATTATGTTTGTCCTATTACCACAATATTGCTCAGAGTAAAATGTGATGCTATGCACTTTTGCACAGAATTAGATTCCTGCTGCATTTTCTGAGGCTTAATTCATGAGAGAAAAATTAATGATATTTTCCTTTTTGTCCCATATCATTTGGTGTTAATGCTGTCTTGGGATGAATTACTGAAGATTCTGTCTGAAAGTTCACCAAATTTCGTTGGAATTCCTTTTTTTTTTCTCCTTTTTTTTAGACAACTGGCAACAATAGGTTTAAAGTGTTCCCTACTTCTGCAACTTTCTAAAATCCTAAAAAATGTCTGTC
This sequence comes from Diadema antillarum, assembly GCF_040938485.1. Taxonomy (NCBI): domain Eukaryota; kingdom Metazoa; phylum Echinodermata; class Echinoidea; order Diadematoida; family Diadematidae; genus Diadema; species Diadema antillarum. The sequence continues at coordinate 394,730 of NW_027271997.1, forward strand.
GAAGTTCTGTAAATGCTCATTAGGTCTTTAAGATCATCTCTCCAGATGGTGAAGCGTAACTCATCACATGAATTTCATCGTCCTGCAAGAAGTGAAATGATGCGATTGACAGCTTTGAGAGATTAATCATGTGGAAAAGCATTGTGCAACCTCACGACATAGCATGAACCCGACAGGTAACACCTATAAATGCTGTTACCTCTCATATGATATGAGGCGAGGTATGTAATAGCTGTGTGAGGAAACAAAACCAAAACAAACATCCAATTCCATTTTGTATTTAGAGCTGTCATTCATTGTCATTATTATAATTTAATGCTTGTATTATGTGGCGAATAAAGAATTGGCTTAAAGCAAAGGTTGTTGGAAGACAATTTATTGTATGATGCAGTGTGAAGCACACTTGTATTTTAAAAAAAAGCACTGTTGAACATACATTATGAATTATTATGGAAACCAAATCCCATAGAAAGTGAGAATGTCTATGGTTGATTTAAAAAAAAATAATTTATGTTGTAATGATGAAATCAAACATTCAAACAGTATAATGTTAAATTAATCGGATAAGATTAAAAGGTAACAAAGAGCTGTCAGCCTTTGAATAGTAAGAAATACAAGTAATATGTGTACTTTGTACTCCAGGTACAGTACTGTCATAGCTGCATCTAGGTCTGTACCATATTAGGCTTCAAATGACATACATGTACAAAGTAGACACGGATTCACTTGAAGTTACAAGTAACAACTGGTATGTTTCAGTTCTAAATGATGATGCTTTATGTATTACTGTTTCTGACCTCCCCTGCCCATGGTACCCACTTGTAGTCATGAATACAAAGAATTGTAGATCTGTAAATCCAGTGAATTAATGTTCAGCTTGAAGGGGGGGGGGGGGGGGGGGAGGTGCAGGAGGGAGGAGAGGGGTGGGGTAGAAGGAGAATGCAGTTTCTGCAGGTCAGTGTAATAGCAATCAAGCAGGATTAACTCAGCTTCCTACCCTTTCTGATGGAGAAGATAAGCAATTTGTATCCACAATCGTACCATGTATTGATTTCATTTTGTGGCCTAGAGTAGTAGGTCATGATGCTAAAAATAGCTCCATCTGATGTCTAAATCTGATAGAAAGGATGTTTCAGAAGGGAAGGTCCTATTGTCAGTGCATTACTCGTCTGGCTTGGGTCATTATCTGGGACGTTATTCCTAGCTTCCTCTCCTTCTGCCCTTCATTTGCTTCCAGGGTGATGTTTTTCCCCTTTTCCAGAAAGGTTGAGGCATATTTATGATTCAATTTTGTTTCTCTAGATGAAAGACCATATATATATGATTTTATTGGGGACAAAAATGTGTGTTCAATAATCAAGTGTCTCCTTTTCCGGAAGTGCTCATCATTATGTCAGGAAACCACCAGTCTCCATGCTGGCAGTGGAGAGACACAATAACCTAGAGTGGGTTAAAGGGAAACTTTGAACCAGTTAAGAGTTTTGTCACATAAGAAAGAGTAGAATACTACAGGCACAACAGTGAAACTTTAATGAAAATCAGTTAGAAATCCAAGAAGGTGTGAAATTGCAAAATACAAAAAAAAAATAGAATAAAATGAAAGATTTCGTGTGCAAACTGTATGCAAGTTGTGAGGAGATGACATCATCAACTCCTTTGCATATAAATACTGTATTTTGTTTCACAATTTCATCATGCCCTTAGTGTTAATCCAATTTTTATCAAATTTGACTGTTGTTGTTAAAAGATTTTTCTCTTTCTTACCAGACTAACTTTTGACTGGTCAGGAATTCTCCTTTAATTAGTGCAAACTGTACCATGCCATGTTGGGCAATGGACACATCCCTCTGGAGCTCTGTCTCTTCTCTCTTTCTCACTCTCTCTGCTGATTGGCACAAGCTTTCTGATTCTGATTATGGAGATAGATAAGGACAATACACTTCTTCGTCAGGACTGCAGAAAGCTGTATCATAGATGCCAAGTTCAAAAAATTATGAGTAAGATTTTCATGGCTCAGCATCTCTGCGCGCGCGCATATGTGCATGAGCGAGGGAGCGAAGCGACTGAGCGAGGGGAGGGAGTGTCCGCCCTCCCACTGTAGGGAGCTTTTTCAATTTTTAGCTCTTAATGGTGCAAGCTGGTGCATGCTTAAGTGACTATTTTTTACTTATTTTGAAAGACAAAAGGGAAATATGCCTTCTATTGCAACTCCCACTTTAATCCTTTAAGCTATGCTCCCAATGCGTGAGAAAAAAATGCTTGAGTCTCACTCACAATGCCTGAGACTTGGTAGCTCTGTTGTATGTGAGCACATTTTAAGAGAAATCATTCTTTTCTCTTTTTTGACTGCAAGAGGCCTACTGCCATCTATAGAACCCCCTCGGTGATTTGCTACATAATGTTTATCTTTCTGATACATGGGAGGCAAACTGGTGGGTATTTCGTGATTTGGATGATAATTCCTTGTCAAAGTTCATCCTGTCCGTAATAGAACAAACCATTGTCAGCGAGGGAAATGGGTCTCATCAGAGACTGATGCCCATAATCTCATTTCCCTGTTTCTGATAAAGCCAGTCTCTAGCAATCTGTTTCACATCAGGCCTTTATGTGCTGCAAAGTCCTTCTCTCAATAAAGAAAAGAATGGATTTATTTGCGGAAGAGAATTGTCCCCACTGTGTGTGGTTGTTATACTGTTTGTGATGTCCCAAGACACAGCAGCAACATGTTTGACCCAAGTTTGTCAGTCTATCTGGGGATAACTCCTTATACGGAAACGATGAAATGAATATGTAGCCAGAAGAACATAATATGTGACTCCCAGTTTTGTTTTGTTTTTAGTTCACATTACTGAGAGAAGTTGTTCCCCAAAGTCGTTTTTACTTGTTGTCTTTGTCTAGGTTTACCCTTTTTTTCTATTATCTATTTTGTAGTTCAATCTAAGTTCAGGCTTTTGGAGTTATCAGTTTTCACTGATGTGCATGTTTAACTTCTGGACAAGTGGACATTCAAAGCAGAGATTTGAATGTGGAAGTCAGCGCTTAAATCTACCCGTATCTTCATTTTTCTCTGTAGTCTACTTTGTAGTACTTCCTGTTGGACACAGGGGAATTTTTTACTGGGCTCTACTTCAACTATTTTTTTTTTTGCCTGTACTGGCCCAATGTGTTTATCACCACCAAAGTTTGTTACATGATAGTTCTCAAGTTTGTCTCACTCTTTACTTCAATCTTTGTGTTAGAGAGGCAATGTGCTGTGGTTAATGAATAAGGATCCTTTTCATCTGCTATAGAGACCTCTACTAGACCTGCCATCATTCTGGAGCTGATCTTATAACTACCAGCAGGATTCCACCTGTAATAAGACTCTCACACATGAATTCCAATGTAGTCAACATGTACCCGACATGAAGGTCATGAAAACATTTATTTTGCAGGGCAAAACAGGATTTAACCTAATTACAATAGCCAGGACAAATGGCTGGTGACCAAGCTTGTAAAAGAAATTAAAAATGTGATGCCTGCATAAAATTGCCAAGATTCTGAAATTATCTTTAGCACTTTGTACATTATATGTGTAGGGAAATCCCCCTCTTTTTTCTTGAGTGCAGACTCTGTGTATGTAGATGATGCTGTAATATCTTGTGTTTCTTGAGTATGCACAGGTCCTGGCTATGTCATGTAATTAACATGAGGATAGTTCATAATTGAGGTGCTAATCAGTCCAGAGTGCCACAATTAAATCATGTCTAATGAGTCATTTGCACATGTGCAAATGTCATATTTAGAACAAGAGATGGCAAGATGTAGAATATCAAGAATGACATTGAAATTTATTGGCTCATCTTTTCATCCCTTCATATGTGCAGTACTCTTTTACTATAAATCATTTTCTGTGAAGGTAAAATATACCTGGTTTGAAAAAATCCCCACATAATCATTAGCATTCAAGTATGATAAAAATTATGTTTGTTTGTTTTTTCTGAAAAAAAAAGTATCTGTAATATATGACACAGTAGGTAGGTGGATATTAAAAAGGCTGATGATATCCTGTTGGCTGAACTTTGGTGAATACTCCATGTGGTATCTAATGTCAATATGTGTGTGTGTGTGCACTCATCCGCATGTTACCTGAAGATCTACAGTGTAGTCTACATCTCAACTTGTACCTTCAAACATGGTCTTATTTGAATCTGCATGTACATCATCACTCAAGAAATATGACTTTGAGGAGAACCTGTCCGCAGCCAATCAAAAGCAGTCAGGCAGGAGGAGGGAGATTGTAAAAAACACAGTAAGATTGCATAGTGAAGATGCATTCTGTTTTATAGAGTCTAGCAATATCAGAAGCTCTCCCCATCATTCAGAGAGGTAGAATCTTTCAATAAATCCCATCCTGTCATCTCCGCTGGGGCCAACATCATATTCAGGTTGTGTCATTTGCGTCATGTTAGCCCCTTATAGAGACATTTCTGTCATGCTACATGCCATCCCTTCAGAGTACATGTGGCAGCTGATTCATTCCAATCACTTTGCAAGAATGCCACCATGCATTAAAGGAACAGATGTCTCCCTGACTTCCAGTCCAGAAATGATAATTTCAGAACTGTATGTGAGTGGCATATAAAGGAGCAGCAGACATAAGTTTGTATCTCTCTTTTCTTATCTATTGCCATTGCATATTTGTATGGCGCCCAAAAGATGTATGAGCCATTTGCAGGCACTCTCATAGCAATAATCCAAACAAATGAAGTGAGTGCATGCACTCATGGACTTAAAGTCTCCCCAAGAGTCTATGCTGTTATGGGGGAATGTTGACAACCATCAAATGGTTCGTACTTCTTTCAGGACGAAAAAGAAAAAGCACATGAAACAAAGCCCACAAAATCCTGTGAAATCCTGAAATGTCTGTGACCATAGAAATGTACATTTGTCTGCCATGGCCGGTGCCCTTGGGTATACTTTTTTGGGGGAATGGACCAGGTGGATTGGTAGGTTTATTCCATGAGCATCGAAGCATCTTTCAAAGTCATCATGTTTGCTGACTTTGTCATGCAATGTGAATGCTGCCATGAGAAAAGCAAAGCTTGGCAGCTGAAAGATGGGCACATCTGCCACTAGGAGAATGTGCCTTGCCCTACTACTTTAATGTCTTGAACCCTCTTGATTCCTCCAGGATTACTTGTGGCAGGTGAATTTGTCCATAGCCTCTTGGGGGATGCACTTGTTCATGTCATGTCAAACAATATATTTGTGTTGTTATACGGATGATCTTCAAGATTGTATTTCTGTTGGTATTCATGTTATCAAGTGTAGTGCATTCAGGTGCAGTAAGTGTAATCTTGGCCAACTAAATGTGTTCCAGCCTATTGCCATATTATGTAACACTGTCATTAAAAAAATTTATTGTGCCAAGAGATTAGTGTATAATCACAGTATCTCAGACACGTTTCATACGAATCGTTAGACGTAGGTGCTGTTTAGAATCTAAAAATATTCCGCATGCAGACACCAAACAGCAATTGCAATCCATAGGATAGCATGTCACTAACTCTGTTTGTAGTCAATTAAACACACAGCTCACAATCTACTAGGATATATCTCAGTTCATGTGCATGATTTTCTGTCTTTCAGAAGAGTATAACAATTATGTTATCAGTGGAAGTGAAATGTGAAGCTAAGCTTCCCGCCTTAAGTACCACCTACTAACTTAACGAACATGTACAAAAATCTAGTGAAACTTGATTGGAAAACACCTGTGGATCACATGTTAGTGAATTTTAGTAGAGAAATTTGATTCTGAAGTGCTTCCAGATGTCAAAAATATATCTTTATATTTATTGTTTTGCAATGAAGAGGTTTTTGTTGTGTAAGAGCCCATAAAATTGCCTGTAGTGTAATTTAACGAAGTCATATTGCCCCTCCTTTTTTCAGCTCATTACTTTAATAGTCTCAATTGAACTGACTTGACTGACAGTGTGTCATCAAATTATATTTTCACACAGGTCTTGGTGTTATTATGAGGTTAGTACACTACATTATACAGGTATAGGCAAGTATTCAGTCGGCCTGAACAATGTTTGTGCAATCAAATTGAAGTTGGATTGTTGAAATTCTTTCTTTTAAAGAGTAGTGAATTACAAGGTATCATTGGATTTTTAGTGAATAAAAACCTAGAAAATGTAATTACTCTCCCTCTCCATCCCAAGCTTCCTCCTTCTTTCAGTCTTCAGTCCTTTAATCAATGTATGTTATGTATACACAAATGCAAGAAATCCACAAAAGCTTCATCACCATACTTCTGTTGCGGGGGGAGAAAGCAAATATAGAAAGGGTAATGCAAAAAAGATCAGGAAGAAAATTGAAGTATTAGGTATAACAGCAAGAGACAGAGAGAAAGAGATGGCCGATGAGAATACGGCAGAGAATGAAAGGGGAATAGCTGTCGGCAATTCCTTGTACCTAAACTGTTGTTATCAGTCATCTCAGGGGAAATTAGCGGGTGATACTGAGACACCGATACACTCAAACAGCTTGTTACAGATTTGTATGGCAGTATGAGAGCAGCTATTGTTGCATGTTGACATGATAGTGTAGAGATGCCGAATAAGGGGTTTGAGACTATTAAATAAAGAAATATATCTCTGATACTATCTTGTTTTGAAATCATGGATGTGGCCTGAGAAGTAATTCTTATTAAGTACTGTACATTTATGAGCCATTCTTTACACTGCAGCGAGTCTTCCTGCTAACTGCTATCTGAAAATGAAAGTCTATACCCGCACTGTGTCGCAAACTTTATGACATGTCAGTCACACATGCAACTCTCAATGTACTTACACTCGAGTATTATGGTAGAAGTGAATAAAAGGTCAAGGTAAGTTCTACTTCCTAGATCATCTTTAAGCAGTCAAAACTGCAAATTTGTCTCCAGGAGTGAGCAAAAACTTGTTTGGATAACACCTGGACCATGATTGGTCAAAATATGAGTTGAAAAGAATTTTTGAAGTTCTTACTTCTAACATAATTTGATTTTCTTTCATATTTCTATCATGAACTGTAGCCTCAGAAGAGGCTGTGCAACACTTTCAAGTTTCAATAGTCTATGAGGTTGCTGACAGAATCTCATGCAGGAGTAGATACATCAATCAAATTTGATAATGATACAAAGATGATCAGTGGTGCACTCACAGGAGAATTTGCTCACCTTTGTATAATCACAAGTGATGGATAGTTGGCCCAGTATGAACTGCTTTCCTTGTTAGAAATACTCCGGTCTCCGTCACGCTTGCCCTGGGTATACGACAAGAGGGTTACAAAGTTATTTTCAGAACTGTCCTAGACTTCACTAGGCTTTAGTTTGAAGAAATATTATCAAAATGGTAGTTGCAAAATGAATCCTTCTCAGCTCAAGGTGGATCGTGATTGTGACATTTGACCTTTAAAGCGAGTGGAAGCGCTCCACCCTGCGCTAATCGTTCATGGTTCTTACTGGGACGAGGAGAAATGCTGTGGCTGACGAGGTTCGTCTGGGTGAGCAGACTTTGTGTCGGAAGCTTCGCTGGCTCAGAGGAGCCCAGAAATGGCAGCATGAATCATGGGCGGTATTTTTAGGAATATTGCAGGATGAGGGGGGACTTTGGCCCAGTGGGGGCGAGGAAGGGGGTTGACATCTTGCCTCTTTGATGCAAACGTCACAAGGGCCACCGCAGCATCCTGAGAGGAAGGCGGCAGTCGCTGACTTTGCTCCTTTAACCTGTTGAAGTCAAGTCCTGTGTATACTCAGGAAGGTGTCTATGGGAAATGTGTGTTATAGCAAAATCTCTCAAATCGTCCTCAACGGGTTAATCCGTCTCACCCTCCCTATGGAGACTGTCTCATGGAGTGACCAGGGAACCGTTACTTGGCAAAGATGACAGGGTTCAGAGACGGTGACTTTTTTTTTTGGGGGGGGGGGGGAGAGATTTGTCCTGTTTACTTATTTTAGCAATAGAAACAGAGCACACTAAACTGTTTATGCTTGTTTTGATAGCAAAAAGCTGAGAACAGCTTCGCTTTCGTGAGTGGTGAACAACAGATCCCCACAAACTGCATGTTCTGCAGCTTTTCATGTATGCAAGGAATTAATGACTTGTCTTACACAGGGAAAAATTGTGAAATTTGCAACAAGTGTAATGATTTGTTAAGCCAATAAGGCATAGACAAAACACTGTATAGTATTACTAATAAATAATACATGGATTACCTGATCAATTCAGACCACACACACACACACACATACAAGCACACACTCTGTCTGCTAAGTTCAAGCCTCGAGACCTGGATATTTTCCTTAGGAACAGATCCCTACCTTCTATATTTGACCAGATGGTGCAGTGGTCAAAGAAGGAGAAGACATTTATGATTTATGTTTGCAACCAACATTGGTAAAACCAGGTAACTGCATCTTTAAATCATACTCGGTGATGACACAATTTCTTGAACTCAATCAACCCTTACTGTCATAGGCTGTGGTAATCCTGAATGATTCAAGAGTTACCATCATGATACATCACTGTGGTTGCGAAGGATTCATTACTTACCTTGATAGACAAGTGTGTTCTGTGCCCAATTACTTGATTTGATAATAATGAGCTGTTGAGAGAAATTAAAGTTGTCCCTTCAGCATGATGCAGATCTCAAGATACGTGTGATGAATATAGAGTATGAATGCATGTATAGTTGCTTACCTGTATTTATTGTGCTGCAAGCTTCCAAAGACAATTAATATCCAAGCTTGCATCAAGAAACCTAAGATTCATCCTTACTTGACAGAAGTGGAGAACCATACTCACTTCTGTGCTCAGTCTAGAAGTTCACAGAGTACATCTCTGCAATAACTTTCTGAGTCAGCTTGGATATTTGGTCAGCCAGTCACCAAGTGAACACTGATGCTGCTCTGTGATTGGTTAACAAGCATGACGTACACAGCCAATGAATGCACTGGATTGTGTACAGCCTGTTATTGAATGGAATGAGACTGATCCACTATGGAAGGTGGGGTGATAGCATAGTATGAATGAAGGGACAAAACAGGATCAAGTTTGTATGCTGGGATCAAGTTTGCATGAGGGGAATGGTTTGTCTCATGGAACTACAAGGTTTATCTCATGCAACATTATATTATTGAAATTTGATGCATTTTGTTGCCAGGAACTGTTTCACCAGAACTGCACAAAGTTCCTGGTTCATATCAAGTACAGCATAAGGTGAAATCAGCACTATCTTTAGATCACATTTATAAGGAAAACATTTTTCTTACAACTTAAAGAATAACGAGATGATCATGAACTTGGTGAAATGTCCTAGGTCTATCACTTTTGATTGAGAGTGTAAAAGTAAATGTCATTGACTGTACTGATTGTGTTAAATATAATACTTTTCATTTAGATTTGTACATATTTTTTACTCTTTATTTGAATCTGTGACTACCACATTTGATGCACTTATTCTTGTTCTTTTTTATCTATTTGATTATTCTTCATTTCTGTGTGCCTACAATGTAACTATTGTCTTCACTTTTTCTCAAGTCCTTGGGTTTGGCACATGTATCTCTACCATGTAGGCCCATGTTCTTGTTAATTCATTGTGTATAATGCCCTTTCGCACACACATACACACACTTGTGCTTGTAGCAGTGTTCTTTCACTATATTATACACACATGTACTCCCACTCTTTCCCAACATTGTGCATTCTTTTGCTTGCATGTTGCACTTTCATTAGCGGAGAATGGAGACACAGCTGTTGGTGGAAATTACAAGCACTGCAAGCCCCTGCTTAGACTGGAGTTTATTACTCTGCCCGAGTTTAATGAGTGACAAAATCCGTGTAGACGTTGGATGCCTGGGAGGCTGTTAACCTCTCATCTTGAGAAGAAAATGGTATGCGGCGTGATAAACACACTGCATGTGTTCTTCCAGGGTATCTTTTACCTAGTCAGATGAAAGTTACAGCATTGTGAATAGATCATGACAGGATTTCATTGTATTACAAACGTATGAGATTTGGATGTGACAAGAAATCATTATTCTTCTATACTAGTGTTTGGTTGTTTTCTTTTCTTTATTTATTTATACCTGCAAAGAATTAGGGTGTGAGATTTGCTAGTATTCTGCTAAAGGTTACAGTCACTTAACATCACAAAAAGAACAAAGAACGGACTTCACACCTTCACATAGACCCTTATTCTTAAAGTTTCGGTTCTGCCATTGATGGATGAGATGACTACAACAGGTCATATTGTCATGTATTTACAATGTAATAAAGAAAGTATAAAGAGAAATCCACAACATTTCATTTTTTTAATGAAAGTGCATGTTACGTCCTTAAATACTGACATACACTTTGTACATGTACATTAACCCATTCCATATGGAAACCTGGTGGCCTGCGTATTAAAGGGACTGTACAGTACTGGTTGAGGTGAGGATTCAGCTTGTAACGTTTTGCGAGATATTTAGAAACCACTCTGAAATGTTGAAGAGCATACAAATCTAAGGGGAATCAAAAGTTTATTTGATGACAATCGGTTTTGAAATGACTGATGAGATATCTATAAAAACAAGGAAACACAAAGAGATCCTAATAAAAGTTGTGGCTTGTCAATTTTATTAGGATCGCTTCTTGGATATCTCAGCCATTTCAAGGCCAATTTTCATCAAATAAACATTGAATCCTTCTTGAAATTACATGCCCTTTCACATTTCATAAGAGGTTTCTCATTATCTTACCAAAAAATGTTATAAACCTGAATCCTCACCTCAACCAGTAGGCCCTACAGTCCCTTTAAGTCTATGGGGATTTCAGAATTCAGTACCAAATGGGCTAAGGGTAAAAAATTCCTTCTGTTTTCTAAAAGAGGTGCACCATGTGTAAGTCAAGTGCTTTTTCATCATGCTAGGAAAATTTCCCAGATTTTCCTAGTAAAGCTTCCCAGGGAGTCAATGCGAACTGAGTAAACTGTAGATGTGGGTTTGATTCCAGTGACCAGGGTCATGGCATGTGATATAAAGCACTGAGCATGAAATGGGAATATCCTTTATCAAAACTTACTGTCACCGGTGTCACATATACATTCTGCAGTTTCGTACTGACAGTGTGATTGCCCATGTGACGTCAAAACATATGAGAGTTTACGAGTTTCACGAGGTCAGTGTTGAGGAAGGACAGACTCATTGTAGATAACCCATTGTTTGTAGAATCATACACAGCAGCTTGATGATCAGATCATGGCATCCCTGGCAATAATGCATGCATGCTACACCATGTACAATATCGTAGATGAAATATCGAAAGCAGAACAGCTCTGTCATTTGAGGTTACCACCCCAAATATTGGGACTTGTCTGTGAATGTGTTTTGATGTTTAATCATGTCTATGAAAGCAAAGGTAAGGTCCTGGTAGTGTGGAGATTCATGGGTGGTTCAATACATTCGCTGCCCACTGGAGTACATACGAAAACCATGAAGAGCACCGGTCAGCGAATATGTGCATCGAAGCATACGTTGTACGCTCATCGGTAACGGTCCACTCCAGTTGAGATTCTGTTGGTGTGTGTGTACTTGCATAGAGATCAGTGATAAAACTGTACACAATTTGTAACGGGGGAACTCTTGAATAGATCTGAACCGGCCCAGCCGTCCCACTCCATAAATGCCCATGCCACAAAGTCTTTCAAAGTTTTACCCCGGCCTCATACATGTTTCTCAATTCACGTTTAGTGAGGCATGTACGGAGATTCATCCCAATCTGGTTTTGTTTTAAGCACCCTGGATGCTTGCTGACAGAACAGTTTGACCTCTGTAACATGACTGAGAGGGAAGAGCATAGCCTGACCTTGTATTCACTTTCACCATGGTTTGGCAGGCAACGAAACTCATTTCAGTGTCTAAGCACTCCATGTAAATATGACTAGAAATGCATGTTAGAAACATGATAACAAACAAGAATTTGTTTCCAGTGTGAAACTGCTGTTGCATTTTGTCCATAGATGATCCCCTTACCTGGATGCAGTGCCTCAAATCAGAAAATTCTTGTCTCTGAGGACCCCCTGGTGATAGATGAGAGACAGTCAGAGTTAAACTAATGGGGTAATGGATGGAGTGTCATATGAGCCATGTTGTGTTGTAATCTCACCAGCACATGGTATCAAGCCGCTCATTTTCATCATGTATCTCATATGCTTTATGTGCACTTTAGTCGGTGAAAGCAGGTTAATTTATTACCATCCATCTGCCTGGAGATAATCCTTGCCCTCTTGCATGCATATTCAATTTCATGCTTTTGTTTTTTGTCTTTTTTCCAAGTCAAATGTAATTTAGCTTTTGTCCTCTCAGAACCACACACACACACACACACACACACACACACACACACACACATACACATGATGTGTGTGTGTGGGGGGGGGGGGGGGTGTGCGATCACCCTGTGTCAAATCAGTTATGTCTTCATGCAACAGGCTTCCGCTTTTGTCCTAAGATAGAAGCTACCTGAACCATGTAATAGATACGACCGTCGTGAAGAGATGATCGCACTTAAAACAGGTCATGAATATCTGGTGTCTATTTCACATGTGTTTAAATGTTGAGACAAGAGGCACAAATGATTGAATTTCTTTGTAAGAAAAATAAAAGCAAATGGAAACAGTGTGGAATTACCAATGAAACAAGAAAATCAAATACTGGTGTGGGTTACTTGTACTTGTGTCCATTTTTTATTTATGAACATTCTTGATTCCTCAAATTTTCTTTGATATCTTTAGATTTGTTTAATGTTTTTACAGGTCTTGTGAACTACTTAGGAGATGATAAACACTTCTTTCTATGATACGCAGTATGATTCTGTCTTCATTAAAACTGAGAAGATTTTTTCAGATGAAATGTTTTTTTTTTCTGAAATTTGATTTAACATTCTTGAAATGAGTAAGATTCCCCCCTATTAATCAAAAATGTATTTTTGCTTTCAAAATGTATTTTTATTTACTGTTTATCGGTATGTTTCTTGATCTGCAGAGGTTTTTGGCCCTATCATGTGACAGGTTGTTTTGAGTTCTGTTGTTTTCAATGGTCCCTTTTCTCTCACCTCTTGTATCTCCCCAGGAGTCTCCTGCCGAACAGGTCATCCTGCGTGACATCAGTCGAACCTTTACGGCCCACGAGAAATTCAACAATGAGAACGAGGGCGGGCAAGATGCCATGTATAAAATTAGCAAGGTGGGTGCCGCGTGACCCAGGAGAGGTGCTCCAGCGTAAGATGTGGTATTTACTCGCCAGTGTCAACACTATTAGCGTTGACCAATAATGCAAAGTGACTCAATTGCGTCTTAACCGCAAGCCAAGTGAGGTATTCTAGGGAAAGGTCAACCTGAGTACATGCCTTACATCAGGTTCAGTAATAGTGCATCTGTATTCAGATCAGTGAGTGTCTTAAGGCTGTTTGGTGCAGCCATAAGCACCACAAAGTAGTTACTCTGAATTTCAACATGTATTAGCAAAGTCCTCGGTATAGTCAAGGAGAGCCTTTTTAATCTAAATGCATGATAAACACAGAGCTTGGCAAATAATGCATGTTTGCTGCCATGCGGTATGCGATATCAAGCAAAGTCAAAAAGAGTCGTGGTGAAATGATTGACAATTAAAGGAAGACTAAACACAAATTGATTGTCAGGAAGCGGGAATTTGTGCATATACGCATAGTTGTGAAATAAAAAGATCAGAGACATTGTGTTATTTATCTATGATTTGTGTCCAGGATTTTACAGTTGGCATTCTATGGGAGATAATATACCTCTTTTAAACAGTAAATTCAGTATGTGTGACAATATGATGTCAGATATGAGTGAAAGGTATTATTGACAGCAAAATCTTTTCAAAGGAGATAAAATTCTCCCATTTTACCAGCTTAGTTTTGAGTAGTACCCACAAATTCAAGAGATTGATTTGAAAGAAAGTGAATTTTGTGCCAACAAACACATCTTGTGTCTTTAGTATGATATTGTGATATAAACTTTTCTGGTTTTTTTCCATGTAGAGTCTGTCTCACACAGTAAGAATCACTCAGAATGTTGACTCCATATTTTTTATACTCTTCCAGCCAAGAATAGGTTTTGACTATAATTCCTTGTCTCCATATCCATTCAGGCCTATTCTGTCTATGACAACGATGTCGGTTACACCCAGGGCCTGTCATTCCTCGCTGCAGTACTTTGGCTCCACGTAAGTTTCCACTTTGATACCATGTAGCCCAGAGTTTCTTGACAGTACTGTAAAACAAGAAGTGTTCATGTGCATTTCAATGTTGCAAATTTTACATGAGCTAAGATTCATGAAATGAAAATGCAAGCAAAAGTTCTTGTCTACACCACCATATGCATTGAATATTTGCAAAAATTTCATCCCAAGAAAGAGGCCATTGGCTCTAATTAACGAAAATGTCGTACTTCAAAAATATCTTACTTTCCAGTAGTTTATGACTGGACTGCTTATATTCACAGAGAATTATGTTGCAAAGTTTTAGCATCAATTGGATGTTTTATCCCCATTTGTATGAGGACACATTTTGTGGCCTTTACTCTACAATTTGTACTTGTTCTAAAGTTTTTCAGGAGTATTGATAGTTCGAGGTATGTAGTTTGATGATACTCTGGTTTTCCTTCATTGTAACAAAAAAAAAAAATGTTTCTAGTACTGAAGTATGTTCTCTATTCATAATTTTCTCTGTGTGTATCATTCTACTTACATGATAGAGATATTTACCAGCGCTATTCCTCTACCTTTATTTCACCAAAATCAAGTTTAAGTATTTTTCTTGCCTCAAGAAAAAAGAGTTCCCAATATGGCACCACTGGAACGCTTATATACTTGTCTGTCTTTTTGTTATTCTCCAAATGCTGGGCAGTACAGTTTGTCTAAGCATACACAGGTAGTATCGCGACTGCCTACATTAGTGTCAGTCACAATACTACCTCATACTGTTTGACCCATTTCACAATTTTGTCAAAGCAGCAAGATTCCTCTTGAGAGTCACATCTTTACACCCATGTGAAAGCACCATTTTACCTGAGATCATTGAGGTCACTTGAGGACAGAGTGTTGTGAAAACATACTCCAAAGACCACTCTTATGTGTAGCGTTGAATACAGTCTTCCCAAGACTAGTATTACACTTGCAAGTCAAGTAATGCTGTAATAAGAAAGGGTCTTCTTGGTTCAATAGAAGCAAGTGGAATAAAGTGAGTTTGAAAAGAAAGTGATTATAGATGGTCATAGCATGTGCACATTGTGCTCTATTAGATAATGAATGTGAACTGAGCCCTATGAGTAGCAGCACTGTAAACTGCAGATTGTAAATTGACAAACTTCTACACACACTTCAAATTTTCTGTCATTCAAATATCCATGACACGTCTTCACTGCTTGACTCATCCCTTCCTCGTCAGATGCCGGAGGAGCAAGCCTTTGCCGTCCTCATCAAGATCATGTACGACAAGGGACTCAGGGACCTCTTCCTCAACAACTTCCAGGAGCTCCATGTCAAGTTTTTTCAGCTGGACCGCCTCCTGGAGGTAAGGCTAAACTAGTTTGCAGTCACAAACCCTTGTTGGTCGTAAGGGAGTCTGCGCCAAGACTACTACATGCACCACTGGCACTGTAGCCTCTGGGAGAAGCTGCAATACAGGGCCTATGGGACAGTGCCAGTGGTGCATGTAGTAGTCTTGGGCCAGACTCCTTTATGACCAACAAGGGTTTGTGCCTGCAAATTAAGGCTAGACTACGGCAAACCCCGCTTGTCGTTGTTTTTGTCACTCATTGCCAAGCATGGTTGGGCCAATTGCCAACCTTTGCTAAACCCCCTATCATAGCCATGGGCCAGAGACGAAGTAATTTTTCCAGTATGTATTAAAGGTTATTTCCCTCACATTACTTCAGTGACTACAATTTTTCCCCTTGTAGTTGTAATGGCTGCATTTTGAAGGATGCTACAGGTGTTATTTCTTTTGCCATGTTCTGTCATTCATTTTTATTTTAACAGTCTGATATTTTCTTTCCTACATTGTTTTTGAGAGCTTAAGGAGATAGAGTGCACACTGCCTACATTGGTGTCAGTCGCAATACTACCTCATAAAATTTTTTATTGACAAGATAGATGCCTGTTACCAATAACACTTCTCGCGTGTCGGAAGCATTTGTTTGGATAAAAATGAGATGTGAGAACCAGTATCATGCAAGTGCCAGGTTTGTTAACATTGCATATACTTTAGCAGGTTTGAACGTTACAGCATACTCTATCCTTGTGTTTGGAAAACCATCGTAATGAACATGCTGTGTATGTGGAGCCATTAATGCCAAGTGTCATGAAAAGTATGTTTCAGTTGCTAGTTTTGTTTGTACTCTATGTGGACTTCCTTGTCTGTCTGGTATCCCCTCAGCTTTGTAATTATCCTCTTTAATTTCTATCTTTTTTGGACACTGAGTCACTCTCTTTCAAAATTCCTGGGGTTTTTTCCCAGCTCTATTTATTTTTCCAAACACTTCACATATTTTTAATGCGATTCCCATCTGGGAATATTGTTATCCCCCTTGTTTTTTCTTGTATTACCAGTACCTGTGTGTTTATATCTCCTCTCTCTTCATCTATCCTTCGTCTTCTCTTCCTCTCTCTCTTTCATTCTTGTTTCTGTCTCTATTTGTATTCACATGTCACACTCCTTTTCTTCTGTGCAATTTTTTCTTTGCCCCGTGTTTACTCATAACACCATCTCATCTACGAATGTATTTTTATTGCCCTCACATAATGCCTCTTCTTGTCTACATTACCCCCTCCCCTCTTTTCCATTTCTTTCTCTCTTTTCCTATTTCAACCCTCCCTCTCCCTTTTTATTCTCCTTTCTCACTTTCTCCCCCTTGATCTCTCCAACCACCCCCCCCCCCCATCCCTCTTTCTGCTTCAACTTCTATCTTCTGCTCGGCCTAGGACAACGTGCCAGATCTGTTTAGCCACTTCCTCCACATCGGCATCGAGACCCACATGTTTGCCTCCCAGTGGTTCCTCACTCTCTTCACGGCCAAGTTCCCGCTCCACACCGTATTCCACATCATGGACGTCTTCCTCTCCGAGGTAATCGCCTCCTCCGGCGGGAGGGGGAAGATGGTGGCGGGAGGGGGGAACATTCACACCTAGCCTTGTTCCTGGGCTGTGGCCTCTTTAGTTATTTCCCCCGATGACATCTCCGCTGTACATGTTTGTAGATGTGTGCTCATGAGGGTTAGGAGCTTGTCTAGAAATATATCAGCTTTGAGTAAAGAGGAAAAAATAAGGTAACAAAAACTGACTTAACCTGTACACAACTTCAATTTACAGGATCATAAAGATGTTCCTCTCTTCTTTCAGTGTCTGTAAACAGTCATAGAGAGTATTTAGTCATTGTTGCCATCAAGTTTGTAATCAGCTGCAGCTAGATTTCTGATGGGGCCTGGATTTGGTGCATTTGCAGCACCGATATTTTTTTTTTTTTTTTGCAAGAGATTATTTTGTTCTGATCAAACAGCAGCAGTTGATTTCATGCTGGATGCTTTGATCTGATGCCTGTTTAGAGGATTTGAAAGGTACGGGGTCAAAGGTTATTCTGTGCCCACCTGTCGCCAGAGTCTGCCAAATTCCTCTTGAAACATTAGCTGAGCGGAAAACCCACTAGGTTTTAGTGATTTCAGCTTATATTTCTGTATCTAAGAGTTGTTTTGTGCTATCGATTTCATCAGAGATTACAGTACACATTCAAGAATCTGTGGGTGCGCGTATGATATACGTCATAAGCTGCTCATGTTTCACCTTGTATGTGGGGAAGTTTTGAAGAAACAACAAAATTGCACTGTTTCTGCCGGATGTTAGCAAAAATATCTATGTAGGGATATATCATGGAGTGACTAAGAAGTGTTCCCTTCTGTAGTTAAATATCACATCACTCTGCTGAAATTCTCAATACTTTCTAAATATGTCACATTATGAAAATTGTGTACATGGTCAACTTTCGATGACTTTCACTGTTCTTCAGGGCTCATGTATACAGCAAGCAGTAGAGAGTGTGTGAATCACTAAGTCCTGATTCTGACCCTAAATTTGATGGTGATGTTTTGCAAGCTCAGGTTGGTTGTCTCCTGGCATCTCACGCCATCACGCTTCCTCCCTCTGCGATGACCTGCATCCTGTCTGCTGCCATCCCATGAGAGATTCTATAATGGCAGCTCATTTCTCTTTCTTCTCCCCGTTTCTTATAAAAGAAAGAGGTACACACAGAGGAAAAAGGGAAGGGGGAAAGAAGGGGCTGGAGGAGGTTTTAAACAATTGCACACTTTGATGCCGGAGGGCATCGCTGCTGTATTCTTGATTTCCTAGTATGACTCAGTGAAACAGCTGGATAGCAGCATTGAGTGAGGAGGAGGTAGGGGTGTGCTGGATGAGTGTGAAGCAAGGGGTGGAACTGCAGAGAGGGTTGGGCTGCAGGGAGGGTGGGGCTGAAGGGAGGGTGGGGCTGCAGGGAGGGTGGGGCTGCATGGAGGGTGGGGCTGAAGGTAGGTGGGGCTGCATGGAGGGTGGGACTATACAGGGAGGTTGGGACTGCAGGGAGGATGGGGCCACAGGGAGGATTGGCTGGTAGGAAAGATGGGGCTGCAGGGAGAGTGAGACTGCAGGGAGGGATGGGACTACAAGGAGGGTGGGACTGCAGGGAGGGTGGGGCTGCAGGGAGGGTGGGACTACAGGGAGGGTGGGGCTGCAGGGAGGGTGGGACTGTAGGAAAGGTGGAGCTGTAGGAAAAATAGGAGGTCAGGGAGGACAGGGCCACAAGGACAGATGGGACTGTAGGGATAGTGGGAATCCAGGGAGGGTGGGACTGCAGGGAGGGTTGGGCTGCAGGGAGGCTGGGACTGCAGAGAGGCTGGGACTGCAGGAAGGGTAGAGCTGTAGGGAAAATGGGAGGTCAGGGAACATGGGGCTGCAGGGAGGATGGGACTGCAGGGAGGGGTGGGACTACAAGGAGGGTGGGGCTACAGGGAGGATTGGCTAGCAGGAAAGGCGGGGCCGCATGGAGGGTGGGACTGCAGGGAGGCTGAGACTTTGGGGAGAATATTGGGAAAGGTGGGTCTGTCAGGAGGGTGGGGCTGCAGGGATTATATATGCCTCCAGAAATGGTGGGACTGCAGGGAGGGTGGGACTGCAGGGAGGGCAGGACTGCCGGGAGGATGTTGCTACAGAGAGGGTGAGGCTGCAGGGAGGGCAGGGCTGAGCAACAGTTTCAAGTTTCAAGTTTATTCATCTTTCTTCCTTCCTTACAATAATACATTGAATGTGTCTGACAATTAACAAGAGAATAACAAGTATACAAATATAATAGAATACACTGGTTAAATCAGAGAAAAAGAAGAAAGACGAGGAGACCCTATAGAAAAGCAGAGCTTGTGAAATTAGGGGTCCTCATAGTATTAAAACAACTAATCAAATACAAGAGTTTCTAAAAAAAACTATAAAATTATAACAAGCAAGGGGGTATAGATAGAGAAAAAACTATTTACAAAAGGGACATGACATAAAACAAACACAAAGATAGAGAAAAAGAAAGAAGGAACAAAAGCAAGTAAATGAATGATGTAATTCACAAAACAACAAAGGAGGGGGGGGGGGAATAGATAAAAAGACAAAAGAAAGTCCACAGTTCTCTAAGCAAAGGTTATGCAGCAACAAAATAAGGAACTGTTGAGAATACCGGTACCATAGTTTAAAAAATGGCAACACAGCAATTTACAGTGGGGCAAAGGATTGACATGGTTCAATGGAAAACGAAATGAAGAATACGCTGCCCTATATCAGAGCCACTCTTATGATGCAAATTTGTTTTCATTGCCAGGTTTGCGAATGCATTACCTATTATTATGCAATTGGTGTAACTTCAAGGGAGGGGAAAATATTCATATTTCTTTTTCTTGTTTTGGTGGACTACCAGATAATGGATCAATATTTCAAATATGTGCCCTAATGCTCTGCATTTAGTGGCAGTCTGAACAAGAAGTAGTGTAAGTCTATATGACCTTTCGATTGACATTGTGTGAGGTAGAAAATAGGAATTTTGCTTAAAAACAGTTCCAGTTCTATCTCTTGGAAAATTTAGTCAACAGGTCAGGTATCAATGGTACAAACTTTGCTGACATATCGCAAGCTTAGAGTTAAATACTCTATCAAATGTTGTAATTCCCATGTTAGACTTAAATCAAGTACTTACTACTGAATTTTTGAAGTCAGAGTGTGCAGCTCAAATGTATTATTTTCAGCTTTATGTTTTAATTTGTGTCTTCCATAACTACTAAATTTGTATTTTGTTTCATTTGTTTTTGTCTTCCAGGGAATGGCTGTCATTTTCCACGTAGCTCTTGCCCTCTTAAAAGTGAGTAAACACCTTCCATGGAAGTTTAATTACCTGGTGCATTCAGCCTTTAGTGAAATGTTGCATTGTCATTTTGAAATACCACAGAGTACTTTATACACAGATCTGTTCTCAGTTTTTCAGTTTTATTTGGGTGTTTTGGGTTGGTTTTTTTTTTTGCATTTCAAAAAGACAAATCATAGCTAAAGCGGTGGAAGTCTCTATTGCTTTCAAAATATCAGTTTCATCTTCTGTGTTTTTTCAAGAATTTTTTATGAATATGTAAAAATATCCCCTAAGTTGTTGTTTTTCTTGATACCCGGAAATCAGTTTAATTTTATTCCTTTTAGTCACTCTTCTTACATATACAGTGTTTATGTTAAAACTCCCAAATAAGACTAGAAGTTTATCTGGAGTAGGTCACAGTGCATGAGTAAGCCTATTTTTTGTATAGCTTGTGATGCCTCATAATGGCGCATCTCACCACATTTAGTTGTTTCATGATAACTTCATGCGTAAATCCGTTACAGTGTTGATTTGCCATGAGTCAAGCTAACCAGGATGTTATGTCTTCAGGTTAGCAAAGTACTGAATGTTAAATGCGGTTAAATTCAGCATCTGATTGGCTGGTAATAACTTCTGTTATTTGGTAAATGTTTTTATTGTACATTATTGACAGATATGATTGCGTACTGCACAGATATTATGAATCCAAGCAAACGAAATTATGAAATTGGTTTTGACTCGACTTTGACAAAATCAAACTTGTCATTATCATTGATTGACACACCTGCAGTCATCAAAGAAGGAACTGCTGGGACAGGATTTTGAAGGTGTACTGAAGTACTTCCGGGTCACTCTACCGAAGAAGTATCGCACCGATGAGAGTGCAGCTGAACTGATTCAGATTGCCATGTCAACAAAAGTGAGCTGCACGTTACACTACTTGCATGTTTAGACATGTATGTGCCATTTGCACTTTAAGATATGTAATAAAGTTTATCTAAATGCTTACATAAAGTACTGAAATGGAAAGAATGCTCACAAAACAGGACAGACAGAGTAGTATATGAAATTCATGGTAAACTTTTATCCTGATTTAGTTCAGTGTTTGTCATAGAAGTTTTTGATTGTATTTTAGCTATTCAGCTGTGGGGATGGGGCATGGAGCACTGATGCGTAGGATGGTCTTTTGAGAGCATAACTGTAAAGGAGGCAAGGGATGTCATTACTTGCATGATTTCAGAATTGCTGGGTAGGTTGGTACACATGAGACATGAGAGAAGGAATCTGGTTGTTAATGTGGGAGTTGAACTGTTGTTGGAGGGTTGGGTTGGGGAGAGGGTATGTACACCTGTAGCTGGATGCAGACTGCTGTGACTAGTTGACAGTTTGGAGTGGTTGACGATTCCTGGGCATCTGAAAAGAAGTTGGCGGATTTTTGAGAAGGCGTTGTCCATCTGTTCGCAAGGTCCCTGAGAGTACATGTATTGGTGGCTCTTTTGAATAAGAATGAGTAGTTGGCAATTAAGGAGCCATGTGGAGTGTGGCTGGTGCTGTGGTCTTTGGGGTGTCTGACAAGGCAGATTCAGGTTCAGATTCAAATTTAAATCATTTGTTGTGTCCAAATATACAAACATAAAAATATACATAAGGAACAATATATCAGATGTCTAATACACAACAGTGACAAAAATGCATAATTCAACTCATTAAATTATAGCACTTGGTCCCTGCAAATGTGTGTTCTATTCCAAACAATTCTGATTTTAACGGTTTGTTAAATACAACTATAATGAGGGGATCAATGGCATACTGTACCTCACGCAATTCCATTGTCAGATCGTCTACTCTTTGAGGCAAACATTTACACTTCTTACAAAGAAAGGCATGGAGAGTTGTGGGGAAGGGTGCAGAGTTGAGAAAGGCGATTTTCTGGCAAGTGATTTGAGCTATTGTGTAGAGACTGGTCACTGGCAGTAGAGAGGTCTTTGTCTTTTTTGGGTACAATGCTCGTGCGGGTAAGGACAAAATGATGGACTATCCATGGATTGAGTTCATGGTATATGGCACGCAGGTCTTTCTCATAGCGGTCGTCTTCAAGGTTGGCATCAGTCTCGCTGTTGAGGAGGCGGGATAGACATATAATTTCCAATGCCTTTCAAGTACTTTTGACAGTGACACTCTTGCAATGGGTAGTTTACAGGAAAAGTTGTCCTAACTCATTGTCCCCTTATACTTGTTCACTTTAAGTCCAGAAACCATGATTCCAATTCACAGGAATGTAGAGGATCAAAGGTGATTTACTCCAATCAGTGCATAACTTGATTGATTTTAGATGATCATTCTGTTCATGATAGATGCTGTGGCTGTCAGGGAACTCTGAGACTGCAAGGAGGAAAGA
Source organism: Diadema antillarum (assembly GCF_040938485.1). Taxonomy (NCBI): domain Eukaryota; kingdom Metazoa; phylum Echinodermata; class Echinoidea; order Diadematoida; family Diadematidae; genus Diadema; species Diadema antillarum. Next base: position 417,584 of record NW_027271997.1, read on the forward strand.
AACGATAATAAACTTCTCCTTTCCTTTGCAGGTGAGCCAGCGAAAGTTGAAGAAGTATGAGAAGGAGTATTACGCCATGAAGGAGGAGGAGGAGAGAGAAGACCCCGTTGAGAGACTAGAGGTGAGAAAAGCTCTCTCTCTCTTTTCAGCTTGTAATCTTAATCCTCGTAGAATTTACCTTTGCCTTGAGCTTGTAGAATTGTAGAGGACTATTTACATATGAAGAAAATAAGACAGGCTGATACAGGTCATTGTTTTTTTTTACTTTGAAGTTTTGGTCACCTTATAACTTCATGAATATTTGACTATTGGATGGCACCACTATCAATCGCTCTGAGAGAAGCTTTCTCAAATGAATTATTTATCATGTATATATGATTAATGACATTTTAAGCAGGATTTTGATCCGATATTACAACAAAGCAGTCAGGTATCTGTCTCACAGGTGATGATGTTTGGTTAAGAAAAAACAAACAGCTATGGAAGAAACTAAAATGAAGCTGGAGATCCATATTGTCATCAGTGTTGCACTTGATACCAAAGTTGTGCAAAAATTCAGTGATACACCTAACACCACTGTAAAATTTGACATCAGTTTCATCCTTTGCATTCATAACAATGTTTGTTTGTTTAATTTTTGACAACTCCGTTGATATACAACCACCTGAATAGACGTGGAAACTTAATTCCATGACATTCTTTTGACATCACTGATTTTGTCTTTGTGCCGATGGATTAATTTTGTTGATAATAATTTGTCCTTGCATCCAGCGAGAAAACAAGCAGCTGATGGAGGCCAACATCCACCTCGAGAGGGAGAATGATGAGCTGGCTCATGAACTCATCACCCACAAACTCATGATGGAGAAACAAATGGATGCGGTAAGAACAAACTCACTGTCGTCATGGAAACCATCAACTTTTAAACCTGGACGTCTCTCACGCTGAGACAATAGAGGGTATTTTTCTAGCAAACCAAAATCTCATGTAATGTTGGTGATGCATGTTCTGAGAAACTTTAACGTTTGCTTGTAAAGGCCATCATGGATATAGAGCTGGGCAGGTTAACAGGGTTGGGTTTCACTTAATGCATCATTATCCTTTGAGCCCGCTAAATCTTCCGATGACATCAAAGTTAATCCTGGATATCTACATCATGAGAAAAACTTGGGAATATCTTTATGTCTTCAGTTATAAGGAAGAAAACACATCATATGCAAGATATGTTGACAACAGAAAAGAAAGTACAGCTTTCTATCAGAGAAAATGTAAGCATACGTAGACAGTGGTATGAAAGTGAAGCCATTTGAATTATGTTAATTTCACAAGGCGGTATCTCCCTGACATCATGTAATGCTACTTGGAATTCATAATATAAATAGCAGTTTATATGGTAAAACATGAAATCTGTGGTAGAACAGACAATATTTTCGAAAGAGTCATTTTCCCACGTGAGTTAGATCAAAGACTTTCAGAGAGTTGTTGACCCCATTGGCATGACTGGAAGATAATTAATCCATGATGTTTCCCCTGTTTGTGTTCCTGCGTTGTCACTTCCTGCGGTTAGCAATGTACAGTGTATGTGTTTGTCTACATGCGGTGTTTCTGACACCTCAAATGTTCCCGTGCTATTCTTTGCCACCGAAATCACCAGGAGCGAGACCGAGCAGACGAGCTGGAGAAGGAACTGAAGGCGCTGAGGTTGCAGCTCAAGGATTCGGAGGAGGAAAAGAGGCATCTTGGGTCGGAGACGGCGCAGGTGAGCTTGCTCCCTCGTCAGGCCTCAAACATCCTCTCTGGAGGTGGTGGGAGGCTTGCAGGGATCCAAACGAAGTGACATGGAAGCAAAGAGATAAATAAAAGATGCTATTCTATGTCTCTTTTGCAAATTGTTATTCGTGTGAGTCTAATATGAACCATCTGTAATCGGAAGACTCGAGTTAGGATATTATCTTGGTGTCCTTCGTCATGCCGTAGAGATTTGTTTGCTTTGAAGATAGAAAACTTGTGTAGACACACTTATCTGCTTTGCATCAGAATGAATTGATCCAAGTCTTCTAGCCATCTGTACTGTCAAGTGTGCGCAGATGTTTTTTAATAGTCCCATACACACAAAAAAAAAGAACAAGAAAGAAGAAAGTGGGTCAGCATGAGACCTGTAAGGTGATGCCAGTATCATCTCATTTCATTTGCCCATTGTGGTTGCAGCTAATATCACTGGTTCATGTCACGTTTGAAGCTTTGAAATTCTCTCAACTTTCTCACTTCATGTCTGATTTTGATGAAACTTCTTATCATTGTGAATGTTTGTTATACCTCCACAACTTGAAGCCTCTCTGACCATAGACTGGCATTACACTTAGATTAGAATCAGTATTCAGCCTCTTTGATCATACTTACCGCATAAAGACCTGTGACTTTCTTGCATACTCAATTAAACCCCCAATTGTTTGTCTTTCAACTTTTTCTCAGTGCCTTTCGTCCTTTTTTTTTAAAAGAAAAAATGATATTCCATTGTTTTCTTCTCAGAAATTAACAAGTGCATGTTCAGCTTAAATGTATTGTTTGCTGAAGTTCAAAGACTCACTGTAAAGGGATTACAAGGATATTTTCTTTTCTATTTTTTTTTTTTTGGGGGGGGAGGGGGGGGTATGCTTATAATGAATGCATGAATATGCTGCTGCTATGAGCCTGTTCTGTAAATCTGTTTTGGTTTGTCAAACTCAAGCTGGGAATGTTTGGGAATGTTTTATTTCCCAGGTGAAAGAGATGTACAGGAGAGAGACGTCCAAGGCGGAGTCTGAGTCCAAGAGGAACTCAGCCATCATTGGAGAATACAAACAGATCTGTTCTAAGCTGAGTGAGAGACTGGAGGCCCAGCAGACGAGGGCCAAGAAGTCCATGCTGGACCTCAGGGTCAGTTGACTGAGTGTCTTGCCATCATTCATCTCCTGGCCACCTTGAAGGCATAATTTACCATTTGCAGATGAAATCAAAACCCGGCATTAGTGCTTCAAAATAATTCTAAAATGTGAGCTAGGGATAAAACAACCAATGTAAAAATTTGAATTGTTATAATCAGTGTTAAGTATTGTTCAATATACAAAATGTGAACAATGGTTTTAATAAAAGGGATTCCAGATTAAGCCGTATACAGTTACGGTTTATTGAGAAAAATTGTGATATCTCCTTAGATTTTAGGTTTTATCACAAAATTTGTATATGGTAGGATGTTTTGTGATACAACTGACCTACACATATGCATCAGATTCTTACTTCTTACCATTGGGAGCAGTTATTAAAAATGTTGGAGTTATCACATTCGATGTATATGTAGGCCTATAATTGTGCAGTAACATCACAAAACATCCTACCATATAAAAATTTTGCAATAGAGCCACATATATAAGGAGATATCACAAATTTTCTCAATAAGCCATACTGTAGACAGTATATTCTAGAAATGGTTTTAATAAAACTATTGTTCACATTTTGGATATTTGACAATACTTAACATTGATTATACTGATTAATATTTTTACATTCGTTGTTTCTAACCCTAACTCACATTTTAAAACTATTTTGAAAATACTAAGCTTTTTTTTTCCTTTCATCTGCTAATGGTAAATAGTGGCTTTACGGCCTGATTTGTATCCACTGAACATGTCCCCTACTAGGTTTTCAGTGTTTCGATTATTCTTTTGATTTTGAATGAACAAATTCAGAGAAGATCACTCTTTCCTTGGTGTTTATTGAATTTAGTTTACTTATGAAATCAAGGACATTTTAGTGATGCATTAGTCTTAATTTCACATTTTTGTGTGATTATGGTGTAAATGATAGACAAATTCAGTTTCCACCCTATCTTTCCCCCTCTCTTCTGTCTATCTACCAATCTATCTATGTATATCTTTATATCTATATACCTCACCCCACCCTCTTCATCTTTGATTGCATCAAATAGGAAAGACTTCAGAGTTGTGATTCCTGCCGAGATCTTATCAGTGAGGAAGGGAAGTATGAGCGGTCTCCTAACGACCCACCTCCACCCTCGGAGGTACCCAAGGAACCCGAGCTGGCCCAGGCCCTCAACCAGGTGCGCGAGTTTGAGCTGGAGCTGGCACAGACCAAGCTGCAGCTGGTGGAGTCGCAGTGCCGTGCCCAGCACCTGGAGCACCAGCTGAACAGCGCCCTCGCCGAGCTCCAGCTGGTGAGGAACACGTCGGCGGGCGGCAACGCCAACAGCTGGATCACCAAGACCTTCTCCTCCTTCTCTTCGCTGAAGGAGGCTACGGGAGTGGTCAAGAAGACCGAGCAGTGAATCGTCCGTCAAAAATGAGGGCAATGAAGTTTGCTCTTTTTCACCGCGCGGCAGGTTTCCATCCATTCATCCATTTTGAGCCACAATTGCAGTTTGTTATATTTAGACATTTGTGATGATTCATCCCAGTGATTATAAGCATTCCAAAGAATGCAAAGCCATGAAGAGTATTGCTTAAACATGGTTTGTCATGAGTTGTGGCAGTTTGATGCATTACCTTGTCACTTTTTAGCTCACCTGAGCCAAAGGCTCAAGTGAGCTATTGCGATCGCCCTTCGTCCGGCGTCCGTCGTGCGTCGTGCGTCGTGCGTCGTGCGTCGTGCGTCGTCCGTCGTCCGTCGTCCGTCGTCCGTCGTCCGTCGTGCGTCGTCCGTCGTGCGTCGTGCGTAAACTTTTTACATTTTCATCTTCTTCTTGAAAACCCCAAGACCGATTTTCATCAAACTTGGCAGGTAGCATCCCTAGGGGGTTAGGAACTCAATTTGTTAAAATGGGCACCATGCCCCACCCAGGGGGCCCCCAGGGGGGCCCAAACCCCCTAAATTAAGGAATCTGTAAAAATCTTCTTCTCTAGAACCAGAAGTGATAGAGCTAAGTTAATACTATGAGTTAGTACATTGATGACTGTAGTTTCAAGTTTGTTCATGGCAGAATCAGGGGTGCCCCCCTTGGGACCCAGGGGAGGGGGGTGGGGAGGGGTTCTAATGGGGCCTAAATTGTACATTTTCATCTTCTTCTTAAGAATCCCATGACCCATTTTCACCAAACTTGGCAGCTAGCATCCCTAGGGGGTTAGGAACCCAATTTGTTAAAATGGGCACCATGCCCCACCCAGGGGGCCCCAGGGGGCCCAAACCCCCCAAAATTAAGGAATCTGTAAAAATCTTCTTCTCTAGAACCATAAGTGATAGAGCTAAGTTAATACTATGAGTTTGTACATTAATGACTGTAGTTTCAAGTTTGTTCATGGCAGAATCAGGGGTGCCCCCCTTGGGACCCAGGGGAGGGGGGTGAGGAGGGATCCTAATGGGGCCTAAATTGTACATTTTTATCTTCTTGAGAACCCCATGACCCATTTTCACCAAACTTGGCAGGTAGCATCCCTAAGGGGTTAGGATCTCAATTTGTTAAAATGGGCACCATGCCCCACCCAGGGGGCCCCCGGGGGGCCCACACCCCCAAAATGAAGGAATCTTTTAAAATCTTCTCTAGTATCAGAAGTTATAGAGCTAAGATAATACTATGAGTGAGTACATTAATGACTGTAGTTTCAAGTTTGTTCATAGGAGATCCAGGGGTGCCCCTCGGGGAGGGGGGGGGGGGGTGGTTGGGAAGGTCCAAATGGGGGCCTAAATTGTACATTTTCATCTTCTTCCTGAAAACCTCATGATGGATTTTCGTCAAACTTGGCAAGTAGCATCCCTAGGGGATCAGGATCACAATTTATCAAAATGAGTACCATGCCCCACCCAGAGGGCCCCAGGGGGCCCCAATCCCCCCAAATTAAGGAATCTTTAAAAAAATGGGACCTTATTGTACATTTTCATCTTCTACTTGAGAGTGCCTGGTCAAATTTTGGTAGAGCTGTGAATAATTTAGATTAGTGACTGCGTGAAAGGTGAACTTGCGATACTCAGGTGAGCGCTAGACCCGCGGGTCTCTTGTCTTCAAACTGACCAGTGTGTGTCAGCATAACTCGATGCTTCTCTAGAATGAGATCTATTCCATGGATGGTGGTGATTGTTGAAGTGTTATTTCCATATATGCTCATCGAGGAACATGCTTGATAGAATTGTTTTGTTGTTTATTTTTGCTTCCAGGGAGTGCACAAAGTGGATACCCTAGGGAGTCATTGTATAGAGACAGAATTTAGTGACAGTCACTAACAAAATGATGACATATTATTACATTTACTCTTTTAGTTTATTTACCTTGGTATCAATTGCACTTTTATGCAAACAGTAAGACACAGAGGTCTACCCGCATTAGAAAGTCAATGGATTTTTCATTAATTTGTGCAGCTCATGCATTGTATGCTTTCTTTTGTTTTGTTTGGAGATATGATGGTCTTTTGACAGAAGTATCATCTCCTCAGAATTCAGACGGTAGTTGTTGACGTATTGCTTAAATGTGAACTCTTGAAGCTCAACAAAATGCAAGGTAACAATGTTACACAGAAATCGATATTCCAGAAAGTCAGTGTGAATGTGTGGAATTCCATGTAAGTAGGTACTCTGGTAACTTATTGTTGTGTGTATCGAGTGTGGTGTGGTCGATTCAAGTGCTATAGCTGGAGCTGTACTGAGACTGGACAACAGTTGTCACCTTTGTAGATATATAAAAGTATAAAGTATTGTATGCGTGTGTATATATTATATATATATTTACTGTGTGTACATATTGTGGAGTAGGTCAATCGAGGTGATGCTAGTGAAAGTACAGTATTACAAGAGTGCAACATTGCTTGAAGCATGGTGCGGAAGTACTGTGGTGTGATGTTATCCAGTAGAAATACTTGCATCCATTTGATTCGATAGAGGGGTGTCAGGTACTAATATTCCATTGTCATTGATAGCATGCAACACCATTAGACAGTTTCTTGATGAGGATCATGAAGTGTATTGTCCTGCTAGTGGTGTTGTGTTAGAAGACTCATGTAGAATTATGCCCCTAGTATTCCACAAGGAGACATATGTAATAAAGATTACATACAGAAGTAAGTAGACCAGAACTGTATAGGAGAGTCTGTTGGACCAGGATTATAAAAGTAGACTGGTACAAGAAGATATAGAAAAAAATTTCATTTGCAGAATACCAGGTGATACGTTTTCATAATCATATATCTGTCATTATTCTCATGAACATTTTGTACACTGAATTAAATTCTTGTCTGCATTTTAAAGAGATGGTAATAATGTGGATATATAGCCAGTGATCTGAACTGTAGATTGTGGCCATTTCTTACAGCTTCGCATTGTACACCAGTCAGTGAGTATATTTCATACCACATAAAGATGTGTTTTGTCCCCAGTCCTTCAGAACTATGCCTCGTTGTCACTCTAGACTCTAAGTCAGGATCACACCACTATCATCCATAGAACTCCATTCCCTACCCTTCCCCATTAAATCTCCCTCCGTGTGCACGTAGACTCATGTTAATGGAGTGGTGAGCTTTCACGAGATGACAAAGTTCCTGGAACACTGCATGTATTTCATTCGCACAGTCACACTGAAACAGTTCATGCAATCAACAGGTAGTCTTCCTTTCCTTCTCTGAAAGAGAGAGAGAGAGAGGGAAAAACTCCTAAATATTTATCAGCGAAGCAAAGAGGTGAGGAATAAAATGAGTAAACAAGAGTGACAGCTGCCTTAGAGATGGTGAAAGGAAGAAGAGAAGACGTGTTTCTTTGCATGTAGACCACATATGATTCTAGAGTTTCAGCAACTGACTTATCTGACTTTTTTTATGGACATCATCCCTCATAGAATACTTTTTAATGGTACCTCACAAATGTCCAGGATATATATACGAGTGTAAAAGGAAAAAGAAAAAGAAAAGAAAAGAGTGAAGACTTGACTCGGTTGAAAGTGCTACAACTTGTGCACCAATATTTTCAAGTTCCACATACTGTTCTTTGCATGACCATGTGGACCTCAGCATTATCAAGTACCCATATTAGTCTGATGCGACAAACAAACAAACAAACAAATGAAAACAAAGTCAAATGGAGCAGATGCTTGCTCTTACCCCACCCCAAATCCTGACCCCAGTCTTAGAGTACACAAGTGCTTGTAGTGATATACTCACCATTTACAGTCCTTCAAAGTGTACAATGTTTGATGTCTTAACGAATATAATGTGTGAAATTGGTTGATTCCAGTGATGCAAATTGTTTAGTTTCAAAGTATAATCCCCAGAAATATGATATGTTCACTGTGCTGCTGTATTGCACAAGTACATGTATTAGGAAGAAACTGATTAAGGCTGTTAAACCAGTTTTTGTATTCCATTAATAACAAGACTTTTTTATTCACTCCTGACACTGTACAAGATGCTGTTACTTGAATGAAGTTACCAAACCAGAAAATAGTTTTCTGCTGGCTGTATGATTGGACTGTGTACTCATCTTATGTGCCAAAATCTTCCAAGATTGGTTTTCCTTATACCAGTCCACCCCCCCCCCCCCCCCCAGTACAAAGCCAACACAGGACAGTGAGCAGGAAGGATGGCTATGTTTTGTCTCCTTCTAGATGTAACCCCAGTGACTTTATTTCACCATCCCTCAGGATTTTGAGTTCTCTCACAGACCAGGTGTGACATATATTTTAGAGATAACAGGTATCACTAAAAGAGTGTGCAGTTTAAGTCATTTTGTCTCCAACCATTCCATGGCATTGAAAGACAGGAAAATCAGCATTGATGAGGAATTAGTACTATGTGATCAGCTACACTGTACTTTACAATTTTGTAGAAAACATAATTTCAGTCTATCGGAATACTCGCCTTCTAGAAACGGCTGCTAATGTTGGGTTACAGATATATATTGTCGGAATGCAAGTCGTTGCATGAAATGTGCCGTTGTGTGTTTATCATTTTGAAGTTGTTGTATTGTATACATACCAGTGTTCTTGCCTTTAGACTTTGTGATTTGTGTTGTGTGTATGTGATATCACTGTCAAAACTGCAATGTACACACAGAGAGAGAAGACTAGTCTGTGTATACAGACCCTAGTTTGTCATGGCTTGATGATGCATACAGCTTCACTGGCAACAATGATACAGAGCTGTGATGCTGTGATCATAATGATGATCATAATATGATCATTTAAGACTAATGCAAATAGTGGTTGATTTTCTGTTGTTGAAATCAGTTATCATCTACAAATCAGCAGTGGTCATTTAAATCTGCATTTTCATGTAACTCGTATGTTTGTTGTTTGTGATGCTTTGTTTTGATATTCCACAATTGACTGTAATATTATCGGGATATTTTAACAGTTCTATTTCAAGGTATGATGGGAGATGCCATCTGTGCATTCAGCGCATTCTTGGAATTCTTGAATACATACCAGTCATTCCAAAACTGCTCATGCATGACTTATTATGCAACAAGTGTAAATTGATTGTAAGTAGATATTGAAATTTGTGTATGATTGGCCATGCAGAGCAATGGTGATGATACAGAAATTTTTCCTTTCTTTCTATTTTTTTTGGCCCAAAATACCTCACCTTAAGTATGTAGCACCTGTGTACACATAACATGAGTGATGAAATTGTAAAAGAACCAAATTATTTAATGTATATTAAAGTATGCAAGCAGATAGATTGTATGTAACCTGTACTACATCTATAAAATGTGATTTATACACTCAAGATTGACAAATATGTGAATTTGCCTAGAACTAGTTTGTAGGTGTCCACACTTACATGGGTGATATACAAGTAAAGGATGTTTATTTCTGTATGACTTACAGATTTTTTTGCAGACATATTTTTCCTCTTTAATTTTGTTAATATCTTAGACGGATGTTACCATGTACACACCTACCTTCAGTGCTAACTAGTCTCTGTAAATTGTGAAATCCTTCATTACAGGAACACCTAAAAAGGAGGGAGGTAGCTGATATGATCAAGAAGGTTTCAAGAGGTGATGAATGCAGTATGGATGAGGAGTGACGAAACCCATGGTGGTCAATGTTTAGGACTCCATGATGGTATCTAGCCATTTTTAGATTACGGTAACCCCACAAAGGGCACTTGCATATTGCGATTTGACCCACAGCCCTGGTGAAAGCAGACAACACTTGACCAGAACCAATTCAAGACTACTGGCACTTTGATATCAAACAGTTTCTGTGAGAATCTGCATGTTTATTATTTCTTCTGTCATTCAAATTTGCTTTTGCAGAAAAAAAAACACAGCGTTTGGTCAGGAGGATCATGTAACTTTTTAGATGCTCTTGATTTTCAGGTTTACGTTGCAAAAATCCATCTGAGTAATAAATGCTGGATTTTGAATTGACAGGCATTTATTTATGAAATGAATGCCTGGTGATTTAAAACCAAATCAGTGGATTCACCAGCAACCTGTTATCTATAGACTTTACATGTACAGTCCAAACCTCCCTTAGTGGCCACCTGTCTATAGCGGCCACCTGCCATATACAACCACTCGTTTTCCCCCATGAGAAAAGCCATTTTGAATACCCTGTTTACAGCAGCCACCTGTCTTTAATGGTCACTTATTTCGTCTCCTTTGGATGGCTGCTATAGACAGGTTTGACTGTAGCTATAGTACACCCTTTGTGATCAATGCATGCCACCTGCCATCAAAGGATAATACAACCAAATACATGATTCTTTTTTTGTCCTGTTGCACAAAGTGAACCATCAATGCATTACGTCTCTCCTCCTCCTCTCTCTCTCCTGTATGTTTGGTCATCTCTCTGCTGGGGGCGCTCCACCACACTCTCCCGAGTCAAGGGCATTACCAACAGAGGAGCAAGAAATTGCTCAGTTTATAGATTATATGCGCAGGGGCTGAAGGCTGTAACGACAGTCAAGTTATTGTCATATCACTCATATATTTCCATGTGCCCAGCAAGACTATAGAATGGCAAGAGTAGTGAAATACAATCAGCCTGGAGGGTTTTTTTCTGTGGTGCAGAAATTTTTGCACATATTGCTGGTAAAATAGTTCTGATAATGAGTTGAAATAGAATTGTGCAAATACTGTTGAACGTAGTCTGTCCAGACAAGTCTAAGCTATTAAATGGAACATGTCGTTTGAATTTGAAACAATGCAAAATTCAGCATAATGTGATTCTGCATAACTGACTGTTTTTTTTTTATAGTAACTGATGTGTATCACATTTGTGATTTGCAAGACATATGTTGAGACTGTGTGAGTGTATGTACAAGAGTGTCGGTGTGTGAGGGTGAATTAGTGTGTCCAAGTGCATAGGAGAGTGAATAGGGTGATTAAAAGTGTATGTTTATTCAAACGAATTCCTCAGATAAAGCAGTTCCATGTAATATGCAGATGTGTACTTCCTTACGATGTTTAGTTGTCATGTGTGCTATATGGTGTTTTTTTAGTTAAACCATACCAACTCTAATATTTGTACTGAATGAACATCTCAACCGTGAAATATGTACGTACCTGTGTGTAAGAGGAGCTTGGAGTAACATGGGATGGCCAAACTTGATTGTATGCAAATATGCATATACATATAAACACTATGTGATAGTGAAGAAATCATGTGCAGTAGTGTACAAGATAGTAAAATACCAGTGAATGTGTGGGAAGGATTTGCAAGGACCTTTTGATAAAAGTGCCATGATTGTAATTAAGCAGGAAAATGTAAATGATATTTGATGCAATATATAAATAAGAAATTGTGTTTTGTCATTTGTGAGCAGTCATTCAGTCATCTTAAAGGTGCATGGTCCCGGTGTTTTAGTCAAACGCGTACGCGGGCGCACGGCGCAAGTTTCCTACAGAGACCTACGCTATCGACAGTTTCCTCAAGTGCATGTAAATGTAAATGTAAATGTAAATGTAAAAGTAAGTGTAGAAGAAGAAGAAAAAATAATAATAATTTCACCCCGTCCCTCGCCCTCTTTGAACCTATTTTCTCTTTCATGTTTCATCTATTACATAACCAAGCACTTTTCAGGGCATGTCTGCAATATAGCCTTACAATTTAATAGAATTTGAATATCAGAGAAAAGAGAAGTGATGCGAGTTAGTGGTTGTTGTCGAGGTTAGGGCAATTTTGTGTGAATAGGAAAGTTATAAACACATTCACTGTGTTTTCTGGTTTCATAATGCATTTAAATCTTTCTTTATTTGCCCCTTCGGTATACTTCTTTTTGTGTATTTTCTAACTTCAAATACTTGTGATGATTTGATCTTTTGAACGGGACTGAATGAGGTGGAATTGATCCTTTTTCAACAACTGTTTCTGTTACACCTCGAAAAACATGACTCTAAGGAGCACTCAACCAAGATTCATAGCAAATGCTGCTCACTTTTTACGAATGTTATGTTCATCAATATTCAATGTTGCCATTCATTAAGAATGTTTCTAAATGCTTCATGTCAATCTATCGCTTATGAGACTTATTTTCTATACAGCAAGATGTTCTTCTTTTTTTTAGCATGTTTCGCATGAAATTTGCATTTTCTCTACAAAGAAGTGGCGTCATGTATCAGGGTATGTTAGGCACTTGTTTTCAATAAATCTTATCCCAACAAACTCACGCACACTAACTTCATTTATATGAAGTTGTATTGTGAAAGAAAAGGCGGTGTCATAACCCTGTAATAATTTCTTAACCAGTCCACAGGTTTACGGAGTATACAGTCCTATTTAAGAGTCTTGACCATTCACATGATACATGTATCCTTTCTGTCCTTCTCTTGATTTATACATCATTCATTCACACAAACACACAAAGCATTTGAATGTCATGATGGTTGAAGATGGCTTTTGTATCATGTTTATTTTGTGTCATATTTTGGGAAACAAATTCACATCTTGTTTGTATCAGTTAGCATACATGGACAATGTACTTGCATAGTGTAGCAAAGTGTGTACTGTACACTGTAAATATCAGCTAAGTGGCCAATAGTGTGTAACCCTATGTGTACACGTTGTGTAAGCTATGATGGCTGACCATATTGGAATAAATCTGAATTGATCACCGAGATATGCCTGCCTTTGCTTGTAATGCAAATTGTTGTTGAATCTGAGTGAAGAGAGATGTGAAGATTCTTCATGTTCACACTTTTCACGAAATAAAATCGCTTTGAAGTCACAATTCCAGTGAAAACTTCAGCAAATATGTCAACGTGCATCACAAAACCAACAAAAAGTCGCACCACTTGATTTTATGTGAGAACTCCGTGAAACGGTTCGACCAAGTCAATTTTTAGTTTTCCACATTTTCTGAAAGAGCTATTCTTCTTCTACCTTATTCTTGAAGTTGGAATGATAAAATGAATGGGAAAGTGGGTATTCAGCAATTGTTCTACAACCCCTTTCTGGTAGAGTAGTGTGATCAGGTATGTCTTGGAGGCCCCTTTCCATTTCTTGAAAAATCCTTTGCACACTCTCCACTTTCAACTCTGATAACTTTTGACAGGATAATGCTACTGCTTTGAAAGTTGGCAGCAATCATGGACAGAATGTGTTAAGATAGCATGGTCAAGTTCAGCTAAATTTGATAATCCCTTCATTGTTGTTGCCACAGTGGTTTACATCCTGTTTTTTGTCCCATTCATCGCACAGGGAGCACTACATACCAAGGATTAAGCGCTTGAATAGACCCTGTACATCAGAGCCTCTTTTCTCAGTTCACACTTTTCCAGAGTGTGTGCTTTCTTTCAAATATTTAGATAGGTTAGGGGAGTCCATTTGAATCGAGTTATACATCATTTTAAAGCATAGTCTACTCTTTCAGAATCTGCCTTTAACTAAAAATCCATGTCTGGCAACTTTTTGTTGGTTTTGTGGTGCAGGGTCACATACATACATTTGTATGTACATGTAATGGGGACATCACGATAGCTTTGCATTATCCAATCACCGTACAATGTACTTCCACAAGGACTTTTATGGAGTTTCACACACATCAGAACTACAGTGGAAACTCAGTATAACGAGATCCTTGGGACCATGACAATTTGTTCTTTTTATCAGATATTTTGTTATATCAGTATGCAGTAAACAATGGGACCAGAGAAATTAGTTTGTTATACATATATCTGGTATTTTGTTTATATCGAGTTTCCATTGTGGTATTGAGAGTGGCAGACTTTCATAGCTTTTAGTGTACATGCCAGTGTTCCCTCCATTTTGTTACATATGATTCCATACAGCACAAATATATAAATTCTCCTTTTCCTTTTTGCCACAATTATACTGGTGAAATGAGCTCTAGGCAAGTCAAAAATTATCACTGCCTGCAGGGCATTTAAATTAACTAAAAATTGCTTGGTGTGTGATAGGTCATGAAAAGTGCCATCATATCAAGCACTGCACAGATGACAGATTACTAAGGAGGAGGAAGAGGCAAATATATGAAAACTGTGAAGACTAAAACTTGAAATGTACAACCTCTTTATTACAAAACATTATTTGCTGAACTACATGACACTTTGGAAAAGAAGGAACCTCAGTTTACATATTGTGTTCAATGATTTACACAAACTACAAAGTAAGAGTAGAGAGAGATCACTACTAAATACAGTAATAAAATTTCACAGAATACCATCTGAAACTTTAAATATCCTTTGCTGCAGGAGGCTGAATCACATGAAACATAAACAAGATATGTTTTGCCAAGCAAAGTGTTTCATTTCAGATCACAACATCAAGACCCAATCTTCAGGACCCATAACTCAGACCAACAGAGAGTTTGAAAAAAAGATCAACTTAAAAATCATGAAATTCATCTCATGGCTGTGGTTTTTTTGTGAGTCGTGTTGAGCAGAAGATGAAATATCATAACTCCAGTGGGGCAGCATCCAACATGTTCTGCGACCTTCAAAAGGTTAAAATTCCTGGTTGACAGTAATGACTCTTCTTATGCCCAATAATGTGCATGACTCAAATTATTCTATCAGTTGCAGTAATGTGCATGATACTTACACAGACAATCAAGGGGGCATTAACGTAACTCCCATAAACTTTGGACAATATTCATGATATTCTAATGATATACAGGGTAAATTTCAATGTGAAAAGTAACTTCATTGCTATAGCCATGGAGCTGACTTAGCTTGATGTAATTCCCTATAATTGACACCCTAAACTACAATAACAAGGTTTCTCACACTTGGAAATGATACTGATTTATAATTCTGTTACTGTGCTTCTGGATTGTGAGATTGTCTTCCATGTCAAAATATGCAAATTATATGGCGTTGCCTACATAAGGCATGAACACAATATAATATCCAAAAATCGTGCTAAATTTTTGTGTTTTTTCGGGCTTTAAAGGCAGGTTTCTCTGGAAGTAGCACGATGTGGTAAATCTGTCTAACTTGTACAGAGATGGTGCGGTCTGGCAAACAGCACACTGTTACTCTGGTTGGAAATGAGAATTTGTACACCAGACTCATCAACATGGCCAGACAGAAGCGAACTAGCAAGACTGAAGCAACACAGCTGTAAATTTCCACAGGTACCTAGGAACCTTAAAAGATTCCAGTGAGATGACTCTACATAAATACTCGCAATTACTCTCATAATAGTGGTTACTACCTTTTTTTAACAGTAGACGGTGGTTAAAACCTGTACTCAAATAAAGAGAACTTTAAATAACGAGACACTTTCTCCATTGAGAAGTCAATTACCGGTTAATCAGTCGATTGGCTGCTAAGTACGTACAAATCGGATGAGGCAAACAAGGAATTTATCCCCTCTACAGCTCTACCACCATACCAAGTTTGACGTTAGATGGTGCCCTGTGATTCAGTAGACCCTGACCGACATGCCCGGTTCTCACAGACAGCCTGATGTGTGTTCTCTCCCACACCATTGTTTGATTCCAGAATGAAGCATAATATATCACATGTTGTAATTTTGAATGCAAAAAATAAGAATGCAATGCATTTCACTATTTCACTATGACTCAAGTTTGAAGCCAGGAACATTGCAATGTCCCCCAACGATGACAAAGAGGGGGCCCTTGTGAATTGATGCCTCCCTGCATTCTCAAATGCCAAAAAGCAATGAAGACGTGAATCCACTTTTGGTTGGTCCTCCAAACGCCCCCCCCCCCCCCCCCCAACTTCCCTCTTGTTGACAAGTATTGGTAGTATCAGAGAACATCAGCAGTGTATAACTTTTCTCTGTCTTTTTATGTCTTTCTAACCCTTGCTTTTGACAAGTGACATCATTTCACTACGCATCTTTCAAGAATAGGCTGAATTCACAAGCAATTTAACAGGAACACAGAGCCTTCACTCGTGATCAGATAAGCACATCAACAGAGAATATAGCAAATATATTCACTCCATAAAAATGATACACTAACAGAAAAAAAAAAGAAAAGAAAATGCAGCACCAATATAAATTATGTGTTATTACATCAACAGCTAGGTCGTCTTCATGAGCATGATGAAATAGTTGCCCCACACAGCCTAGGTTTCTGTTGAGTCATTTAGAAAAAACAACAGCAACATATTGCAAGAGAAGTTTGCCTAAACTTAACTGTAGTCCTGGATCACTGACTGATGAAAATAAGAATGTCCAAACTGGACTTTGGTGAACACATGATATGTAAACACAAATACACAAACCTCCTGTATAATGCCTTACTGTGAGTGCAATACCGGAAATGTGATACAAGTATGCGGGTCACGCTACTATGAATTACATTTTTCCCCCCAACTTGTCAGAAGCAATACATATATTAATTAAGAGTTTGGTCTGCAAATAAGTTGTTCAGTATTTACCTTTATGGATGTTATATGTGTTTAATGTTAAGAGTAAAAGGGGGGGGGGGGGTGGATTAGAAAATCATTTGGGTTGGTGTTGAATAAACAGTGACTTGAGGAGCAGAAAAATACACCAGTATTTCCACTTTTCTTCATGCAAATAAGATAAAACCTGAGAAAGTCAATGACAGATTTTATTTTCGAACTTGACATCAATGCTTTGCTGCAGTTTCAAGTTCAGCCAGGGTATGCAGACGGCATTGCTTCTCTCTCTGTTGGTAACATACACTCTTGCATGTAGTCCCGCATTCTTCCATCTGTGTAGTGTACCGTTTCTGTATACAAGACTCTTGAACTTCGTTTATTTCTCTGATGAAAAGAGACAGTATTGGATCATAAGGGGAACTTTCCACCGAAACTCAAACATCGCTGTATTCCATCTTCTCACAGGTTCTGCCCCTGACATCCACAACTTTTGAGACGAAAAATGGAAATTGAAAAATGTACAAAAGAAAGCAAATCTGTACAGAATGTAATGGGAGGATAGGGTTTTGGCCTCAGGAGATGTTAGCAATCCGATCTCCAGATCTTGATGGTCTTGTCATTTTCAAGGGCTGCTGATGCGATGAGATTCTCTGTTGGGTGGCATGACGTACATAGGACAACATCTGCAAGAAAAAAAGAACCATGTTCAGAGAGTGAAGACAGATACATTGCTCGAGACATTGACTCTGTATTACACATACATAAGGCCACCAACCTTTGAAGATCACAAAACATACTGGCACACAATGAAAAAAAAGAAAACATTGAAAAAGCAGGAACCATGCCTCGTTTTGAAAAAAAGGATGGAAAATATGCACATATTATGCACATTTAATCAAATTAAAGAAAATAATCTGCAAAATGCCTGATAAAGACAGCTGAAGCTAGACATGTGAAGTAATTCATGTCTGTAATAATACATCCAATTAATCATACACAGCATGTTGAACATGTTAGAACATAAACCTCAGTGCTCTATTTCTTCTCAGCACCTCACAGTTCCTTGAGAACTTATATTTACACCCATTTTCGAGATTTTCTGTGGGAAACAATGAAAATAGACAATGTTTGTCTGGAAAATGTCTATCCATTTAACGGAAATGCCCACTCGATTATCAGGTAAGCAAAGCATGCATTGGAACTGTGTATTCGGCCCATGCATCAATTATAAGCAGAGTACCCAATAAAGCGGTACCCCATTATGCAGAGACCACTGTAAGGCGCCTTTGAATGTTTCTACAGATAAATGGCGCTATACAAATGCTGTTTCATCATCATCATCATCATCATCATCAAAAGATGGAAAGCAAATGGAGCAAAGTTACTCCTCACTGGAACGGAATGAGACAAATTAATTCTCATCAAATGTGGACATTCGCACCAGCATAGATCACTTGGTTCATTTTACTTCTACAAATACATTACCTGTGTGGCCTTGCAGCTTCTGAACAATCTCCTTGGTTTGTAGATTCCATATATACACCATATTGTCTTCTGAGCCCGAGACTATCCACTGTATGATGGAAACAATGCAAAAGTAAAAAGAAGACAAATTTAGGAGCAATGTCTACTGTAAAGATCAAATGCAAATGATAAGGGTAATCTCACTTTGTTCTCTAACCTACAGCAGACACAGTAGTAGTTTTCCAGTTATTTGACATCATCAATAAAGCTGACCGATTAATCTCTTCACTGCATCTGTCATTCAAAATTATGATTTGTCACATCTTCTAGAGCAATACAAAGCTTCTCTGTGAAGACATTTGTAACATTCATGATCCACTAGAAGTGCAAAGCTAAAATGTGGTCTATGAAAGAAAGAATCAAAAGGTTGTGCCACTGCTCTGCCTTCCACCATTCAGGCATACCTCCAGATTGACACAGTTTCTGTAGATGTACTTGCATGCATGGTATATTCTCAGTTAGGGTTAATCAATGTGAGAATATATCAGACAAAAAGACTTTGACACATAGTACACAATTGTATGTTCTCTCACCTTGCCCCCTGTCACTGAGAAATTGGCAAAGATGCAGTACTTCTCGTTCTTGTGGCCTTGGTACGTCTTTAGACATTTGCCTTTACTGTAGTCCCACAGCTTCAACGTGCTGTTACGAAGGAGGAGGGATGCATCAATATGATATGATTAAGTTCAAAAAATGATTTATATATTGCTAATCAGAACATTAAAACAAACACACACACACAAACACACAAATGAGAAAGTGTTTGTTTCATTTCAGGAAATGAAAACATGACATCTCTTAATTTCTTGTTTCACACCTTATGAATGAGACTACCTCACCATTATAGCAGGAAAAAACACCCAAAGGTAAGCATACAAATTTACATCTGAAATAATCTTTTCTATTTGAAATTCAGATTTCAAACTTCCACACATAACACATATTTCCAATAATCAGTGCTGCCATCAACAGAAATTTCGTCTTTATTAATTTCATATTTCATTCTTCAGCATTTGTTCAAATAATGCCATTATACTAGAGCATATACAAAGTATTATTTACATTTCAAGGGATTTTTGTTTAAAGTCATTGTAATGCATATGCATCATCAAATCCTACTACAGGCTTCAATTAATAATTTTCATCAGCAATGCTCAGCTGAAATACAAAACAATTACTGTAAAACCAGAAATTTTTGCATGAAACTTCTGCAAATTTGGAAAGGAGCCATGATTCACAAAAATAAAATGCATGCTAAAGTTTTTGTCTACACATTACATTGAATACCAGTAGCAATTCACAAAAGTTTCATGCCACAGAAAAGGTCGTCGGCTCAAATATGCGAAAGTTTCAGGCTTTCCAGTATTGGGTGAGAACTCACTTGTCCAGAGTGGCAGCCAAGATGTACTTTCCATTTGGCGAGAACTTGACATACGACACAGGTGGATTGTCGTCATCTATCACACACAAAACAACGTAAACAAAGACAGTTAACAATCAGCACAAGAATGATACATTATCTGAAAAGCAGACGACAGTAATGGCATATCTAGTCACAATGTTAAAATCTGAAGATACATGAAGGGATATCCACTGATCTATAACAGACTTATTCCTCTTGCCAAATCCTACATCATAGTTACCAAGCCCTGCAGGCAAAAACAATCAAACAAACAAACAAACTGATGCATACTAAAAACATATTCTGAATGCCAAGCAAGAATATTGGCTTAAAAATGAGAAATGGTAAATAAAAACATGTCTATTCAATTTCAGGAAAAAAAACAAACGAACAAACACATCCTTCTCTTCAAGAGCACATTTTTCTCAGTCTCTTTTCTATGAGAAAAAAAATAACAAAGATAAAAACATACTTACCATACTAACACACATATCAATTGGTAGAGCCTTTATGCTTTCTATGAAACTTGTTATTAATTTCCTGTGCCAATTCAATGCACCCATAGAGAGTGGTAAATTTGCAGCAAGGAAGAAATTAGACATTGATTCACTTTTATCATTGCTGACTTAATTGCTGCCTGTTACTTTATAGCATTGATTAATTATCAATCTCATTAAACACATAAAGTTCATTGCTATGCAGCTTGCTAAAAGCAGTTTCTGCCACAGTACAACATAATGACATGAACACTGCCAACACTTCTGGTTTAAGGTGTTTATTTGCAGCATTCAGGAGGAATATACACATTTTTCACATATCTATCAAAAATTTTAATAACTTATAATTATGTTGTCATTATGGTATGTCAATGATATCCCATCACAACCATAATCAAGAAAACTAAAACAACAAATCTCTGAAACATTCTCCATCAACTCACCAATCAATGTCTTTAAACATTGACCTGAAGCTGTATCCCATATTCGACTGAAAGAGAAGGAAAAGGAAATTAATGGTTATAACATGTTAAGATAATACATAAATTTCCTACATTGAAACATTCATAGTATTTAAGCATGAAGGTGCGATATCTACTGAGATCAGCAGGTACTAACAAATTCAGATAATACAATTTGGAGCAAAAAAATATGCAGATATATTTTTTTTTAGTTAAAATGGAAAAGCAGGGTTTATTTGTTGCTTGGTTTCTTTTCTTTGTTTGGAGTTTTTTGTTTTTGTTTTTTTTTTGCATGTTACACCTCTTTAAAAGTAAAAAACAAAAAACAACAAAACACCACCAACAACAACAAATGAAACACAACCATGACAAAGCAAACACATAGATAAACATTTCACTGCGTCAATATCTTACATATTAATAGACACCGAATCAACATGTATTTCACTATCACTTTCATCCTGTTAAGAACACTTTGTAGGAAACCTGCAATGGCTGTTTCAAAGAAAAAGTTTGCGATATGGCTATGATAAATTTTGAACTTGTACTGCTAAGTAGATAAGTATATACATCAGTGTTTGGTGCACAGTAGTGATGCAGTAGAAAGCCACTAATGTAAAAGTGGAAATTTTTGCGGTGTTGAAAGTTTCGCGCATTTTGCGCAACCAGAAACTAGAGCGAAAATAAAAGCATGCGAATATTTTTGCTTGCCATATGTTCCTGTACGTGATGTCTTGATTCCGCGGAATTAAAAACATGCGAAACTCTTCCTGCCCGGCCAAGCGCGAAAAATTAGTCGCGCGAAAATATCCACTTTTACAGTATTTGCTTTTTCCTTTAATGGCTGAGTGAAAATCTTCATGCATTACATTTTTGAGCCAGTCTAGTAAGATACATTTTGCATGCTTTACAATTGTGTAATGTCACTGACTGTTGACTTTTTCTTCAATAGCGATAGCATAAATTCATGTGAACAGAAAACAGTGTATGCAATATTTGCATGTTTCTACTTTCATACTGGTATCACCTAGTGTGAGATGGACAAACATTACCATACCACAAATATTACCATACTCTGAATATGCTCAGCACATAAGCTGCTGTGATAACAGAGACATAGAACTCACCATAGACCATCGTAACTGCTGGAGACAATGAGAGAACCGTCCCTGTTGAAATCAACCTGGTTCAGAGACACAAGATGAAAATAGATGAGAGAGTTGCTACACTTTTCACACAATAAAAGGCTCTGTGCCATGTTGGACAAGCATTTCTGGGTGAGTCTTCTTTTTTTTTTCGTTCCACTATCTGTAATTCAGTCATGATAACTGTAATGAGGCTGACTGGCCATTTTCTTTCGTCATATAGAAATTTCATTATAACCGAACAAATAAACAATAAAAAATATAGAGCTGATAATGTTTTACTTCGTTGTGACCAGAATTTTATCATAACTGTGTTCGTTGTAACAGGAGTGCACTGTAGAAGTACCACATCAACAACTGTACAGTTTCTGATTTCATTAGCAAAACCATTCTCAAATTTTGAATGGGTATGACACGAGCTACTGTTGAGCCTGTCAAGGGTAGGTTGTTGTTGTTGTTGTTGTTGTTGTTGTTGTTGTTGTTGTTGTTGTTGTCGTTGTCGTCGTTGTCGTCGTTGTTGTTCTGCTGCTGCTGCTGCTGTTGTTGTTGTGGTGGTGGTGGTGACTTCTCAAAGACTGAACCACTGTGAGTAATTTTGAGCATTTTACAATGGAGACAAGGAGGGTTTCACTCACGGCTGAGACTGGGTCTGAATGTGCTGGTAACGTCTTGAGGCATTTCCCTGTCTTCACATCCCAGATCTTCACACTCTCATCAAACTGGAGGAACAAAGGCAGAGGAAATTAGAATTAACTATTGGTAGTCAAAAAATTATTGGCATTAAAATATGTTATTTTCTCTAAGTAAAGCAAAGCAATATGTTACTCTAACAACAACAAAATAATTTTTTTTAAAAATCAAATCAAACATTCCCACCACACACGAAAAGGATTTTTTTTTCTTTGACAGAATGATGTCTAATATGGCTCACAATGAACATAATGAATAGAAAATACCCCAGTATTCTTGGGGTAGGAGTGAGAAACCTCCTACTACTGGCCAAGTGAAGTTCAGGAAATTAAAATTTCTTAACTTTTCTTGTTTCTCAATGCTTGAACATGCAGTGGATACAAGTTCACATGATGAACTGTACATAAACAAAACTTTAAAATAAAATTCAAGATCATGTCCCCAGAAAGATTCTGCTGTGACTTATAGGCAAACGGGACAAGTGCAAATACTTAAAGGTGACAAATATATTGTAGCAATGTTAGATTATTGGAGTTTGATTGAAGATGACTCTGAACCTGACAGAGACAACTGGATACTTACTGAGCCTGAGACGATGAGGTTTGACTGTGGGTTGAAGTTGCAGCAGAATACGTAGTTACTGTGGCTCTTGAGTGTTTTCAAACACTTCCCCTAAGACAGAACACAAGGGAGAATAGAAATCAGTCACACATATTTGACAACTTTACCCTGGACACATTTTGGAGTGAATATATTCTCAAACACATTGCGGTGACTCCAGAAACATGTAATGCAGAAAATAACATTGAGCTGTGCACCAAATTTGATAGCAAAATGAAACTGCTGCTGTCTGTGATTAATAATCCCACCCAATGGTATTGTCTTGTGAGAGCAATAAGAATGATGAGATTACTAATATACTTCTATACTGATGTAATACCAAAATGGCAAATTTTGAACAACTGTGTTATGAGATATGATAATAACCAAACAGCATCCAGTTTAGATTGCACTCACAGGTTATTTTAATCAAAGAATAATATATTATTAAGAAATGGACAATTTCACTCAGGCACATGAACACTGGGGAAGTTAATGGCTGCACAAGGTGTTGTTCTTTTATTTTGGCAATTTTTGCCATAACATGCAGTAACCATAGCAACACACTTTCTGCAATTAAACCTATCAGCCATACTATCATATTCGTAAATGCTCACTCCCACTAAACTGCATGGCTGTAGAAAGGACTGTTAATCCTGAATAAACTTGCACTTAATAAGTTGTATTATTAACCCCTCATCACATCTCCACTGACACACTTCAGGAAGTATGTTCATGGGGATAATTCATTCTGTTAAAAATAGAAGCATCTCATTCATGACAGTTCTGTTTTTCAAATAATCTACATTATATATTATACATTGATTCTGAAGTATTGCTAACTTCCAGAAAAAAACACCCATATATGATGGAATGGGATATGTGGCAAATATGTACATGCTTTTTTAATTGGCAATGTCAGTCAAAACAGAAAGAGAAATTTGAGTATTTAACTAGATCCATGATGTAATGGCAGAACATGCTGTACAATAATTTGGCTATCAAATTTATGACAGTATCCACTAACAGTGTCTGTGACATGTATAACACTCACTGTGTTGAAGTCCCAGATCTTTAGCGTCTTGTCATCCGAGGCAGACACAAGTAACCTTGAGTCACTTGACCATCCTACATCAGAGATGCCCTGTGGTCCATTTCAAGACAGATGGTACAAAATAATGACTAACCTAACTCAGCAAGACAATAATATGACACTTGTAGCCAAGGCTTGGCACTAACATTTTCTTTTGGTGGGTGGCCCGATCAGTCCACCAGCACATATATCTTTCCTAAAAAATAGTGGTGCCCCGGCATGGTGGCCCCAGGCCATTGCTAATGTCAAGCCCTGCTGAAGCTGTATGTAATGTTTGTGGGTTTGTTTGGTTGTTTCATAGTGTCAGAGTGTAATTCCTTGGACATCACATACTGTATACGCCGAATATTTGCAAGGTTTTTATTTTCGCAAACTTTGTGAGCAGATGCTATTCGTGAAATTAAAGACACTAAAAAATAATGACTCTGATCCTGATATGAATGTGACGCATACATATACCAGTATGGTACATTTCTCCGATCAGTACAGTACTCCACGATCGCGAATTTAACTACTCGCAAAATTGTCGGGAAGTCACGATTTGCGAAAATTTAGACTCGCTAGGTATATGGCGTACACAGTAGATATTGATGAATGCAATGACTGGAAGCAAATTAACTTGCCACCAATCAGTGTGTTTAAGTACAATATTTCTGTTTTGGCAGGGGTCAAACACAAGCCATACAGTCAGACCATTAAGTTATGTTACTCCCGCACGCACTGCGCATGGGGCCGCTTCATGCCGTTGCGTGCAGGGTGCGATTTCGCACAGGTGCGTATGGCTCCGTGCGCCCCCGTACGCACCCGTGCGTAGTCGTGCGCCAGCGTGCGGATCCAAACGCCTGCGTGCGAATCTGTACGCCCGCATGCGGATCCATACTCCCTCGCACAGACTGGCATGCAGTCGTACGGAGGCGCACAAGGGCGCACAGAGGCACACGAGGTCGCACGGGGGCGTACAGAGGCGCACGCCCCCGCACGAGATCGTACAAAATGCCACGAAAACGCACGCACCCGTACGAAACCGCACGCAACCGCACGAAGCAGCCCCGTGCGCAGTGCGTGCAGGAGTAACATAACTTAATGGTCTGACTGTAGGTTTGTCATAACAGGTACTGCACACAATTATGTCACAAAGAGTGTTACCACAAGGCATCCCTTTAATAAACCACTTCGGGGTTCCACTCTGTGCATGAGTAGAACAAAAAAGGCCATTTGTACCAACAGGGCATGGTGGTTTTTAAATTCACTGAGATAAGCATCTCTGATGTAACAATTATTCAAGTAGTCCTTATGAATGGTGCCTGCCAGCACATTCATGTGAGAGCAAAAGTAGTATTTGGCAATATCATTAGAAAAAGATTAAAGGTCCTGATTACCTTTGGGAGCAGGGATTTCAAAAATGTTCAAGATATCAATTTTGATGCATATGTGTAGGCCAGTTGTATCATAAAACATCCTACCATATAAAAGTTTTGCAGTAAAGCCTAAAATATAAGGAGATATCATTATTTTTCTCACCAAACCATAACTGTAGATGGTTTAGTCTGGAAACATTTCTTTAATAATTATTGTTCACATTTGTATATTTAACAATACTTATCAAACATCGATTATACTGGTTCAAATTTTTACATTGGTTGTTCCTATTCCTAACTCACATATTAGATTTATTTTTAAGCAATAATACTGGGTTTTTGTTTCATCTGCAAATGGTAAATTATGTCTTTAATACATTAAATGCATACATGGAAACTTTCCCAAGTATTCATTGATGGATCATTCTGGTCACCTGGTCCATGCAAGTTCATCCTTTGTTTCAACATGACTGAGGAATTCCATAAAATGTTATGTCAGGCTCATTTAACTCACCAGTTTGTGTCCTGAAATCGTCTTCTCAAATTTGCCATCATAAGCACCCCATATTTTGATGAGTTTGTCGGCAGCTAGAGAAGCAGTAAGAGTAAAGAGGAGTCTTTGATATACGTGTGTACTGCAAAATTACATGTTAATACCAGGCAAATAAAAGAAACCATTTAATAGGTTACGGGGGGGGGGTGGGGGGGGGGGGGGGCTCAGTCCCCCCCCCCCACTTTTTGTGCACCATACAAAGGAATACATAAGCTGTCATCACTTTGGGCCCCCCCCCCCCCTTTTTTAACCCGGAAGTACATAAGTGGCACTGAAAAGAAATAGACAGAGATCTTGAAGTGTGAGCGCGGTAAGGTTGTTTTTCCGTTGAAGACCCCCCCCCCCCTTTTTTTTTTTTTTTTTTTTTTGCTTGCTTGTTAGCTCATGAAACCCGGAAGTGGGTCCCCCCCCCCCCCCCCCCTTCCACTTTTGAAAACGCTCCGCCGGCCCTGACAATAGCACGCAAACAGACGTATGGATTATCACTCCACAACTTACATTAGAAAATGATAGTTGTCATCATCATCACCATCATCATTATCACAACATTAAAAGCAGTAATAACACTAAAAATAGTAATTAAATAATAATAAAATAATAAAATGTACTTACATGAACTTGCTAACCATTCACCATTCGGGCTGAATTTGACTGATGACACTGCCTTCGTATGGCCAGCTAGTGTGAACTTCAGTGAGTAATTTGGCCTCTGTGAAAGCAACAAGCATAAAGAAAATATATTCCAAAACACTAGGATCATTAAAGGACAGATGTAGAGACTGCATTTTGATTGCAACATCAGCAGCAATTCCAGAAATACAGTCGACAAATGCGTTTACTTATCAGGATTTCTTTGCTGTTTTGTTTGGTTTTGTTTGTCAAAAAGCAGAGTGAAGATATTCTCAATCAATTTGAACAATCTGAAAATTGTACTGGCACACGATTTCTTACAAACGTTTGATTCACACAAGATATTTGAATATATCAGTGTCAATCAATGCTAGCCATAGTACTAGGTATACCATTCCATTTTTGCCATTACAAATTACAAAATAAAAATCTAAGTGCTAGTGCACCTTAGGCAGATTTGCCCCACCACCGCCAGAAGATGCTGATGGTGTTGAGGAAGCTGACTGTGGCTTTGTCGAAGTTGATTTGGCGTCCCCTCCCGCCGAGGATTTGGGGTCATCTGTGGAAGACATCTCTACGGATGGTGGTGTGTCCTCTTTTTCCTCCCTATAATAGCTGTGGTATTTGGGTTTCTTCTCTCAGTGTTAAGCATGCATTGATGGAGAGCAGTCATCCAAAGACCAAGTCCTTTCTCAGACAGTCTACAAATCACAATGTTGCTGCTTCACTGGATCCCAAGACACAATCTCTTCATTTTTCTCTGTATTCCTACTGTGTTGCTTATTTAGTTCTTGATCAGATCTTACTGGCTGGTTCACTTCTGGCTCTGCAATAAAATATATGTTCAAAGATAGAACTCTGTAATATTCATACACATATTTTGTAATCTATCATCGTCAATAATGGCATGTGCTACTGAAGCAAACTGCTTCAATTTGCAATGGAAATTCAACAGTGATGTAACAGTATCACGCACATCATGGAAAAAGTGCATAAAGACTGCAAGTGAAGACACAAACAACACTGTGAATTAGAACTTATGCAGTAGTCAGCTCAATCTGTCTGTGTCATTTCAACAATAAAGAGGTAAATACACTGTAAAACAGCTTTTACATTATATATAAGTTGTACCTATTCACTAATAAAAACTGTGTGATACTTTTAGTCTTTCAGATACAATTAGTTTAGTCAAGTAGCAATTACAATTTCAGTGTTTTTTATACTGCCACTAGTGGTGTCAGTAGTGACAATTCAGTCGTAAGTCAGTGTAGTCAGGTGATTAGCAGATTTACAACCAGCATTGAGCAATCCAGGGGTTAAAGGCACATAGACCTGGTGGATTTAGTCAAATGTGTACGTGGGCGCACGGCGCAAGTTTCCTACAGAGACTTACACATTGTATGCTATCAACTCCTCTTTAGCGCTTACGCTTTGACCCATTTCCACGAGTCCGAAGAAGTCCGATCCACTGTAGTTAGTGGACCGATCACAGTTCGGTTCATGATTCGGCTGATGATGACAGCTTTAGCAAACTTCTTCTGTGACGTCATACTAAGAAGCGCGCACCCTGGCGTCGCTACAGACTGCGTGACGCGCAGAAGACAACGAAGGCAACGTTACCTAGCAATACCTTCGCGCTTTACTCTTGAAGGCAGCTCAACTTCAGCAATCTTCGTATCAATGCTAGCGGTGATCGGCAGTATCATCCAACAGCGCCCCTGCAACCACCGGGTCTACGAGCCTTCAAGGGGCCGCACTGTTTTGACCTTAAAATGGCTTTCATTGATATGTTAGGTTACAGGCTTATATTTTCAAGTTTCAGCTTCTCTACGATGTCATTTTGATGCAACTTTGGCCACTATTAGGAAACTATTGCAATAAACATTACTGAGTTCACAAAGAAGTAACAAACACCAGTTCGAGACTTGCTCTCTGCTTGAGCATTGTATGCATGATGTACACGCATATGCCTGGTGAAGGCGCACGTTCTGCTGAAATTAGCCAGCAAATATGATGAATTGTCACTGTATGACTTCTGCACAGCTTTCTGTGCTGTGGACTGGGCGGTGGCACACAGCCTCGTTGCTAGAAATGTGACTTGCGATGGAACTTCACATTAATATCAAACACGAGTATCATCCAAAACTTTGCGTTTGGTCAAAATCAAAATCAAAGTTGTGTTTGATATTTGCATACGAAATCAAACATCCTTTCTGCAATGGACATGCACACAATTTGGGGGACTTGCGTTAGATTTTTCAGGTTTCTCGCAACAAGGCCCAGGAGCTACAGATGCCAGCTTTCCAACTTCAACAGATGATGAATGTACACTAGGTGTACTCGCATTCCTATCGGGAGTAGTGAGCGAATTAGTGAATCGGTTACTATGCAATTTTTGTAAGCATCTGACAATATTTATGGCAATAATTTCATTGATTGTCAAAATATGGTTTGCAACGGCAATGTTGAGAAGCTGAAAGGAGAACATGTCAGAATACATTTCTGTATTACAACTCTGTATTAATGTAACTTAAAATGTCTATTAATGTTAGAGTCAGGTCAAGAGGGTGCATGGCCCCCAAGTTAAACCCTTGAGGCCTAATTGTGGAGCATAGCCAACGACTAGCAGCATCTACTACGATTTGTCTTTGTCTAGACACCAATATAGAGTCGTGAGTAGGTAAATTATACTAGAATGTAGATTCACAAGTTTGCATTTTACTCACTTCAAACCATGTTCATATTCACGACGTCAAATTGAGCTGAATTTACAGCCCTGTGTAGTGTGATGTTAAACGTTGTGATGTCATGTTAAACGTAAGACTCTGTGGCTACAGCTTGAATGGCTAGCCCTATATTACTTACGTTTTGCCTATGGCTACGCTTATTTAGTAATAGTAGATCCCTGGGTGCGTTCGAGCACTCTAAAGCGAACCAAAGCGTACCGTACCGTACTGTGCCAGTTTTGGAGCGTTCGAGCGCTCTGTGGAGAAAGCATACCTCACGAGTTATTTTTAGAAAAGGTCACGCTTGTCTGTAGCAAGAATGTCATCCACCTGTCGCTTGAACTACTTACGGCTGTCCCAAACAAAGAGAATGATGTCTTTGCATTGTGACGTATGCGCATGATACGCGCATGCTTCATGCTTGACAATGAACTTTTGGTACGCTTTGGTACACTTTTGGAGCACATTGGGAAGTGGTCCACTTTTGGCTCGGTACAGTACGGTACGGTACACTTTGGGAGCATTCGAATGCTCCTCTGGCGTGGGTACCGTACGGTACAGTTCGCTTTAGGAGAGCGCTCGTAGTCGTATGCACCTGCCCTACACTAGCAGCACAGTGTATAACCCCGTCGCGGGGCGCTGTAACACAGTAACCCTTTACGGTACGTATTTGTCCGTATGGGGTCGCTGCTGCGGTTACACAGTGTACTGACACTACTGTGTAATTTCAATTGTTAGGGGTCTTAACTATACAATTACCTTAATTACCTACGATGACGCCCAGTAAATGTAACGTTAGCATGGTTAGGGTGCCTATGTAGAAAACAAGTAACGTTAGACTCTAACCGTGTTAAAGTTAGTTAGGCCATTGAGACCCTCTTCACGCTTGTTCACTTATAAACACAAAAATCAAAGATGAAGGCCGTACATAACGTAGTAAACAGTTCTGCTATGTTATGCTCGTAACAACTAAGCTTAAGAATACGGCCTAAAAAGGGTAAGCCTCTCTCGACTCTGTCTCTGATCTTGTGAACATGCTTCTTTTTATATTTACCTTCATGGGCTTCACTACAATACAGCCGAGTCTGCACCTCGGTCACTGCTGTGCCAGTGCCAGTGCAGTGGTCACTGACTCAGTGACTGTGTTCAGGTCTTTAACACTCGGACTTGACTCCCCGCCTACCTAGAAAATGTTTCTTATTTCTTCAGTCTCTTGGCTGGAGTGAACTTGAGATGCGGAGAAATACATGCATACAGAGATGGTGGGAAAAGGATCCAAAACAACGTTTTAAGCCTGTTTAATATGTTGATGTCACTGTCACTGTACACGGGACTTGCCTTGTAGTATCATCGTACCGTGCGTCGCGTACACACGCGACAGACAGGAGCAGTGCACAAGCAAGGGGAACAGGCCGTATGTACATATAAAGCCGAGTGGTTTCGTGTGGCACTCTGTGTCTGGAGCAGTCATGTCACGACGCGGGAGCGCGGAAGCGTCGATCCTCACCACGCTATGCTACATACCCACAGCCAGCCGCGGTTTCGATTATCCACCACGTGAAATTACTAGTGTAGTACGCGTGCATTGTGCAGCACGGGAGCGACAGATCCAGCAGCGGATACAAGGGGGAGGGGGGTCGCCTTGGGCTGCCAAGTTAAAAAAAAAGGGGGGGGGGGAGAACAACAAACAACAAATTACTAATCAATTATTTTAGGACCAAAAAGACTTTTCTTGTCAAACAGTTGTCAATATCATAACTGAAAATGCAAAATTTTAGCCCCTAACGGAACGAAAATTACAATACACTCACAATATACATTATAATATATACATGTATACATCATTATTATGAACGATGTACAATTGGCCATTTTCGGGCTTTGCGATATTCAAACCCTTGTAAAATTGTCACCTGGGGGTGTTTTTCATAGTTTTAGGTATCATTTGGTAGGGGAGGGGTGTGCCTTTCAGAAAATATATACTTTGTATTGTTGTTACTGCATTTCCTTAAAAAATAATGCCTTAAAGCTGAAAATATTGACAAAAATGCATATTCTATGAAAAAATCCCAGAATCACACGTCGTGATTTTTGTTCTAATCCAATTCTACAGGTTTTTTTTTCCTTGTGAGTAAGCCCACACACTGCAACTATTTAATCACAGTTACTGAGTACTTCTGCCATGAACGTGTAGATTTATCTTATCAGGAACTTTTGAATTCACTCATGTCTGAAAAAGAACGTCTCTGAATGAATTATCTTTTCCTTGACGAAAAAAATTCAGGATGAATATGTAAAACATGTAAGGCCATATTTATTTAGCGTCTTATCCATGCTACCATTCCACCAAAATTTGTGAGTGGGATGTATGAAATAATCGCGTGGTGGCTCATTAAAGAAAATTATACTAAATAACCATCAGAGATGTTCAATTGGTTAATGGTGTCATTCATGAAAGTGGATTAGGATACCTATGCTTGAGATAAAAACTGGTGATCAGTACGCCAGTGGAGCCAGGCGACTATGATGATTGGCAACTTCAGTAGCATACTGTCCACAAAAATGAGTTCTGGTTGAAAACCCGAATTGGCGAATGTCTCAAAACGAATGTCCCTGATTGAAAATCTCTGAAGGATATTCCCTCATCTGACACTTATGCACTGCATGATACTTTATTTGCGTGCTTATTTTACGCATTGACGCGCCATCCTTGAATCGAGTCGGCACAATTCGACAGAAATGCCCACAAATCCTGAAAATGTGAGTAATAGCAAAAACTTTCCTGGTGTTTGTGCCAATTTATAAGAGCTATCATTCCGTAGATATGCCAATCAGTATCATTTGTGAATGATTTCAATCTTTGGATTAGAGGTAAATCAAAGAAGGATAGACAGTAAATAAATATGTAAGAATCTGCATGAAGATAAAAAATCGCACGTCTCCGAGCAAAATGATAATTACTGTTTCATGAAATAAAGACATCCACTATACAAATTATGAGAACATTAAAGTAAAAGTAGCTCTGGATGGGTGCGGTTAGTATGAGAAACAAGAACAAAGTTATACACGGGCGTGTTGTAATAATGATTAAGAAAAATGAAGCTTCCTGAAAGATGTTGAACATGATGAGTTTCAAATTTAAGGTTTTATGTTGATTGAGCAAGTGTAAACACATTGCCTGGACAGAAACTATGTTTTATGACTAGTAATATTTCAATAGTCTATAATTATAATGTAGTATAGTCACTTTAAATTACGTATTTTTTGTGAGAGAAGCAGAAATATAAGAAAAACAGGTTTAGGTCAGGGACGTTCTCTGAACAAGATCTGTTCTCAAACCAATATTAATGAGCCATCATGGTGAATTGGTGCCTACTTTTGTAGCACATGTAGGTTCCTCAATCCAAATATAATGCCAGTATCTTGTAAAAATCAAACCCATTAAGTACTGATAAGCAAAGATGTTTAATTACGTCAGAGACGTTATACGGGACGTTTTACATATTTTCAACTACTGCAATTATAGGAGAAGATCTTTCATTATTCCACGGTATATGTGTAATTTCGTTCAGAGACGTTCATTTGTGGGTACCTTCTTCTTCCGGTGCACGGCAAGTTAATCTTAATGTCATTTTAACTTTATTTTTTTTTCGTACAGCAAGATGGGAAGACCGGATGGATTTTAAACGCTCCGAATATTACAATGTCTTCCTGTTCAGGATCTTTAGTCTCAGTCATGTTCATAGAGCCTATAAGTTCCAGACCACGGCCGTGGTACTGGCAAGACTGGACGGACATCTTGGAGTTGCCATCCGTTCACAAAATAATGACTATCCCAACCCCGGTTTCAGGTAGCAAGCGACATAGATAGTCGGTACTATGCACTGATTGAGGACATTGAATGCCAAATGGAGGATAAATTCAGTTCAATGTTATAATGCGGACTCTGTTTTTGATGCACCTCACATTATACGTTTGCTTTTGAGCCTGTGAAATTTGAGGCTTTATTATATATACTCGCTAAGAAACGAAGGTTCAAATTTGCACCTAATTTGAAACAGTATAGCAGCACACCTGCGGGGCACACCTGCACCCTTAATTATGCTTAATTGCACCCTTACTTAACTATATTGAATTTTTGATAATTTCTGCAAACAAGTTCTTGTACAGTGGATAAGAATATGCAAATGAGTGAGCTAACCATGTCATAACCTCACATTTTTTCCATTGATCGTGTACAAAAAATAACGAAAATTCAATGTTTCTGGCATTGAAATCTGAAACATAATGCTATTCCTGGTTGATTACCTTCAGAATAGTGATCAGTTACAAGTAGATATACCCGGATTTAAGCCTGGGGCATATAATGTTTGAATGAAAAACTGGAAATTTCAAAATGTTATGTACAAATGTTATGGTAAGTTGTGAGGGATGACATGCTCACTTTGCCATTTGCAGATTCATAATGACCGTTCAAAAACTGATTCCTGAAAAACTAGCGAAACTTCAAAATGTCATAACTTCCTCATTTTTGTTGAACCCGTAAGATTTTATTCTTTCTTATCAGCGACTAACATATATTTGGGCTGAATTTCATCTTCAATGAAGCTTTTTCCTTTAGAAGTAAGGTGAGATATTCTAGTGATATTTTTTTTAGGTTTGTTTAAGCCAAATACATGAGAAAAGGAAACATACTAACGTCTGTGATGAAACAAGAAAACGTCTATTTAGAATGTCCCTTACATAGTTTCCTCTGTAAAACACTATGTATCGCCTTATAAGGTAGAAGGAAGCAGGATTAATAATCCCCTAACGATGTGACAGACAAAATGTGATATTGTTATGTTATCATTGTCAACCTCTTGAAAGAGTTTTTTCAGTTCACTTTTGGTCAACAAACAGTTGCTATACACCCTACCGTTGATATTCTTTTGAGTTTGGTGTTGTGGCAACTGCATTACATTGTTTACAATATATCTGCCATAGTATACCCAAAAAAAAAAGCGCAGCGGAATTTGATTCTTCTATAGGATGAGTAAAGGTTAATTACATCTTTCTGAGACGACATAACAGTGGCCCAGTTACTGTTTCTAATAAAAATCCGAACTGGCCTGACATACTCATACAATTATAATTATTTTAGGCATGTTTAATTCGTGTTTACCTTTGTTATAGATTTGAGACTATATATTTGAAAGCAAATATATACAATATTGATAGCGTGTGGACACACCTGCATGTACACCTGAAGGTGAAATGCAAAGTAGTGGTCATCATTATATAACAAAAACAATTCTTGACATAGGCCTAGTAGGTAAATGATTTCTCAATGATTGTGGAATGTTGAGTTACGAGCATCTTTTAAAATACGGAGTTTGATGTTTAATTCTAGTGATAACTTACAGCCGAAACGTCCCTGATGGAAAAGCAAATGTCTCTGATATATAAACGAGTAATTAGGTAAAGTAGTTGAAATTGCAAGTTTTTCATGTAATTTTGCTGTCTGTCATTCAGAAGTGTTGTAAGATCTGAATAATATATCAAGAACAGGGTTGTTGTTGACTTTTGGTGCAGAAATCGAAATTCATCTTCCAATTTGGAGATTTGTAGTTACAATCAGTTAGTATGAAAAATAATTCAAGTTGAAATTACCATTCGGAATTGTTGACAAAAGATTAACATGTGTTGAATAAAGGAAATATTGCTCACAAAACTCTTAATTATGGATCAAAGGACATCATTTTATTTTGTACTGCCTATATTATGTCTGAAGAATGTCTATGAATGAAACGTGAACGTCTCTGATCAAATTAGAATATGGCTTACTTCCAATATCTGTATAGGGCTTTTATGGTGATTTGATCAAACAAAATGCACTACATTCATTATTAGTATCTATACTGATAAACAAAAATTTGAGACCCCTGCTATATGTTTTGTTCAAATGAGATGAAAGTGAAGATAAGAATATGAAAAGCTCTGCTTAAATGACAAAAACTCCACTTTTTTCTTTAATTTCGATGTGTATTAGCTTTTGTAAACTTCACAGGAGGTAAGCAGTATTTTAGGAACAAATTAACACCGTCTTCGAAAGGATGAACAAGATTAAATTATCTTCATTTGAATGTTTTTTCACCCTTAATTTGAATTTTCACCAAAACAGTGTTTATTCTAGTCAGAGACGTTCGCCAATATGTCACAGTTCTATTTAACCTTGAATAAAAACAACACCATTGGAGATATCCCAGTATAATCGGGTTTGCAAGAAAGCTGACATCAATGACATTATTTCACTGAGATATATTTATATCAGTGAGTCACATGTTTTAGTTTTGACTCCTGATTTGCCCAATTGTACATCTTTCAACGTTTTCACCCATTATATACATCTATACATTATTATTTACTTATGAGTAAATTCAGTGTATAATTATCAAGCCTCGTGTAGCCTCGCGGTATGGCCTCGCGTCCTCGAGTGTGCCCCGTGGAACATAACTTTAGTAAACCCTGCATTTATCCTTTTCTTCTATGCTTTCTAGTAATATTTTATAAGAATAATTCTTATTGCTCGAACAATGCTATTACGTTTTAGCTTTTAATGAATACATTTCAAACGAATGGCAAAGTGCCGGAGTGGCTCGCTCGCTCCGTCCGTATATAATTTAATGAATAGTATCCATAAGTTATGAGCATAGTCTTTCGCAGTGATTTTTTTTTTTACTATGTTTAATTCCCTAGAAATTTGATTTAAATGCCCTTTAAACGCGACTTTTATACTCTGTTTTTACAAAAAAAGTCCCTACCGTGGGAAGGGGTATTCCCCTCCCGCACCTCCCTCGCTCGGTCGCTTCGCTATCATAACTACAGTCGCAGAGGATCTCACACCGTCACATAAATTTTGTACCCCCGTATATGTTCATAATCATAGTCCTTCGCAATAATTCTATCCACTGTTTAATTCCCTCGAAATTTGCTTTTAAATGCTCCATAAACGCGACTTTTGTACTCCGTTTTTACAAAAGGTCCCCACCGTGGGAGGGGGTATCCCCCCTCCCACACCCTCCTCCGCTCGGTCGCTTAGCCCCCTCGCCGAGGATCTCACACCGTCACATGAATGTGCCCCCGAGAGATTTTGCCCCTCCCCCCCCCCCCCCCCAATTATTTGAGCAAAAAAAAAAAAAAAAAAAAATAGAGAGAGAGAGAGAGAGAGCATGCAAGTATGCTTAAAATCGCAAGCTGGCAACCCTAAAATGAAAAATCTCCCTACTGTGGGAAGGGGCATACACCCCCAGCTCGCTTCGCTCGCAATACCCAGCTCAGCCCCTGAAACCCCCTCCTTGGAAAAAGCCGCTAGATCCACCCTTGAGATCTGTTGGCAATGCACATGGTGCACGAGATAACTCGCCACTTGCCCAGAATTGTATACTGTATACTGCAAAGAAGAAAACATCACATGCACTCGTAGATACTTTATGCTCATTCCATATCCTGATATAATACATGTATTATACTCTCTTCTTAAGACTTTTTTGGTTATTTCGACAAAAATGCAACATTTTCTGGATGGATTCTTTTCTTTTTTAAGTTTTGCAAAAGACAAACTTGGTGATTTCGTATACGGTATAGAATTCGTTATCTTTTTAAACTTTTTATTGGATGTAAACCAACAGGTAAACAAACATATTTACAGAATGTACACATAAAGTCAATATCAGCAAGGTCTACATAATATCACATGGTAAGCATACAGAATATTAATTATACGGAAGTTTCAACTGTCAATATCTTGTGGGAATTGGGAGTTATAAACTTATCAAATATTGATATCATCGCATGAAACGGGAATACAATTTAAGAGCTATATTATGGAGGGTTAAGTTTGATTGTCCATTTATTCAAATGGTTCAGTAATTTGTCTTTCTTTTCTGCAATTCTCTTTTCAAAATTTTGTTTAATTTTTGTATTCGTTATTTGCTTTCTAATCATAAGGCCCTATACTTCATCAGTGGCGGATACACTTTATTTTTTGTTAAAACAAAAGAAATAAAAAGAAAAATGGGGGACGCGTGGGCCTCCCCCTTCCCCTATTAAGGAATTCATGGATCCGCCCCTGCTTCATTCAGGTAAACAGGATTTACAAAGACCGATGCATGTTTATTTATATTATATGGAAAGTCTCGATGTGTTCAATAATTATTATCAATTCATTGATGAAATGATTCATCGTCGAGTTGCGACAATACCGGTAATTGATACTATACACTGAGTTGCTAAAGTATTTCTTTGCACTACATTATCATTTATGGGCCATGCACCTGCCCCCCCCCCCCCCCCCAACACACACACACACACACACATCTCAGTAATAAGATAGATATTTCTTTCCAGCTCTGTGTAGGCCCTATGGTACCCGATTTATGTTAACATTCAAGTTTGATGTCTCATAGATATTTAACAGGGCACAATGTACAAAGAAATCTAAATTTGCACAATCTGCATTTCATAGCGCCCAACAATATCATATATACCTTCCACTGCTATAAGCACGGCATATTTACTCTTATAATTGCAATGTTGCAGATAAATACGATTAATGGAAATAACCAACGTTGTTGTTTTTTTTTCTTTCACCGTTATTGACGCTTGTGCAATCTTCTATAGCTCATACTGACGACACTGATAGAACTGACATATCGCTTGAACTGGAAAATGATAGCCGATGATTTCTTTTTATATATAACGTAACAAAGCTCGTAACATAAGCCATTATACAACGTGAAAGGCATGATATAGGATTATGGACAATGATTATGGTAATCAGTGATATGAAATAGTGATGAAGTACCGCAGCGTGCCAGCGATTAATAGGCCTGTATAAACAATAAAACATCGGCGCGGAGGCCAACATCATTCAGCACCCACTATTGAAATTTGTAAGAAGATTTCAGGAGAAAAACTGCATGCTTTATTTTATTTAAACCGTCAGGAATGATATAAACATACCGCAACTAAATGTTTGTGACTTAAAATTTCATTTCATTTCATTTCATTTCATTTCATTTCATTTCATTTATTTCATTCTTTCTCTTTTTAGCAAAACATAACACATGGAACCGAATACGTGAAGTTATCATGCATGGATCGCTGAGAAAGACAAAGCCTCTGTGTTAATTTATTAAGTAACGCAACAAATTAGAATATAGATATATTTTCTTATCCCCTGCAGCTGCAGTTCAAGACGCCCATTCTGAAACTATGCCGAATCATTATTTTAGTATACCAAATTTTTATGTCTGCTATTACAACGAGTATTACACACGGCCGGCGCCACGTACGTTTTTAAAAGTGTGTGTGTGTGGGGGGGGGGGGGGGGGGGGGGGGGGGGGTAGGGAGTTTGTCATTTCTGGTGCCACTTCCGGGTTTCATCAGCTAACAAGCAAAAACAAAACAAAACAAAGCAAAAAAGAGGCCTTACTCGCACCACTTCCAGGTTTCTACAACTTCCAGTGGGCCCTCCAATATAGTTGTACACATTCATGCATGTTTGTAAAACATTGAGTTAGTGCGATATTGCGAGGGATAAACACGGGAGGGGAGCAAGAGGATATAGTTGGGCAATTTTTTAATAAGTATATAATACATTATCGTCTGCAAAGAACAATTTATTTGGACTTTCTCATATAGTGCAGCGGCGGATCCGGGATTGGGCCCCCTTTTATTTTGTAAAGGCGCCCCTCCCCCCCCCCCTTTACGAATTGGATCTGCCCCTATAGTTGGTACAAGAAAATACAAGAAAATAATAACCGATACATTATCATGATATGCCGCGTGATTGATTTTTCGTCGTGAATTAAGAGGGATCAAACTTGTCACAGCCTTGTTGCACAAAGAAGTCGACATCTAATAACTAATAGACGTGTGATTTATTATAATGCCATCAGTCCATGCAGTAGGTGAAACGTCTTAAACGCGCAGTCACCTTTAATAATCCCAAATTAGAGTTTTTATTCTTAGAATATACTGCAATATGGAATAATAAATGATATAGAAAAGTACCTACAGTTAGCAATGTCTGATCTATGAGAATATTATATCGAATATCAAACAAAGTACATTGTATAAAGATAACTAATTTGATTGTGCAATCAAGACTCAGTGACATGATAGTAGGCTAATATGG
Organism: Diadema antillarum; assembly: GCF_040938485.1. Classification (NCBI taxonomy): domain Eukaryota; kingdom Metazoa; phylum Echinodermata; class Echinoidea; order Diadematoida; family Diadematidae; genus Diadema; species Diadema antillarum. The sequence continues at coordinate 457,201 of NW_027271997.1, forward strand.
ACAAAAACGTATACATGCTGTGCCTGTACGGCACAAGAAATTGTATAGAAATTCTTACTTACCTCAGGTTCGAACATCCTCCTAATACAAAAAGTCAATATTTTTTCAAGGCCCTCAAATCTGGAATTCTATCCACTCTAATGTGAAATGTATTTTACTTGAAAGGTATTCTGGAAGTTACCAATATCATTTTCAGAATTTTTAAGAGATTAGCATGTTAGGGGTGTGTTTGTGAAAATGGCATCTTGTGTATTGTTAATGTGCTGGTGTATGTTTTTTGTCAGTGTATGCATGCGTGTGTATAATTATGTGTGAGTGTATGTAGAAAGAAGAGACATGAGACTGTATTTACTTTTCCGGGGTTAGTTTTAAATAAGGCCCATTGCTTTCTCACTAACCCCTTCACTTGATATGTTTGGTTGTTTGTTCGTTTGCTTTTTGTCACATTGTCATGTTATACTGTCTTGTCATACCATTGGCACATTTTGATGTATACGCATGTTTTATTAAAGGGGATGGCTAGTAACCGATCAGTGGGAATCAGTGGGAATGCTGAGGGATGATTGTTCCAATCCTTGTGGGATTCATTTAAGAGTACGTTATATATCTACTGTAGTGTGAAAATTATTTGCTTCAGAATGGTCTCATATTCAAGTAATGTGCAGATTAATGCCCCGTCACTGACCAGGCACGCTAACCTGGAAACATTAAACTGCACATTACTTGAATATGAGACCATTCTGAAGCAAATAATTTTCACACAACAATAGATATATAATGCACTCTTAAATGAATCCCACAAGGATTGGAACAATCATCCTCCAGCATTCCCACTGATTCCCACTGATCAGTTACTAGCCATCTCCTTTAAGTGAAAACAAATGAAATGAAAATGAAAAAATGAATGTTTCACTTCGGGGACCCCCCTCCCCAACACACACACACACACACACACACACACACACACGCACACACACACACATCTTATATACACGCAATGGTTTTTTTTTTCTCTCTCTCTCTTCTCGGATAAGAGAACAATTAACATTTATATAAATACCAAAGAGCTGTTTAAGAGTGGTCAGTGATCGTTGGTGAGGCCTATGTATACAAAGAGACCCTTTTCCCCTCCGAGTATCCTTATTCGCGCCGAAAATGAGCATGCTGCCCTCTACGGCGAGAGGGTAGTAGACAAAATTACTAGTAATAATAATGATAATAATAATAGTGGCTACTTGTATAGCGCACAGGTCCACTTTTCAGTGCTCATGGCGCTTCAAAAATGAAAAGATATCATATATTTACATGCATATACATATTCAAACATTTCAACAAATAAGAAAATGGTAAACAAAAACAAATATAGTAAAGGAAACTAAAACCCAAAGAGCAATGTGGATTGAGTGAGAGTAGCAACATTAATAGAACATATCAGTGGAAGTTTGAGGAAAATCGGACAATCGATGCAAAAGTTGTTAAGTTTTGGTCCACTTTTTCTAATTCCCCTGGGCTGAACTTTCCTAGTTGCGGGCCTGACAGTCAGAGTGTATAATTAAATTAAACATGCAGTCGCACATGAAAAAATTGGGATGATACCAGAAGGGCAACTATCCACATTTTGATGATAACGTAACGGATCGTCCCATTAGAAAAAAAAAAGTAATATGTAATCAGTTACCGACATGAGCACTCTTTCTTAAATTTTAGACTCTTAATCAAAATTCAAAATTTGAACCGGCTATAAAAATATTACATCTGAAGTAATGTACTGCCAAAATCAATATCACCGGCATTTTATCTGATATTCACCGAAAATTTACCGAAATTAGAGATACGCGACGTGATAAGCGATACTGGCACACTGCAAGATTTCGTGCAGTAATTATGAATACTTAGATTTTTCTTGTGAGTCGTGGTGTGACATTAAATATGCGACTTTGTCACTTGTCGCGGTACAAGTTGCAGAGAAAGTGCATAACGAGTTCAAATTAATGACTGGCTCGCCAACCAAATAAGGAATTGTAGTGTGGACAAATAAGAAAGTTACGGCAGCATGACAAAACAACGGTCAGATCGTGTATCTGAAGGAAGATGGCGTCGATTCAACGCTATAGTTTCACTGCATCGTCCAACCAAGGAGGTATGAGAGAACCTCCTTGGTCCAACTATAAGGCCCAGTCGGCCGATACGGTGGGGTGGGGTGAAGGGTTAATGGTCCCCCCCCCCCCCCCCTTGGGGCCAGTAATTCTCAATCGACGGGAAGAACTCCGGGATAGTCATGGGTTTATTTGATTTTCAAATTATTATTTTTTTATTCCCCCAAATTTTTCATTGCTTGTATAGGCCTTTAGCGAGTGTACATGTATTGTGTAGAACCGCGGGGGGGGGGGGGGGTGGGGTGGGGGTGGGGGATGAGGAGGCCGTTGGACGCCTCCCCCCCCCCCCCTGCACCCCCCGAAAAACATTCGGCGGCATCTGGTGTGTGTGTGTGTGTGTGTGTGTGTGTGTGTGTGTGTGTATGTGTGTGCGTGCGTATGTGTGTGTGTGTGTATACTTCCATTTTTTTCTTCGGTAATTGCTGTAGGTCCTGAAACTTTGCCATTTTTTGTTAGGCCTATATTGAAACTTAAAAATGTATCATTATTTCATTTACCTTTAAATGAATTATCATTTTATGTTTGCACAGTACCAAAGCAAAGCTTGAATTGATGTTTCTTGTATTACATGATTGGAAGTGAATACTTGAAAAAAAAATGCGTTCAGTTGGAACTGCAGACCCCCCCCCCCCCCCCGTTCCGCGGCCCCGCTATTATGCACATCAGTGTCTTAATTCTATAGGCCTAAAAGAGTGCATCAGTAATCAAATAGGCTTGTATTTTATCATCCGGTAACCCTTTCAAATTCTGCAATAAACCAGGGAGGTGAGACTAAAAACCGTCAAAAATATCCTTTTTGTATAGTTTGGAGGACAACCGACGAACTGCAGCGCGGATTCGAGAGGCCTTCGAATACATGTACTGGTATAGGTACATGTATTGGGGGCCCGGGTTGGTCCCTGTCGATTCTACTACATTGTACTCAGCTGCCCATGTGCAAATGCCCATGAGTGAGCATGCACTATCAGATTACAGGACTATAAATTTGCATTTCCCTGAAGTGACTCGGGGAAGTACTTTTTAACGCCCCAATAAGTTCAAGAGCATTATAATGATGATGAAAAGTTTTGGCGGCCTGTTCCATTGCCGTTTGTCGGAAATAGAAAGGCAGCTGGGCAACGGGCTAGATTCATGTAATGAAAATAAATGAAACAAGATAAATACATATGATCATAATACATATACATGTATTGTCAGATTGAAACATTTCGAGTATTATAGACGATTATGACCGATGTCCTTATACGCCTACCTATTGATACAACTATCTGCATTTTATCTTCATTTAGTGAGGCATCCATATATAAGTAGGCCTATGTACAATGATTCTGGCTTGTTGATTTTGTTAGCAATGAGTAAAAGGGAGAGTAAATGATAAAGAGCAACAACATGGGAAGGAGACAGGAGAAAGAAAAAGAGAGAGAGAGAGAGAGAATCATGGCAGTATTCAGCAAGCACAGGAATACTACTATGGCCCGACGGCGTGTTTTTTTTAGACGGCACAGATTGGGGAAACTAAAAATTTATCGGGGACCCTATCCCTAAACCTAACCCTAATCCTAATCCTAACCCTAACCATCAAACCCTAACCCTAACCCTAACCCTAACCCTAACCCCAACCCTAACCCTAACCCTAACCATAACCATAACCAAAAACCCTAACCCAACGTTTTTCCCATAGGTTTAACACGCGCCATGCCCCAATCTGTGCCGTCTTAAAAAAAAACGCGGCCCGACGAACGGCCGTGGTTGCAATCAACCAATCAACTCTCAGCTACTAGTATTACTGCCAAAGCGTCGCATATTGCATCAACTATCGCCGGCTGGCTTGCCCCTTGCGAGGCGCGTGAGCTGCTATACTGCTGCTTGTCGGCAGTGTAGACGAACTTGTTCATTTTCCACTGCCGATTTCCATCGTCTTTTGGATATTTTATCCTCATCCAAAATCTTCAGCTCAATCTTGATGACATTCTGAGAGTCTGAGTATGAAAGTATAAGAATAAATACTGGTTTAAAGCCAACATTTTAAAGCAAATTGTTAGCATAAAACTAAACAGGGAAGCGGGAGAAAAATGTCATGTGACCAACGTTAACCAATAGTGATTGCCGTTTGTCTGTCTAAAAGAATGAATTTTCTGCTGATCCGCCATTGCTGTCGCTCGGAAAGCTCGGTGGTGTGAATTTGAATCTTGACTGTGGAATGGACACCAAGAGCCATCCGGCGCTGCAGGGCTGTCAGCAGCAAGTGCAGATTTCTTCTTGAGGGTATAAAGCTAATATTTTTGCCTTTTGTCCTCGAAATATATGTAAAAGTAATGAAATATAACACCAGAATAATGTCGGACCATGTCTATGACTGTCGTAGCCATGTAGTCTCGCGTACATGATAACGGAATCTGTGCGAGGCGTTCTGATTCCGAGAGAAAAATCACGAAAGTATTCCGATTGGATACATATTTAGGTTACCTACATTTCTCAGAGTATTCTATGAATGTTAGACAATAATTAGGTGTACTGTGTCGATCGTATTTATTGTGATAAAGAAGGATAACTTCGTTATTGGGTCAAGTCAGGAGACAATAGCGCATAGCTTTTTCTCGCCGTATATTGTGAACGGCCGTTGGCGCACTATACATCATCACACACAGACGTAGACCCGTGGCCATTGCCACGCCAAGACACGCTAAACCAGTGTAGCCGCTGTACAACCCTGCCTTACGTTCATGACCTGCCCCGTCTAACGTTAGATCTACTTCAGTGTGAAGCTGAAATTAGGTTGTTCCTGGTTACCTACAGTTATTAGAATATCTAGAGAACCTCTACATGCTGACTTTGTGACAGCCTGACCACCTGAAGAACTTGGGAATTCGTATTAACTCTGGCATTGCACATGTGGTAATGTATTGTGAAGATAGAATAAGTGACAATGCAATGTTTTAATAATGAGAGGTCTGACAATATGCAACAACGTTTAATTTATTCTATCTTAAAGTCTTTGAAAACAGACCTGGCTACTGTGGGGCTCTCCTGCAGTTTCAGTGAAATTTTTTACTTTGAATTGGGTGTTACTGTAGTGTTACACATCGGTAGACGTGTGTATCGTTACCAGCCAGGCGCAGGCCACACCTGCGTGTGTGGTTGTATGATGATTGAGGATACCACCTAGCAGTGGCACCTGTTGTCGCCCTATTGAAAGATCTGCAGCTTGTTCATTCCAAAAGTAGAAAAACAAATTCGCCTAAGGTTTGCCTCAAATATGCAATAAATACTGCAGTTTGGAATATCGTGACTGTCTTGTTGATTCTCATGTTCTGAATCTCCGTAGAGAAATAACGCCATTTTACTTTATGCACTTGTCAATGTAATGACGCACCCCACTACCCCCGGACATGGGTGCGTCATGGTCATTTTTTGACTGACCACACAGGGTATTTGACGCACCCTCACAGTCACTTTTTGATGGACCACACGGGGTTTTTGATGAACACCACAGTCACTTTTTTGACGGACAACACGGGGTTTTTGACGAACACCTCGGTCACTTTTTTGACGGACATCCTCGGTACATTTGACGCACCCCCGTAAATACTGAAACGATTTTTGCATACGTTTTGTTCAAGCAATTTCATTTTCTTTCGGTTCGTAAACACAATTTGTAAAAGTTTCGGCAAGTTTCCCTCACCCTGGCCCTGTAAGCACTGTACCGTCATTCACAGTACATCACTCTGCTGCTACGATTTTATGTATGTACTATGTGCATGCAATCCATACATGACTTGTCTGCAGATGCGCCGTATGTGCGCGGCCATTGCTAGTCTGGTACACATGGACGATGCGCGATGTAGTTTACGCTGCTCACTTGCGAATTGCACAGCGTAGCGAGTCTAGTCACGCACGCACCACTCGACTTACCTGCTACTTACACTGCAGGTACACACCACGCCACGGCATTCCCGCGAGCAGCAACAGCTGGTGTCGGAAAATGGCGGCGCAGTACAGCGTGTCGGCGATCGGCAAGTCCGACCGGCAAGTCCAACCGGCAAAATGCGTGCAGTTTTCCATAGCCAAGTGACGTACCATGACGCACCCCTCGGTTCAGAATAATGCGTGTTATTTTCCATAGCCAAGTGACGTACCATGACGCACCCCTCGGTCAAAAATTTGACCGACAATGATGGGATTTTGACGCACCCCTTGGTCAAAAATTTGACGGACATAACTGGTAAATTGATGCACACCTGGGTCACAAATTTGACAGACCAAACAAGGAAATGACGCACCCATGTCCGGGGGTAGTGGGGTGAGTCATTACATTGACAAGTGCATTAGAGTGTGTGCGATGCATTTTCTTTGCGCAGCTTTAAAACTTTAGAAGGTACTTGGGCCTACCTTGACATCGGCACCCCTTTCCTCCATGGGTAATAACTAATAAATACATGTGAATTTCACAGTCATGCGTCGCATTCGCAAGTCAATGTAACTAGAGTTTGTTAGTTTGTTTATGAGTTTGTTTTTTGTGTCTTCATTATTATTATTTTCATAGCTTATGGCGCTTAATCCCATGGCCACGCGTACTATTTTGTTCTATACGCTAACAGCTAGGGTCTAGAGGTATTTATGATATGCAGGCTGCCGATGTTAAGGTACCCTGCCGATACGTGGTACCCTTTATACATACATGTACAGTACAGTAGCCATTATTGCCCGAGTCACTGGATACAGATTACAGCCACACACAAGTGCAATGCAATGTACTACGATGGAAATCGCCTTTTTTCTTTCTTTCTTCTGGATGACTTTATTTTCGTTAGGTGGTTTCAAATTTATTCTCATCTTTTTTCTTTGCTTCTTCCAATCTTGTCACAAATGGTCATCAGTTTTAACTAGTAGACCTCTAGTGATCTACATTGTAGGTGATTTTTACAGGTTTCTCGAAGAAGATCTTACTTTGCAACCAAAGGCCTCGGGGGGTTTTGTGCATTGTAATTCCACAATCAACAGGCAGCCAGCCAGCTGCGCCGGCTCACAGCTTCATACCGCAGCAGTGGCTTGATGACAGCGCTAACTTGTGACCCCTGTGCAGTACACATGCTGTACATACTCGTACATAGTACAAGTACTTGGCATATGCACGCTCTTCGATAGTTGCAATACCAGTAATAAATGCTCATCCTTGCATTTATGTGTAGTGTTGACTCCATCCCGGCATTGCGATTGATCCTCGACAATTAAGAGTCCCCCAATCAGCTGTAATTACCTCTGCCAAGGGAGGAGGTTATGTTTTCATTATACCGTTTGTTTGTTTGTAAAATAACTCAAAAAGTTGTTAACGGATTGGAATGAAACTTGCAGGAAAAGTTGTAAATGACACAAGAACAGATGATTAAATTTTGGTAGTGATCTGGAAATTTTTATGGATTTTATGAAGGATTTTCGATATTTTGGCCGGTAGAGTCAATGAACCTTGGAGTTCAAGCTGCGCATTTTTGAGGTTTTCGTACGTGCACTAAAGTGCGTGCTCTAGTTTCTGCTATAGCGATGCGCGCCGCCCAGCTGAGGGTTGTATATTGGGAAATCGGGCGATTTTCAGCATGCTTGCGTATTGTTGGAAATCACTGATCTCTATGGAAGAACAAGAACATTGGTTGAAATTAGCTGCTTGGCGGAGGTCTGCGCTCTCAAGAGTGCTCTCTAGTTTTCTACTGAGTTTAGATCCATCTCATCAAATGACACAATGAGAATGGAATAAAAACAAATTGTAGCAAAATAAAGTTGTGTAGAACTTAGAAAGTAAAATTAGGTTATATTCATCACTTTGATTTGGGGAGATGGTGGTGTGGTATGTAATGTGTTCGTTTATTGCGTGTTACTGGGCAGGCCCCAGTGATTCCAATACGGCACAGCGGTATCCAACTTCTCTGTGTGTATTATTTATAAATGTGTGTGGCTGTATCCTCCAGCTTGGGCCATGGCTGCTACCACACACGTGTGGCTGGATGCAAAAACCTGCACCTACAGTATACATACAGTAGGTTCGATCTCACGTACCAAAATTTGACACTGCACAGATATGTAGATCTAGTGAGCAGGCGGTCAAATTTTGGACAATGTTACAGTCAAATTATGGGCGACTTGCTTTACTAGCTCACTTGCATTGCAAAAGTCTTGTACATTATATGTTTAGAACAATAGATGCCAATGTGAAAGTTTGTGATTATGATGTCCTAGAGTAGTAGAAAACTACACTCATAATAATTATCATTATGACTTCATGTTTGTACTACATTGTTAGGAATAGATGGTTTGACATTTAAATATTTTCACTTGGCCTTTTCTTCATTTGCAGGTAGAGCTACAAACAAAGTGCAGAACTGGCTTCGTCGTGACGCAGGTTGTGACCTGCAACCTTGCCATCGTTATTGGTGTCAGCAAATTTGATGCTCCAATAGGAAGCTCATAGCTCCGCCATGAAAACCGATTCTGTGAGTACATATTTGTTTGGCTCTATGATGAATGTTCTTTTGTTATCTTTGACATGATTTTACAAGTATTCAGTTTTTTTTGGTTTTTTTCTTGAGGTTGACAGTCTTTGGTAAGTGTTGTTTGTTTGTTTTTAGCTCACCTGAGCCAAAGGCTCAAGTGAGCTATTGCGATCGTCCTTCGTCCGGCGTCCGTCGTGCGTCGTCCGTCGTCCGTCGTCCGTCGTCCGTCGTGCGTCGTCCGTCGTGCGTCGTGCGTAAACTTTTTACATTTTCATCTTCTTCTTGAAAACCCCAAGACCGATTTTCATCAAACTTGGCAGGTAGCATCCCTAGGGGGTTAGGAACTCAATTTGTTAAAATGGGCACCATGCCCCACCCAGGGGGCCCCCAGGGGGGCCCAAACCTCCCAAAATTAAGGAATCTGTAAAAATCTTCTTCTCTAGAACCAGAAGTGATAGAGCTAAGTTAATACTATGAGTTAGTACATTGATGACTGTAGTTTCAAGTTTGTTCATGGCAGAATCAGGGGTGCCCCCCCCCCCCTTGGGACCCAGGGGAGGGGGGTGGGGAAGGGTTCTAATGGGGCCTAAATTGTACATTTTCATCTTCTTCTTGAGAACCCCATGACCCATTTTCACCAAACTTGGCAGGTAGCATCCCTAGGGGGTTAGGAACTCAATTTGTTAAAATGGGCACCATGCCCCACCCAGGGGGCCCTCAGGGGGCCCAAGCCCCCCAAAATTAAGGATTCTGCAAAATCTTCTTCTCTAGAACCAGAAGTGATAGTGCTTAGTTAATACTATGAGTTAGTACATTGATGACTGTAGTTTCAAGTTTGTTCATGGCAGAATCAGGGGTGCCCCCCTTGGGACCCAGGGGAGGGGGTGAGGAGGGGTCCTAATGGGGCCTAAATTGTACATTTTTATCGTCTTCTTGAGAACCCCATGACCCATTTTCACCAAACTTGGCAGGTAGCATCCCTAGGGGGTTAGGATCTCAATTTGTTAAAATGGGCACCATGCCCCACCCAGGGGGCCCCCAGGGGTCCCAAACCCCCCAAATGAAGGAATCTTTATAAATCTTCTCTAGAATCAGAAGTTATAGACCTGAGATAATACTATGAGTGAGTACATTAATGACTGTAGTTTCAAGTTTGTTCATAGGAGATCCAGGGGTGCCCCTCTTGGGTAGGGGGGGGGGGGTGGTTGGAAGGGTCCAAATGGGGGCCTGAATTGTACATTTTCATCTTCTTCCTGAAAACCTCATGATGGATTTTTGTCAAACTTGGCAGGTAGCATCCCTAGGGGGTCAGGATCTCAATTTATCAAAATGGGCACCATGCCCCACCCAGAGGGCCCCAGGGGGCCCCAATCCCCCCAAATTAAGGAATCTTAAAAAAAATTGGGCCTTTATTGTACATTTTCATCTTCTACTTGAGAATGCCTGGTCAAATTTTGGTAGAGCTGTGAATAATTTAGGTTAGTGACTGCGTGAAAGGTGAACTTGCGATACTCAGGTGAGCGCTAGACCCGCGGGTCTCTTGTTTAACAGATTTATTCACAAGTTTTTAGGGAAGAAATTCTATGCCTGTACATTAAATGTTTTCCCAAGTCACAGGAATGAGCTGGATAACAAGCCTCATGAATGGTAGGATTTTCAGTACATGTCACAACAAATAGATGAAAATAAAGTGAAATAGGATAGATACATGTAGGTGTACCTGGTCTATCTGGTGTATCCTTGTGTTCTCACCACCTTATGTATAAACTACTAGTATTACAATGCTGTTGTACTTGGCTAAAGGAAGTGAAGGGCATACAGGTAGTTGTAGCTAGTTGAGAGAACACATGTTCATACTCAGCTACTGTGTATTGTAATGTTCATATGCATATATCAACTGATGTTTAACCCCATTTCTGTCACATATGCCGTAGCCAGACTGCTCAGACATTTTGCAGTGCACAGACACAAGATTGTTGATGGCCATTTCTGATATTGACATTATTGTATGTGTCGTGTTATACATCATTTAAAAGCTTATGGTCTAAACTTTCATATTACATAATAATCCGAGTGAGGGCGCTCTTAAATTTAAATAGGACGCCCTCTTATGTCACATAATTATCATTGCAGACTTAGTTCTTCATGTTACCACCTCATTTCTTCACACAACATGCTCTTGCATCACAAAAAGGTCTCACAGATATTGTAGAGAATTTCTTCAGCTTTCAGATGATGTTTTTTTTTTTAATCAATAGCATCAGTACTTTTCAGTTTATGAACAAAAGTCTGTGGCAATTACAACCTAGATTTCACACATTTTGTGTAATTTCTGATTTTGTGAATGATGTTGGCCTGAAAGTAGATAAAGCGTGTTTGTATCTTGTCAAGCTGAAAATACAGATTGAATTGTGCTTATTATTTTAAATTTAGATTAATCTAGTCCTATGATATTGCCATAATGATAAGATAATCTAAGGATAAAAATTGTTGTTGAAAATATTCAGACTTCGGAGTGTCCATTCCAGGTGATCATATGGTAGTCTACGACTTTCTGCACTCTCCTCATTGAAACAGAATCAACTATCACAGCAGTCATTTTCTTTATGATAAACCTGCATTGAACTGAAGTTTCGCATAATGATGGTTTCCTATGTAATAATAATAAACAGTCAAACATACACCAACATCAAGACTTACAGCTTCAGGCGGCCAGCAGGAGGCTACTGTAACCCTATTGCTCCTTACACCTGCCCCACTGGCCCCGGCTAACTAGAGACCCATTGCACAGCTGTTAGTGCTGAGTAAACAGTTACAACTGCTGCACTGAATGTGCAGTGTTCATCTATTCTACAGATCATTTATGAGGCCGATATTACTGGAACTATACCCCTTCACAGAATGTAAAGATGTTGAAATCCCTATCCTGGGTGTTTTCACTTCCTATTTTACTATTTTGACTTACAATTGTAGATAAAATAGATGAAAATTGACCCATGTGTACGATCTTTTCATCGCACACGGCGATCTCTATTACAGTCCCACATATACAGATTCGTGCAAGTTCTCCACACAAGAAACGTATAGCAAAACTGTACACAATACATTACAGTCTGAATGCTAGTAAACATGGGCGGGGCCACCACAATTTCTTGGACTTTGAGAAGGCTTTCCTGATTGGTTGAAGGTGGGGAAGCTTTTTTCACACTGGATATCGTTTCCTTACACTGTTAGCCAATCACAAATGAGTTTATAGAGTGGTAGTGTCATAGCTTTTGAAGTAATCTGTCAATCAAAATAGGGCCGATAAAATTGGCTGAAGCATTTATATGGCAGGCTCTGGGCCGATTAGATCGGCCCGTGACACAGATAGGGTTAAATCATGTCCTAAAATCATTCTAAATCTTCCAAAGTTCCGATCTTAGCAGAGCTGTTCAACCGGCATCCATTACACTACGCTCTATAAGAAAAAGTGAAAGGACAATTAATCCATGGTGATTTTGATTCAGAGGAAGCTGAGAGATTACATGTATACTGCAAAGTATTGGTAGTGTTATGTGAATTTGTCAATCTATGTAATGTAATGTATGTCACATTGTTTGTGGCAACCTCATGTTTTCTACATGATAAATGCTTTTTATTATGAGTTGCAGTACTGGTTGAGGTGAGGATTCAGCTTTTAACATTTTGCGAGATCATAATTTCAAAATCACTCTATGAAATGTTGAAGAGCATATAATTCTATGGGGAATCAAAAGTTTATTTGATGAAAATTGGTTTTGAAGTGACTGAGATTCAAAAACAAGGTAAAACAGAGAGATCCTAATAAAAGTCAAGGCCTGTTACATTTTATTAGGATCGCCTTTTTTTTAATATCTCAGCCATTTGAAGACCGATTTTCATCAAATAAACTGTGAATTCCTCTAAGAATTACATGTTCTTTCATATTTGATAAGAGGTTTGTCATTATCTCACAAACACACACATAAAAAAGTTGGAAACCTGCCGCCCCGTCCAAACCAAAAACTGTACCATCCCTTTAATTACAACTTGTTGGACATTTTCATGTGTTGTTCATTCACGGTCATAAAGGTCTAATCCAATATTAACAACTTTAACTTGTACGGAAAAGTCAAGAAATCGTAATCAAAGGTGAGATCCACCTTCTATTAGCGTCGCTGTGTTTTATTTTGTTCTTGGATATGTCTTGTCCATTTCAAAACAGATTTCATCAAATAAACTTTGAATTCCTCTTAAGAATTGTATGATCTTTAGTATTTCATAAGTGATTTCCAATTATCTCTAAAGTTCAAATCTGAATCCTGTACCTGAACCAAAACGGTACCCTCCCTTTAACGTGTGAAACATTACAAAGGCATGATAGTTGGGATACTACATGTGCCTACAAGACTAGTGGAAGTGAAAAATCACACACATGGTAATGCACATGGTGCCCGTACACACAAAGCAGATTTTCATCGGTATATCACTCATACACACTGATGGAACCCAAGTGAATTGAGCTTGGCGGAGAGCAAGATCGACAAGAACAGTTTCATGTGTATGACTCCTGTGTGTAATACATTTAGCACTTGCTCATTACATCGATTTAAATGGTATTTAAAAAAAAAAAAAAAACAATTTTGTAGGAAAATTGAAATGAATCATTGACATAAAATTCTACATACAGTGTATGATGAAATCATTATTTTCCATAATCAAAGCTCATTGGACATTTTGATTTTTGTGGAAGATTTGGGCAGGTTTAACAGTATTATAACTTTCTAAAAGTTTGAAGATGATGATTCAATCAAAGAGTTTTGTTTAGCAATTGCATTGCCATGTTTAAATTTACATCCTGAACAATTTGCACAAGCAAGGCTCATGTGAAACAAAAGCCCTGTAAGGGATGAAAATAAAATTTCAGTTTACTTTCTTGCTGGTCAAATTTGAAGAAAATACATCAAGTCAGCACACTGTCCGTGATCTCTGCAATATTTTCACACGTCTCTCTGGCTTTGCCTTGGGCAGTCCTCCAATTTCAAGTTCAAAGTTCAAGATTAAAATCCAAGACAGTAACCAATCTTTTGCCAAAATTTAGTAAGTTGAATTGAAAAGCCTGTCACAGGGGGAAAAAAGTCTCCAACATTGAGACCATAGAATCAATGCATAGAAAAATCCAATTGGTAGAAATCCAATCTCAACAATTGAAGCAAGATTAAGAGACGTTAGCTGTACTCTAGTAGAAGAAGTCTGTGAGTTTATTATTATTTTCAATGCTGGTCCTGCCAATACTTCTCTGCATTGCTGTCATCCATGTCTTGGATGGTGTTAAGGCTTGCATCTGCCATAGCTTTGAGAATCCTGTCTCTTGAAACTTTTCATTGATGATTTCTGGCTGATGGCGGATGTTCTTATGGACTCTTATCATCCAAGTGGTATGGATGGGCTTGATTACCGATGTATGAAGGTCGATGTCCATGACAATCACGTTAATTGTGAGCCCTGCCTTTTCCCCATCAGCCACCTTTAGGGAATACCACTGACTGAATTGGGCTTGCATTTCCGTTTTGTACATTTTGATCACTGTGGTGTTAAAGGGCTGAAGGAAGTCTCTCAATGTAGCGGGATGAAGATATGAAGCCCATGCCACTTGTTAGTCACAAAAGTCCTTGGTTTGATTGTCTTGGTACACATTGAAAATGAGCAGCGGTTTTGTTCTGCGGGTGTGTAGAGTTTTCCATAGGTCTTCTTGACGCAAAAGCATGTGATGGTGTCCATGTGTACTGGGTCATGCTGACTGAGGTGCTCTAATGAGACTCAGTCTGGGCGATGTCCTAGTCGTCATTGGAGGCAATGTTAGATGCCTCTGCTCAGCCTTGTCTTGGTTGATGAATTGTCATGGAAGGAAGTTGCCATCCAGAGCATAAGCCAGAAGTGCAGTTTATCGCCTCTTGTCATTACTTGCTTCTCTCCCTTTGGGTGCATCATTCGATAAGACCCTAGAACAATGCCTACAGCTGTTTGATCCCTATTTATCACGAGGATGTGTGGCACATCAAACTTCTGTACTCTCCTTCCTACATCTTGTATCCATAATCCTCCCGCGGAATCGGCCTGATCTGTCATCCATGTCATCTTTGCGATGTTTGATACCCGCAGTTTCCTTTCTTTTAGAGCATCTGTAAAACATGGTGTGTATCCACATTTTGTCAATGATGATTGAAATCCCGTGTTCAGCCAGGATGGGTGGTTTCCGTTTGGCAGACTTCAGCAATCCGTTAGCTCCAGCAAGGACAAGCTTGGAGCTACACAGTGTAATGCAGCCTTCACTCTTCTGTACAACTTGGATGAACTGCTTGACCTTTTCATCCTACTCCTGCCCAAGGAAAAGAGGTCATTCCTGTCCTCCTGTAGGAGTTAATAGTGCACATCATCAAGAAATGACTTCAGTTTCTTGAGATACATAATGTCCTTCATCCCCCTGATGGTGCCCTCATTCACCTCCTTTAATACCAAGTTCCATGATGATATTTCTCCATGCTGCTTGCCACACTATTCGCTGCCACAAACCTTCCTATCGTAGCTTTGAGTTCACCTCTGTTTGCCCCATATGGGCTTCAGGGGTTTCTTTTGGGGGATTCCTCACCCTCAATTTTCTCATTCACAAACCTGACAGGTGCAGATAGCAGGCTACACTGTATGAACAGAATTGGTAGGGTTAGGTATTGTTACGGGCTGGTCATGTAAAGGTTTTAAATAACAAAATATGTTGACAAACAAACGATTGGTAGAAGATGACAATATCCTCGGTCATATTCATGAGTGAACATAATGGGCATGAATAGAAATTTGCATATATGAATAGAGCTAGAAGTACTGCGCCGAGTGCTACATTAGCTGTGTTCAGACGGAGGAAGTTTTGGTCGGAGTAACTTCGGAGGAAGAGTCGGAGGAAGCTTGGTCGCAGTAACTTCGGAGGATAGGTCGGAGTAGTGCCCATCTGAACAAGGTCGTGGTAACTTCCTCCGATCGGAGGAACTTACCACGACCTCTTCCTCCGAACAAGATACTCCTGAGTTTTCTCAGGAGTATCTCACTACCACGACTAGCCGGTCGGAGTAAATTGCCCGTGCGGACAAGCCCTCGGAGTATCTATGAACTTACATGCCTTACGACCTACATGTAGGTAAAACGTCCTGGGTCAAATCGCAATGTTGACATTTTGTGACTACACGTGCGCGTGTAGTGCAATTCTAACCTAGCAGAGACTCCAACTCTCCCGTTTTCGACGGGAAATCTCCCGCCGAAAACCCATTTTTGCAAAATCTCCCGTTCTCCCGCTTGAGATTTAATTTCTCCCGCCCTGGCTCTGTGTCTCCCGTTGGAAAGGGTTTCTTACTTATTGCTATTGTATGTTGAAAAAATAAGCCTTAGATAGCACCAGAGAGCATCTAGAACCCTAGGAACTTGGCGCTTCGCACATATCAACTTGGAGTCTCCCGTTTGCTAGGGGTTTCAGGCGGGAGAATCTCCAGATCAGAAGGTGCTTTGAGTTGGAGTCTCTGACCTAGTCGATTGCGACGAAGAAGCTAGCGCTTACCGTATTCGCCGGCGCAAAGGCCGCAGCGCCATATAAGCCGCACCCCCAATTTGTGCAACGCAAAAAATTATATACTAACAAGTAGGGTGAAAACTTGATGCTTGAAGATGAACAATGAAGACACTTTACGGTAAAAAAATACTTAACATGGAAATAAACGAGTGGGTACCATACAAAATACGATGTTCTCGCACACACGTAGATACATCGTTCAGTCGAAAAACTCAAACAAAAACTCACCTCCAAATTTTTACCAATGAGGTAATAACTAACAAAAATGAACAAAACACGCTCAGAAGTACGATTGTACTCTGAAAATAAGGTATAATGATACGAAAGCAAAAGAGAGAAAATGAGAGAAAGGGACAGTCTAGAGAACATACGCCACAGATCGTACAACGATCTTCGATTGTGCGAGTCGCTAGTCGAGTCACATTGTATAGACAGGTGGTTGTCTGTACAGTCATAGACAGGTACATAATTGTAATAGACAGGTATTCATGTAATAGACAGGTAATCATGTAATAGACAGGTACTACGGTACATTGTCATAGACAGGTACATTGTAATAGACAGGTAATCATGTAATAGACAGGTTCTGACAAACACTATTAGTTAGCATAGTGCTACGCATTGAGCTTAAGTTTTATTTTTGCCTCATTAAAATTTCATAGAAAAGACAAAGAGGACATACTGATGAGGAAAGTCAAGTTGTGAAACAAACACGGAATGCAGCTTTGCTTGTAAGATTTGTATACCGGTATTCATATCATCAGGGGATGGTTGCCTCCTTGGTTGGTTGCCTATTGTGTAGTCCCATACATGTATAAATGTGTTAGTTTTTACTCCCGATTTGCCGGGTTGCAGAGACCAGTTTTGGTTTTGCCGCCAGAAAGGCCGCACCCCAACTTTTCATTTTTATTTTTCTGAAAAATACTGTGGCCTATACGCCGGCGAATATGGTATGCAGAAATTTCCATCAACAAGAATGGAGAAGACAAATATGCCACTGGTAAAAAACAATCGCATGGTCGAGTGCTGCCGAGTGCTACTCGACGAGCGCGGCGCTACCACTTCCGGAAGTTACACCGACCCTCGCACATAAATTGGTCGGAGTTTCTTCCCACGACCGTCGTGTGGACACACGGGTCGTGGTAAGATGTGCATTAATTTGAATTTTAATTGCCGTGCCATAGAATTTTACTCCGACTAGAAATACGTCTGAACATGGCTATTATCACATGACGTGCATAGGTGTTTTCCCAAGCTTTACACCCAGTCAGATACAATCGACCTTGCACACTTATATGTACATTCTTGTGTACATATATATGTACCTTCACAGCGCAACATACAGAAGATCTGTCATTAGTGTGTTGTTGTGCCCCTGGTATCATTATAGACATCATGGGCCACACAGTGTGCTAGACCATACATGTACCTATAATAAAAATACAGATCTATGTATACTCGTAATGTAGTTGTGTGCAATCCAGCACTGCTGGTATGGCTTTTTGTACTCCCGCATACACGAAGTGTATAAGGGAGTACATAGGAATCAGCGTGTGGTCGGTCGAGCGGTCCGTTGCAAATCTTGCGCCGCAAACTCCTTCTGCAGTTTTGAAAGAATTTAGGTGAAACTTATGATACAACTGTACGTGACATTGAATTTGAGGTGTAAATGTAGATGTGCAAGACATGTTTTTTGTGTTTGTAGGAGAAATTGTTGCCATGGTTACCACAATTTTTCATAAAAATTGTGAAGTGCATTTATTTCAAATTTGGTTTGTATAATGATTTACAATGTAAGGTGTAGTTATGCAAGACACTCTTTGTGTTTGTACCCAACAAGGTACACTGTATTGACATGGTACGCTGTTGTACGTCCTGCATATTTTCTTGAAAATCTTGTGGAGTGAACTACTTCCACAACAGGGAATAATTTTCCTGGTATCGCATCGCAATTCGCTGTGCATTTTATACTACTGCTACACAAACTAACTTTTGTGTTGCAGTTTTCTTAGAAGTGTACAGAATACCATTTGAAATATTATTCATCAGCTGAGATTGCTAATCAAATTTGAGTTGGAAAATTATTCCCTGCACAATTGTGGAGCAATTAAAATCAAATTTGGGTGGACATTATGGCGTTGAGGTATAGATGTGGAAGACCTGATTTTTGTATTTGCCAGACAAAGCATTGCCATGGTAACCACAATTTTACCAAAACCTTGTGACGTTTGGATATTTCTACATAAACTTCAATTAAAAACAAGAAGGAGCGTGGTAGACCTGATCGAACTCACAAGGTACTCACAAGGTACTACTACACACACACACACACAAACAGAACCTTTTATCAAACCCTGGTTCAATTCCTTTTCATAAGAGTCAGAGCTGTTGGAGCAGGGGTATTAATCACCTGAAGTGATAGTTCTATTTTTTTATTTTTTTTTTACTCTTACAGGCCTTGAAATACGATTTTGAAGGGGCAAGGCCATTTAGAGAAGGGCACTTTTTCCAAGAGGCCAGGGCACTTAGGTCAGTCAGAGGGGCACCAAGGCCACATTGGAAAGGGCATGTTGGGTGTTTATACGTGATGTGAATGCCCCATAGAGCTGTATGCTATCGACCGTGCTGCTACACTCCAGCAGCGCACACACACGTAAGATCTCTCCGCAGCAGACGACGTTAGGCAGTAGGCCATACGCAATACGATGTAGGTTCTGTAATACAGTACGTTCTCAACGCGTACGCCGCGCTCGCTTTGGAGCACTTCCGGCACCATTTTGCTTTGAGCATGCGGGCATGAATGCAGAGCGAGAGAGATGACAATGCTCGCAGCCGTCCGACAGGCCTGGCATTTTTTAGCATGGTTTGCAACCACTTGCTCCGGCCCGCCGCTGCCTAGCTAGTAAATCTATGGCCGCTGGGCTGCGGAGGCAGTCGGGACGGTAAAAGCCGGTCGGGCATACATGTACGTAGACTTCCACACGTATCTTGGAAAGATACTTTGAGTTTGAATCAGATATATTGGGACGCGAGTGAACTGAAGGTATGATATTTGAGATCAGGAAAGTTGTTCAAGCTTATTGAAGTGTAGACGTTGAGAAAGGGCATATTATACGTCATAAATATTTACTTTCATTCTAAAAGGGCACCACGGCCACAAGAAAAAGGGCACATTTTTGGGGGGCCGTAACTTTGATCAAGGAAAAAAAGGCATTGCGGCCAACGAGAGGGGCACCGACGGCCATGGCCGTCGGTGGCCGTCAGTTAAATCGAGGCCTGCTCTTAGGAATTATATTTTTGTGCCTTTTTTTCATGGTTCAGAGACGATTCGCAAAATTCACAGAGAAAAGCTCTATAAAAATTTCAGCTTTTACAGTGAGTGGTTCTAGACTACAATGACTTATTAATGTGTCAACAGCTTTTTGAAGCAAAATATATTGTGAGTACCGGTAGTGATTTTATTTCTCACTTAATAAGTATGTTATTAACAGTTCAGCATAGTTTGTATGCATAATGTTTTTGAGTGCTCAATCCCTAGAGAGACCAGTGAAACGTGAAATTCTCAATGACAGTAAAATTGATTTTAAAATATCCCAAGCAGATGCTATGTGTCCTTTTGTGTCATTTTCTGAATTGATTGTAATCAAGGGATTGGAATTCTCTGTTTGACCAACCCAACAAAGTTTTGAAGAACTTGCTGGTTAACAAAAGTATTTAAGTGGATTATGATACATTGTACTAAAGAGAAAAGCTATCTTTACCAGTACTTCTTTTCTTAAGGTGTTTGTACACATGTAGTCCGGTGTGACATTGTTCTACTATTTTGAAATGATGTTGAATCTACTCTTATTTAGACTGGCTAACCCCCTGCAGGCCACATTTCATTTATTTATTTTTTTCATAAATTTGGACTTCATTGAATCTTGTTCTGAAAGTTACATTTCATGTTCACATGGATGGACCAAAGAATAGGTAAATGAATAATAAGTCAGCAGGCTTTGATTTGTCTGCCTGTTTAATCTAGCTTTAACTAATAATCAAATTGATAAGGACTGAAAATGTTGCAGTAATTGTATGATTGTTTACCCGATGAACCAAGAATACATGACTCTACAGATTTGAAGAGATGCTATGAAAAAGTATACAAGCTGTCGTTGAAATCCATTTGTACATGTAGAGAGTCTGTGAATGGTTAACCCTATCTCTGTCACATAGACGAAGCCAGAATGCTCAGACATTTTGCAGTGCGCAGACATGGGATTGTTGTTGGCCAGTTCTGGTTGTTATTATTGACATTAATGTGTTATGTGTTATGTTATACATCATTTGAAAGCTTATGGTCTATACTTTCATATTACATAATAATCTGAGTGAGGGCGCCCTCAAATTTTAAGTAGGACGCCCTCTTATGTCACATAATTATCTTTGCAGACTTACTTGTACATGTTACCACCTCATTTTCTCACACAACATGCTCTTTATATCCCAAAAGGGTCTATACAAATGTTGTAGAGAATTTATTCAGCTTTCTGATGATATGATTTTTTCGTCAGTAGCATTAGTACTTTTCATTTTATGAACAAAAGTGTGTGGCAAGTACAACCTACATTTTACACACTTCGCACAATTTCGGATTTTATGAATGAAATGTTGGCATGAAAGTAGATAAAGCGTGCTAACATCTGGTCAGGATGAAAATATTAATTGATTATACGGCTTTTACTTGTAGTTTAGATTATTCGTGTCCTACATGTATAATACAGATCTGTATTGCCATTAATGATAAGATAATCTAAGGGTAAAAATTGTCACTGAAAATATTCAGTCTTCAGAATGTCCATTCCTGTCGAGTGTGCTAGACTCCTCTGCACTCTCCCCATTGAAACAGAATTGAACTATCACTGCAGTCATTTGCTTTATGACAAACCTACATTGAACATAAGTTTCATAAAGTAATGGTTTATTAGATAATGATCGACAGTCAAACATACCTCAGCTTCTAAGCTTCGAGACGGAGACTGTGCAGCTTCGGGTAGGAGGCTACTGTACCCTTATTGCTCCTAGCACCCTGCCCCGCCAGCCCCGGCTACGTAACTAGAGACCCATTGCACCGCTGTTAGTGCTGAGTAAACAGCTACAACTGCTGCACTGAATGTGCAGTGTTCATTTATTCTACAGTTCATTTATGAGGCCGATATCACTGAAACTATACCCCTTCACAGAATTCAAAGATGTTGAAATTCCTATCCTGAATGTTTTCACTTCATATTTTACTATATTGACTTGGATGAAATGGATGAAAATTGACCCATGTGTACGATCTTTTCATCGCACACGGCGATCCTCTTACAGTCCCACATATACAGATTCGTGTAGGTTCTCCACACAAGAAACCTATAGCAAAACTGTACACAATACATTGCAGTCTGAATGCAAATAAACATGGGCGGGGCCACCACAATTTCTTTGACTTTGAGAAGGCTTTCCTGATTGGTTGAAGGTGGGGAAGCTTTTTTTCACACTGGATAGCGTTTCCTTACAGTGTCAGCCAATCGCAAATGAGTTTATAGAGTGGTAGTGTCATAGCCTTTGAAGTAATCTGTCAATCAAAATAGGGCCGATGAGATCGGCCGTAGCATTTACATGGCAGGTTTTGGGCCGATTTAATCGGCCCGTGACACAGATAGGGTTAATACAGGGAGGTGCTAGAGAAGGAGAGACAACTACTGCTCTCCTTTGAAGTCATGCGCGGCACCGCCGAGAAGTTATGCTTTCAACTATAGATGTGACCCATTTGCTTTGACAAAAGAGAGCATCATTAATCGGGACTAGCGCGCTCACATCTAGACTTGCCCCTACAGCAATTCGCTCTCTCTTTCAGTGTGATGGCAACAATGAATTTGTGTACCTTGAATTGAGAGTGCTCAGCGAATCAAAATGTAGTGTGCAGTGTAAAACTGACAATTTTAACAGCCAATAGTTTAAAAGCACGCTGGAACAAGCTTTAGCGGAGTACTTTATTTGAAAGATCAAAATATCCCAGATTAAAAGATAGAAAACTAACATGCGGAATTGTGCGCATTGTAGAAAAAATATTAGGTTTTTAAGAGGCCCTAATTTTCATTTCATTTCGATTTGCGCATAATGAAGAAACTAGAAATACAATATTAATTGTACATGTTTATAATATTGAATTCTTTCGTAAACTATTCTAAAGCAATTCGAGTATTTCATTTGAAATTTTACGGTGAAATAAAACTTGTAATTCAACGAAAGGTGAAATGCGTTCTTCGTCTTCAAACTTTGTCTTGCAACTAGAGCGGTGCCGAGCATGACTTAAAAGCGTAGTGGAATGCTAGACATCCCATTGTAACGCCTTGAACCCAAACGTGTGTTTGCATTAATTACATGTACGAAGAGTTGCCACTCCGTCTCTTTAACACCTCCCTGGTTAATAGTTCATTACCACAGTATGCCACCGATTTGCATTTGTGAGATGTGCATTGGATTTGTGGCATGTACATGTACTGTACGCTGGAGAGGTACTGTGCCATTTACTACAGAGTTTCTTGAATTGTGTACTCATGATTTTGTATTTATTATTCTTCGATTAGAAGACATGTCTTTATTATACAATGTGTACGGTGTATCTACAACCGTGTATGGTCTGCCATTGCATCGCAGATTCTCAGATATTGAATGTATACAGTGTACATGTATGATCTTCTTTTGCTTACACTTCTAGCCATTCATGCAACATTGTACTGTGATGTGCATACAAGTATCGGATGATCTGTACAATGCACAGGCTTGAGTTGATTGGGCAGAATTGGATCCATGAATTAAATATGGAATGGATGAAACCCATTCAGATGCACATACGTCTTAGATTATTTCCAAATTTAAAGGCTGATTCCGGACGCTGGTCAGTCAAAAGTTAGTCTGATACAATGTAGACAGTAAACGGTTATAAGGACAACAGTGACAATTTGTTCAAAATTGGATAGAGGTTAAGGAATTAATGGAATTACAGTATGAAGGTATAGGTGTAAGCTAATTTTCTCAGAACAGTTCTTGAACAGGCGGATTAAAGTTGTGTGTACAGCACTGTATTACATAAATTTTGACTCAGTCATGGTATACAGTGTACCTACAATTGTACTTCTTACCTATCAATGTGAAGGAAGGTCAGGTGTACAAACTGACCAGTGATCCTGTGTATGGCAATCATTGATAGCATTAGAGCTTGACAAGGACTTTCAAGATCTGAGCGAAACTCGGTACAATGTACATTGTAAATGGACATTTCCACATTAGCATTTCAGGGATGTCACTTTCTTTTCTGTTTCCAATGTGCATTACCCCCCCCCCCCCAAGTACAATACCATAATTTAGAGTACTTTAATGAGAAATAACTTTGCCCCAAAATTGCTCCAAAGAAGCCATTTACATGTATGTAGTGACATACTGTAGGAAGGTCAAATAATGAATGCTCATTGAAACTTTGTTGTTTTTGAACTGAATGGCCAAATATTGATTAGCTCAGCTTTAAAATTCAATTGAACATTACATTAAAAAACCATTATATAGACTATAGTGTGTAATGTACTGTTGTAACATGGACAGACAAAATTGTTGCATTTTTACCTCCGCCAAGGAAGGAGGTTAACTCTTTATGTGCCATGGTGGAAACCCCCTATGTGCCACATTACTCTGAGACATCAATGTAGTCATGCTTTGAGAAAACATTTTTTTTTTAGTCTATACTCTATATAACTTCTATAGATTTCTATTCAGCTGGACATGCAGTGAGCAAAGTTGTAGAAAAAATGCCAAGCTTTGCTCTGATGAAAATTGCATGATAAATCGATAATTTTTATGCCTCCGCCACGAAGTGGTGCCGGAGGCATTACCGGTATGTTTTTGGGCTGTCCTTCCGTCCCTCCGTAATGAATTTTGTGGACAGCGTAACTAAAAAACCTTTCGAGGTATCCTAATGAAACTTGACATGTATGTGTATTAGGGGGTGAAGTTGTGCCTATGAACTTTTGGGTGCACATGCTCAAGGTCAAAGGTTAAAAAGTTTAGCGGTCTGTCACGGGCAGAGCACGGTCATCTGACGCGTGTTAGGCGTTGGTATCACGGGAAATAGCGTGTGTTTAGCGGCTTATCACTGACAAATGGATTTTTCTGCGTACATACACGTGGCTGGACGTGGTTAGCCGTGCTTAGGCAGTGCTTCAGCAGTGGAACAGCCGCCAACGGCCATACCCCGTACAAAGCACGGCCAAACGAAAATTGACCAAAAAAATACCACATACGACCACGTCCACCAGATTTTCATAACTTTTTGTACGTGATTTAGACGTGGAGTGCTGTGTGACCGGGGTTAACATTCACGCTGAAGTCACCACTCGGGTAACAGTGGAGATGACAAGGTTACTCTGCTTCTTTACAATATAATGATAACCCTTTTATACTGTATCTTCTGTTAGTAACACTTCACAAATGTATACAACTGTAGTAAGTAGACAATTGTTACTAGTCAGCGCATGGAAAAGTGAGACAGTGATGTCTTCCAGCTTGTTCACTTAGTAATGTGCCATGGTGTAGCACACTATTTTTTGTGTTAGTGGATGAGTACAAGAGCAAGACTTACATGTACTGTTAGCTTTGATGGTAGAAATGTTCTTACACTATACTTCAGTGAATGAACTTATACATGATGCATTTCTTTATGCCTGAGTACTATTCATTAAACCAAATACCCATGTACAGTACACTGTAACTCTGTCGAGAGTGAGAAATGATGCAAGCTATGAGGATCACATTTGTTTTTGTGATGGTTTGAGATTGAGTGTACAGTATTCCGAAATGATTTATGATTAAAGATCTGTTTTATCTCTCATGCAGACATCTGACATTGCCTCGGCCACTGGACACAGTAAGCCAATGGGGAGGCAAACCAATCAATTGCAATATCTTCAGAAAGTGGTCATGAAAGCACTATGGAAACATCAGTTTGCATGGCCATTTCATCATCCTGTCGACCCAGTCAAACTCAACCTACCAGTGAGTATTTTCAGCATTAAGCTTTCTACTTGATTGCCATTTGGTCAATTCATACAGCTCCAATGGGGAATGTTTTAGAAGATTTGATTTGATAAGGGCTAAATCTGAAAATGTAACCAATACTGTAGACTTTTGTAACATTTTTTTACATAACTCAGTTGGATTTTAAACCCATGTAGCTTTGGCTTTTGCTTGATAGCGGTTTAACCTCGAAGTTTAACTGAATGATGGAATTAGCCATGGTAAACAAAGGAAGTACCTGTCGTATTTTATGCTATGAAAAGTTGAACACGCTTATCAACTGATGACGAGAGTTGTTGATTACATGTAGGCAAACCATCTGACTATACATTGTTGAAGTACAATGTAACCAGGTAAAACTTGACATGAAGTGATGAAATATGTGTTGTATGATTCTGTTTAAACATAGCACATATTACGTTTTACCCCTTAGGATTACTTCAATATAATCAAGACTCCTATGGATCTTGGAACAATCAAGAAACGACTGGAGAGCAACTACTACCACAGTGCAAAAGAATGCATCTCAGACTTCAACTTAATGTTCACAAATTGCTATGTATATAACAAACCTGGTGAGGTAAGTTGACACATTTAAATGTATCTCTCCCTCTGTTTCCCTTTGTAGCCTTTTTTATTTTTTTTGCGTACTGTATACGCTTAATATTTTGCAAGGTTTTTATTTTCGCGAATTTCGCAAGTCAGGTGCTATTATAATAACGACTCTGATCCCGATATGAATGTGACACATGTGTACATTTCTCCATTCAGTACAGCACTCCACGATTGTGAATTTAACCACTCTAGAAATCGTGGGGAAGTCCTTATTCACGAAAATTTAGACTCGCTAAATATATATGGCGTATACAGTATTCTCATATTTGTATTCAATCGAAACATGTATTCAATGATAATTAATCAACTAGAAGCCCATGCAAGATATTGTAGTTATTTTTGTGAAAGAAGTAAGCATCGGGGAAAACCACCAAAAGGCATTCTGTCATGACTTAGTTGTAAAGGATGTTACTGTGGTGCTGTCATACTGCTATTCTGTATTATACCTACCACCTGGTTACTTATAGTAGAAAAGAGTTCATTTTGTCTATTTGATACACCCCCACTTGAGAGGGATTCAATATATTTTATGAATTATCTACATATTGAAAATAGAACAATACTAATGTTGATGTCATTGATCTTCGGTTATTTTAAAAGTAGTGTCTCCACTAAAATTGTGTCTTGCATCAATAGATTTCAAGCATATTGTTTGATGTGGTGTGTACGTTTGCCATTTTTTTAATGCTTGTCACGCAGGATGTTGTTCTTATGGCGCAAGCCCTGGAGAAGCTCCTCCTCACAAAAGTCGCCCAGATGCCACAGGAGGAGGTTGAGCTGGCACCCCCAACCAAGCCAGGGAATGGGGAGGACATAGCAGGTCCCGGCAGGAATCGGAGGAAAGGAAGGGGAGGCGGCAGGGGGGTTAGTGCAAATTCAAGTGAGTAATGGATGACTTACCCATTAGCACTTACCATGGGTGCCCATTTCATGGGGGCATTGCTTGATCTCAACCTTGTCGCCAGTTTTTGGCAGTTGCCTAGATTCAAGCCCTGATATAGTGAAGGCAGAAACCTTCCTCTGTGTTTTGCCTTCTTACCAGGCTTTGCATGACATGAAATCTGTTTAGCTAGAATTTGCAGTAGAAATGCTGTCCCTGTAATCTGAGTTGTACCAAAACAAGGAGATTTACAGTTATGTATGATTGATTAATAGAGTGACAAAAAGCAGAGCTGCCATTCAGTATGTTTTTATGATATTATGTCAATTTCTACTTCATGATATGGTTGTCCAGTGAAAACTGTGTATTGTTCCCTTCTAAGATTTGATACTGTATGCATGATATGTGCAATGCCCCCCCCCCCCTTTTTTGTTGTTGGCAGAAACCTTTTCTGTTGCCTTCGCAATGTTTTTTTTTTTTTTATAGTCCATCAATTTATTTTGAGCTTGTAGAGGTTGGCAGCCCTGCGAAAGAAAAGATTGTGTTTTTGTAATGTATATGCATAGTGTTTTCACATAGGCAACTGCCCCTGTGTGTCATATATGCGCATTCAATGAAAAGACTTCAATTATTTCTCTATTCCTGCAGGGCTTGGTATCCAGAATACCACACAGCCGTCACAGGTCCACAATGCAACACAGCCAGGACAGACAAAAAGCCCCTATGTACCACCCCTTGCCATGAAATCACCTACAGCAACACAACCTTCCACTGAACTTCCGGTCCTTCCGCCTGGAGCAGCAAACACACAGTCCACGCCGACTGCCATGTCATCATCGGCGCTGTCGACGACGGCTGCATCTACCACACCAACTCCAGGAGTTCCAACCAAGCAAAACTCTCTTCCAGGACCCCCAAAAGTAAGGGCCAAAGTCCAAGTATCAGTAAAGTTATGCTATATTCATCGTCCTAAATATTTCTTGAGGTCCAGACTAGCATTGAACAGAGCTCCCGTGGCATTTGATTTCTGTGATGAAGGTTTAGGGAAATGTTGCTTGCAAATTGCATATTGATATTGAGACATTACTGGGTCTATTCATGGAAGATTTTACTATGACTGAATTCAAAGGTTGATGATATTTCAAAAACTACCTGACACAGCATAAGAAATAACATAGCATGATTTGTGCTGGAGTAGGAGTCAGTGTCTCTTTTTCCAGCAGCATTCAGCTTACATCATATCAAATGTATGTTTAATTTGCTTTTTGTCTTTATTTAGTCAGTCACTGTACTTTAATGAAAGTTCATATACATCGCCCTTCTACATATACCTGTATTCTTATTTGATCCAGGCAAAAAACAAAGGTGTGAAAAGGAAAGCTGACACAACAACACCCACAACTGTAATAGAGCCCCCTGAGCCCATCCTAGCCCCCAACGCAGACTACAACCTGGCCCAGGCCAAGCCAGCCAAGATCCAAGCCCAGCCGGCAAAGATCCAAGCACAGCAGCGGCGAGAGAGTAGTCGGAGGCACATAAAGGCGCCGAACAGGGAGCTACCTGAGTCGGATCAGCATCAGAAGGGAAAGAAGGGGAAACTGTCAACACAGCTCAAGTACTGCTATGGTGTCATCAAGGAACTGATGTCAAAGAAACATGCAGTAAGTAAATGGTTGCATGCCATGGTCTATGGGTCACACATCTTTCTTCTCCTCTCATTTGCTCTAAGGCTTGTTGCATCATATTAGCATTCATCGTGACCTTTTGGCTCAGCTTTTGAGTGATTCTCAGTCATGATGACTGCGATGATGTGGAAATGCATTTTCTTTTTAATGACATATATATTTGCCACTGTAGTATTTCTGCAGTTATGTTTTTCAAGCATGGGGTATTAATATCTTTTATAGCTCTTTAAAAAAAAAAAATCTTTTGCTGTCATTCGTGGAGCCTACAATGTGTAACTGTTTTCTCCTAAGTCAATGATAGATGTAAGGAAACAGGATGTTTTATAAATGTGTGTTGACTATTTTCAGTTTCACAAACACCCAATAGATATGCATCATTCATATGCCATTGTAAACAAAATGTCTATCATGTGCCCATACCAGTAAAAGATTGCAATTTCCCTGTGGGATGCAGAATAACGAGCCTATTGTACCTGGCTTTCCGTATGTTGTCAATCTCATAGACTACTTTGTTTACCATCATTTCCTGCTGTACATTTTACAGACATACGCATGGCCATTCTTCAAGCCTGTGGATGCAGAAGTATTAGGGCTTCATGACTACCACGACATCATCAAAACTCCAATGGACATGGGTACTGTGAAGGTAAGAGAAGTGACTCGGGAATGAACCGTGGTGATTTCAGATGTTTCAAATGGCTTTCTAGATGTTAAGCTAACATATCCTTTGCTCTTCGTTCTTTAATGTGAGAGTTTCTAACAGGACTCGACAGACCACATCTCGTCCCTTTATGGGATTCTAGGAAGTGATTTTTATGCCTTTGCCTACAAAGGCCCAAATTCACGAAGGTGGTACAATCTTGTTCATGGTTTAAACCATGGACAAAAGACCGTAGTGTTGTGTGGGGCGCCAAGTGTCACATGACCTATTTCTTTACGAAATCGGTCATTTCGTCGACGAAATGACCATATTGTTAACGAAATTATTTCGTCGTTAACATTTTTGAAGAAATGACTGATTTCATAACGAAATAGGCCATGCGACACTTGGTGCCCCATACAAAACTATGGTCTTTGTCCATGGTTTAAACCATGGACAAGATTGTACCACCTTCGTGAATTCAGGCCCTTGGGTACCAGATGCATTGTTTTACTGTATTCTGTTTTGCCCATCTGTCCATTAAAACCATGTTAGGAAGGAATCCTTGACCCAGAGGTGAAGATAGCTGACTAGACTTGAGATCCAGTCCTCAAATTCAAAGGTCACTGAACTTAGGCTAAAATGCCATGTTCTTATTCTAAACTTTGGCAAGGAAAGTCCAATGGGAATACAAATTAGCATTAATTATGCAGTGCTTATATGACACAACAAGAGTTAAATGTTTAAGTTACATATCGCTGAATTTTTCAAAGTTACATTTGTGAGCTGTAACTGTAACCATTTGTGTCTTGTGGTAATATAGTTCTGTGGGGAAGAAAAAGAAATATGGTACAATTGTGAGTACAAGGCCTATCCCTAACTTTCAATAATCCCTTCCCCCCCCCCCCCAAAAAAAAAAAGTCCTTGACCTGTGTGCTGATGGCACTTGTGATCATTAGTGAAAAGAACAGAAAATTATAAAGTTGCTGAATATAGTGATTTACTTTATGAGACTTAGACTTTCCATTGCATTGGATGCTGTTGACAAAAAATTGCTCTGGCCATTAATGTGCCTTGCCAAAGTAAATGGAAAAATAGTGAACCATCATTATATACAGTGTAAATTTTGAATGTACATCAAACTAATGCCTTAATGTATGCTCTATTTCTGTAGTTAAAGCTTGAAAACAGGGATTACAAGAACGCCAATGAATTTGCTGGTGACGTGAGGCTGATATTCACAAATTGCTACAAGTACAACCCACCGGACCACGATGTTGTTGGAATGGCCAGGAGATTGCAAGTAAGATGTTAAATTTTGCTGAATTTTGATTGAAAATTTCAGCTGAAGCTCATTGTTAAAAGACGCTTACCAGTAGGAGTAACACTGTTTATAATAATGGGAAAATTTATTATGACAATATTTCAGTTGTTTTAGTTATTAATGTTATGATGGGGATTATCAAATTAGTGTATTTTTATTGTAATCATCATTTTTATTAATGTTATTACCTGTGGGAAGGAGGTTATGCTTATGTCGGTGCTGGTTTGTCTGTTTGCACAACAACAAAAGAACTCAAGAATATGCAAAAGGATTTGGATGAAACTTACAGGAAAAGTTGATAATGACATAAGGAACAGACAATTGAAGTTTGGTGGTGATCTGGGAATTTTTATGAATTTTTGAAGAATTTTTTAATCTTTTGGCAAATAGGGTCAATGAACTTGGGAATTCAAGCTGCGCGTATTTGAGGTTTGCATGCACGCACAATATCACATGCTCTGCTCGAGGCGCCGCGCAGCATGCAGGCAGCTGATAAGGTAAACACAAAACTCAAATGAGGCAATTTTCAGCAGCATGCGTGCGTGGGTGGAAATGAACTGCTTGGCAGAGGTCTGTGCTCTCCCAAGTGCTTTTTTAGTTATCGTTGTTATTAATATCACTGCCATTATTATTATTGTTAACAATTGTTCTCCCGTATCCTCATTTGCATTTTGTATTTGATGTAAACTACTACCTGAACACGGCTCAACACTATTTTTTTTCCCTTGTGTCCGGACTTTTTAAACCTGAAAATTTGGTCGTCCAAAAAAGAAATGTAGTGGCCCAAAATAAACAGAAACATAATATGCTCAGTATTTTGAATCTTAATGCCTGATTGGGCCAACAAAAATTAGCCATTTTTATGCCTCCGCCACGAAGTGGTGCCGGAGGCATTATGTTTTCGGGTTGTCCGTCCGTCCGTCCGTCCGTCCTTCCGTCCGTCCGTCCGTAATGAATTTTGTGGACAAGGTAACTATCAAAACCTGTTGAGGTATCCTAATGAAACTTGGCATGTATGTGTATTAGGGGGTGAAGTTGTGCCTATCAACTTTTGGGTGCACGTGCTCAAGGTCAAAGGTCAAAAGGTCAAGGTCAAATACATAAAATTTCACTATTTCCACCATATCTATGCAATGCCAGAAGATATTTTCTTGAAACTTAGTGTATACATGTATTACCCAATTTAGATTCTCTGGTGAAAGTTTGGGTCATGAGGTCAAAGGTCAAAGGTCAAAAGGTCAAGTAAAAGTATTAAAACTTCTTTTTTTTTCTCTGTAAATTGGAAAATTGTTCAAGGTATCTTCATGGAACATAGTATATACATGTACGGACTGGCAGTGATTATCTAGAGAATGTAGGGTTCATGGGGTCAAAGGTCAGGGGTCAAAGGTCAAGTGCAACACTTCAAAATTTTACTATTTCCCTTATGTTCATGCAATGCCAGCAGGATTATTATTTTTTTTTTACACTTGGTGTATGCATGTGTAACCTAATAGAAATTCTCTGGAGAGTTTTTTTTTTCTTTTTCTTTTTTTTTTGCCTCAAAGGTCAAAAGGTCAAAGATCAAGTGAAAGTGCTGAACTAACTTTTCCTCCATATCTCAGAAGTGGCTCAATTTATTGTGAAACTTTCTGCATATTTATGCATGTTCTACCTGAAAGTGATTACTAGTATCTTATGAATTTTAGGGTCAAAGGCCAGATGAACATGGTAACAATTTACTATTCAGTACAGAAATTGCACTTTTTCTCCATACCGGTACCATGAAAATTACTCAATGCATAAATGTATGAATGGGTCAAAGTCAAGTTAAAGTCCTTAAATCCCAAAATACATGCTTTCCTATTCATCCAATTAAACCAAGGTCAAGGAAGGTGAACATTCAACACATTTGTGACAAACTTGTCATTTCAATATTTTGCCAGTTTTGTGAAAATGTAATCACACATTGTCCACATGTACTATCTAGACCTATTAGGAAAATCATGCATTATGGCGGAGGCATACCAGTCGCCATAGCGACATTTCTAGTTTTTAATTTGGTGGCCCGACATCAATTTTTAGTGGCCTTGGGTCACCACTGATGTTGAGCCCTGCTGGATAGTTTTGGAGCTTAGGTGATGGGAATCTTGGACTGTGGCCTCATTGATTATTGTGTCTCTTTTTTCCAGAATGTGTTTGAAGTGAAATTTGCCAAAATGCCTGACGAGCCACTGGAGCCATCGGAGGTGGAGAGTGATGCCGGGGGCAAAGGGGACGCAAAGCCTGGTGACAGTGCCTCCGAGGCCTCCGCCACCCATAGCAGCTCAGAGTCAGAAGACAGCGAGGAGGAGAGGGAAAAGAGATTAGAAGAGTTACAAGCACAGGTGAGCATAGGACAGAATGCTTGCCCATTGGCTTGTCATCTGTCAATGTCTATGGCATTTGTATTCTCTCATGTGTATGTCAAAAGCACAGATTATGGAGAGCAACCATTCCTGTACCTTTAAATCTGTAATGTGTGTGATGTATTGTCATTATTTATTACTTGTAGTCTATGTCAATGTAGTTAAAACAACTACTGTATGTATACGCCATGTATTTAAGTGAGTTTTTATTCTTGCAGACTTTGCAGGTCGAGTATAATTTGCAAATTTAACAACAATTGAAAATATTAACTTTGATCCCAGCATGATTGTGACAAGCACGTGTACACGTACTGGTATCTACACAGCACTTGAACAAGGTGCGTGAATAATACAGTTTAGAAGGCCTAAGACTTGGCACACCTACTGTATGGATGGGTGCACACACTTCCTGATTTTTCCTGTCCATTGCTCTACTCCCACAATCGCAAATTTAACCATTGCAAAATTGTGAGGGAAGTCCTGATTTGGGAATACTTAGGTGCATTGAATATAATGGCACATCCAGTAAGCTTTTGGGTACCATTACAAGACCTGATGCATACCATTTTGATGAAACATGTTCTGAATTATTATGTAAGTGATACTTCAGTATTCTAACCAATGTTTTGCTGAAGGAGGACTGCTAAAAAGATTGCCACACTAAAAATTTTATTGGAAATGTGCAAGCTCACTAAATTCATCCATGCAATGGCCATATTGTAAACATTTAAAAGGCAAGATTGTAATGACTTTTTTTCTTAATGCTATGGACAACACTGGTTGGATGCAGGATAGGTGTATTGCTTAGGGCATTATGAGAACAATTGTGTCTTGTTTTGTATCTTTGTTGCAGTTGTGCCTGCTTTCTTCACAAAAGTTCAGCTATTGTCAGAATGTGTTCAGAGTGGGTTGACTACTTCTCACATTCAGGGCTTCTTATTTGTTCTGTCTTTGTCAATTAATATCACTTTTGGCCTTTCTCTCTTGTTTCAGCTCAAAGCAGTCCACGAACAGCTAGCCGCATTATCTCAGCAGTCGCATCGGAAAAAGAAGAAGAAAAAGAAGAAAGACACGCACGATGCAGAGAAGCGAAAGGAGGAGTTGAAGAAGGCTGAGGAGGCAGAAAAGCAGAAGAAGAAGGACATTGAAGAAGCATTGGCGAGGAAAAGGAAGGAGGAAGAGGAGGCCAAGGTGGAGCAAGAAAAGCCAAAACCTGCTGCAAAGAGGCAAAGAAAGACGACGAAAAGCAATGAGGAGAAGGCCAAGCCTAAAAAGACAAAGTAGGTGTCACTGATTCAGAGAATTTCTTTAGCCTTGTCCATTTATATTACATAAAGTGAACCTAATGCGTTATTTTGGCTTCCTCAGTGTCAGAATCTGTCACCAGACCATACTCGTCAATTTAATTGCTATGAATCACTGAACGTTACCGCATGCTACATGACAGAATTCGTTTTGCTTCATAGCTTGAAGTATATATTTTGTCATATGAGAGTAGAAAGTTTCAAACATGCCCTGTGGATGGTATTGGTTTGTGCCACTATAAGTGTTTGTTTGAATTCATGGTTGCTTGCCTTGTATGTTGATATGAAACTCATTTTCTAAGTGTGTTACTGCTGGTTTCTTGGAAATGCAAGTAAGTATGGAATTCTAATCGTATTTGTAATGTTAAATTGACCTCAGCGGGCAAGAACCTGAGCTTATTTCCAGACATGGCTGTGAGCAGTGAAAGGGCACTTAAAATCAGCTGAGGTCATAGCAATCCATCCATGTTAATCTCAACCTTTCCTGAAACCCGATGGAATGAGTTGATTCATGCCATGGAAACATAAATTTTATTTTATTTAAGCAGTGCTGCACACTGGCACTGATCCGACGGTCCCTGACCAATAAAACTCACTATCGGACCAATAACTTTTTTTTTACAGGAATGGACCAGTAAGAAATAGAAAAATTGGGTACCTACTAATCCAACAGACAGGTCAGACCAGTAGGAAAAATGGGTTAGTGTGCAGCCCTGCTTTAAGCCTTATGTCAAGAGTTAAATGTTAATTTCATAAACATGCGTATCATAATTTTTCCTTTTTTTGCCACAGTGAATCAGGTCCCCATTTCATAAAAGATGTTGGGATGGCAACTCTTGCTGGAATAGCAACTTCCAATACTAACAGCCAATCAGGAAGCTGGATTCTTGTCGTTGTCATGACAATTGCCATTCCAGCAAGAGTTGCTATCATATGAACTTTTTATGAAACAGGGCCTAGGACTATCGATGATGCCTCCAAACACATAGTATATATGTAATGTGTATTACTGTGTTAATTTTTGTTTTCTAACGTGAACACCGTAAGAGCATTCTTAAGAAATGTGGAAGGTTTACACTACTTCCAGCCAGTGCAACTTAAGGACAGCTTAAAGGAAAGTCGGTGAATCGTAGCTGCACAGGAAGGAGAACACTTTCCCTTGATGTAGAGATGATCGTTATCTTTTTATTCCAAAAAATCCAAAAAAAAATTAAAAATCCAAAAAAAATCTGAAGGCATATGCTTGGCATTACAAAGCATTTTACATCTGTTTTGTGATTGGTTTTTACATGATTTCTCTGTTTGTTGCAGTAGCAGAAGAGTTGGGAGGAAGAACAAGGTCGCTACAAGTGGCCAGCCAGAGAGTGAAGATGAGGACATGGCCAAGCCAATGTCATATGATGAGAAGAGGCAGCTTAGTTTAGATATCAACAAATTACCAGGTAAGTCTGTTCTTTGTATGTATCAGCCTTCACATCATTATACTGCTGTGTTTTCAGAGCCATGAAATTGTTTACAATAGTGTTCATACTTGAAGTGCAGTACAGCAAAGAGAGAAAATTGCAAGCGTTACCTCAATGTAAATTCTATGGCAAAGCTATGGCTATGATGCTGTATCAATGTAATGAGGCATATATATTAATTAATTGATTTCTGTGCTGTTGTGTGTGTGAGTAGAATGTGCAAAGTTGGCATCCTCTCAGACAAGTCTGACATGTGAATTTGGCATACAAAGAGTTGATGTGCTCACTGGAATTTTCAGCCAGCATCAAGGTGCTGATGTTCCATTTTGAGAGATGTTTTAAAATTCAGGATAAATAAGACACTTAACTCTAGCAATTAACTTATTATAAAAGCTCAACTGGGATTGTTGGGAATTATTATAAAAATGGAATCAATTATGTTTACAGTATCCTCTGCCAAAAAAAAAAAACAAGTAGGCATCGAGAGTCACCTTGGGCAAAATTCAGAATTGTCAACTGTTACTTTTGCTGTATTTTGTACTGTTTTATGCCGAAAAATACTGTAAGTTTGTGGAGGAAAAATGCTTTAGAAATATGCCCTTTTAGCCCTCAGAAAACTGCAGCGCTGTTTATGATGTTTGCATCCCTGAGAATGTCATGAAAACATGACCTTGGCATTCCATGATGGGCTAGTTTTAAGATGAGCATGGTCTAGCAGAGGGGAGTAAACACCAACATGGCACATTGAGGAACAAGCTTGGCAAAGGCTTCGATGCTCACATACGATGCGTATTACTTATGGAGCTGTTGCATGGTAACTACTGCTGAAAGGTTGCCTGATGTGCATTAACAAATACTTCCCAAGTGTGAGTGAACACAAGTATCTCACATCAGTACATCATTCCTGTCATTGATTCTGAAAGATTGTTCCAGTTTTGTGATTAAGTTTCCTCTTACCACTACCCGTCCATTTCCCCAGGGGACAAACTTGGCAAAGTTGTACATATAATTCAGTCAAGGGAGCCCTCGCTAAAGGATTCAACGCCAGACGAGATTGAGATCGACTTTGAGACCCTCAAACCGTCCACGCTGAGGGAGCTGGAGAAGTATGTCATGCAATGCCTCAGGAAAAGACCGAAAGCCTACTGTAAGTCCACCAAGTCACTGTTTTCCCTTGTCAGTAATTAAGTTTGCATTGCCTTAAAGACATAATTTACCATTTGCAGATGAAACAAAAACCCAGTGTTAGTTCTTTAAAATAGTTCTAAAATGTGAGTTAGGGGTAGAAATAACCACTGTAAAAATGTGAATAGGTAAAATCAATATTTAGTATTGTTAAATATAATAAATGTGAAACAGCAGTTATAATAAGAATGTTTCCAGACTAAACCGTCTACAGTTACGGTTTATTGAGAAAAATACAGATATCTCCTTATATTTCAGGCATTATCGCAAAAAAATTTTTATCATAAGATGTTTTGTGGTACAACAGACCTACACATATGCATTAAATGTCACATCTTGAAAATTTTTTAAATCACTGTTTCCAAAGGTAAATAGGGACTTTGATATGATATAATGCCAAGACTTCTTAGTACTGGTAAGTGCATTGTTTTCCAGTTTGCCCTGTCATATGGTATCACTTCAGAATGGAGATTTTGTGATAGTATACTCCAGTATCATCAAGACAACAGGCATGTCTTTCGTTTGCTTCATTTTGTATTGCCTTTTCTGTTATTTTCCAGACTTATATTGTTAGCATCATGCTGAGTGAACCATCAACAAGCTATCACACTCTTGTTCCCATGCATGTCTTCTTAATTTTGTCCTCATTGTTTTCTGTTGACCATGCCAGATGTGCGAAAAAGCACCTCTGCAGTTCTTGGAAGAGAGTTTACGAATATGTACACACATAAAGCTGTATCATTTAACTACTTTTATACTGTCCATTTTATTCATATGTACATGAAGACTTCATGCATGCACTGCAGTCAGTGCCTGCAGTGTTTGCACCGTCACTTTTCTATTGGTGACAGAAAATAGAAAAGCCCTTCAAGTGAAGATGGCACACCACCTTTCGTGAAAGCCTGAAAAATGATTTTTCTTTCACAGAGGCTATGTAGTTCACCTTCACTACAATACAAATCTCTGTTCTGTAGGTGCATGCTCTTCTTAGCGCAAAATTAATTTTAAAATTCCATCACCCACACAGCCAATAAGAAGGGCCAGACCAAGTCAAAACAGGATGCCCAGAGGGAAAAGCAGAAGGAACTTGAGGATCGCCTGAAGGACGTCACTGGACAACTTGGTGGCCAGTACAACAAGAAGGCAGCCAAGAAAGGTAACTATGTTTTGTGAGCAGAGAAAGTGTGAGATAAAA
Organism: Diadema antillarum; assembly: GCF_040938485.1. Classification (NCBI taxonomy): domain Eukaryota; kingdom Metazoa; phylum Echinodermata; class Echinoidea; order Diadematoida; family Diadematidae; genus Diadema; species Diadema antillarum. The sequence continues at coordinate 495,225 of NW_027271997.1, forward strand.
AGAGTAACAAGAAACCAAACATTTTTTTGGGGGGCCTTATTTCTTTGTTAACTCTAATTCCAAGGATCTTTCAGCATGCTTCTCAGTATTTCAACTTGGCAAGTCACGCGTATGTTTGATGTTCTGTGGGATTGAGTGTAATGAAGCAGGCTTCAGTAGGGACCCAGACTCTGCCTCTGTGGGGACAGTGCAAACAACACAATTCTGTGTTCATGCTAAATATCTTTGTTCTTTAATCCAAGTTTCATACAGATGCAGTGTACAAACAAAGATATGTACTTCAAAAAAAAAAAAAAAAAGTGATCAGAAGTTAAATTTCCCTAATAAACAAACATGCATGTAAACATTGTGTTCTTCATGAAAGCTAAGTATGTATTGCAACAGAGCCTACTCAATGCATTATCACCAGCAAAATTTGATTTCTGCCAATTCTGACATGTTTCAGTCACATATGATATGATTTAGAATCATACAATGAAAATCTGGCTTTGTGCTTATTTCTTCAAAGAGTATAACATATTTCTGCTCTTTTTAATACATGTAGGGTCAGGTTATCACTTGCATACTGCTATCAAGCTTATGGATTGATGGAAATTCCATGCATTGTTATCTTGAAGTAGAACAGCATTTTCCTTTTGATCTCATTGTGTCATGATAAATAGAATATATGGCTGTAAATGTCAATGTCATTTTGTAGGTTTTCTTGATGCCTTAATTTCTGTATAGCTCATGTAGTTTGTTTTTGAAGGGAACAGTAAGTTCCGCAAATGCCTTTTCTCATTTGAGGGAATTATTTCTGTGATTTATTAGCAGGGGAGTGTAGAATGGGTTACTACATCCAGAACATATCTGACGCCACTAAAATGTTTTGTTTCTTTTCCCTCCACACAGCTCAACAGGATGCACTGATGAATGAGGGGGGCAGAACCGAGCGCCCGCTCAGCGCCAGCAGCAGCAGTGACTCGGAGAGCGATGCCAGCAGCAGCACGAGTGCTAGCTCCAGCTCCGACAATAGCGAATCGGAGTCAGGTAGCTAGACTCAATCCCTCCTCTCTGTCTCTCCTCCTTGCCTTCCTCTCTTCACTTTCTCGTTTTTTTCATCCCCCTTTTTTTTTATCCCCTACATCTTCTTTCTTCATGGGTACATATGCCATGTTGATGTAGTGTCATGCAAATGTTCATTTTTCAACAAAGGAAAGCACATATCAGCAGGATTGTTGCCAAAACTTGTGAGATGAAATTTTCAAAGCTGTAGTCAAAAGGTACCTGTAACCGCAGACTTGCGATTGTTTACCATAATATAAAATGTAGACGACCAATGTGTATCAAAAAGAATGTTGCCGTTTGAACCGTTTTTCCACCTTGAATGTGGGTAACATACAAGCAAGTAGCAAGAGGAAGTCAGCCAATCAGGCTCTGTGTCAGCCAGTTCTAAATTTCAGATTGTGGTAATGCTGGCTTTTGACATGCTGGAAGAAACCATTCCTTGAATCTGGCTGAAATATTGTCATAGTCTTGGAACTTGGGTGTAATCCTGCTGTCTGGGCTATCCTCGCATCTATGCATACAATGGTGAATTCACATATCTTTCTGTCAAGAAAAATATATTCAATGTGCTTTTTGTGATGGCAAGGGGCACTCTGAGAATCGTGCTTGTTTTGTAATGATGAGCACTGTCTATTTATGCATATAGATGAGACTTTATAAGGTTTGATGCTGAAAAGTCACACCTTTTAAGTCAATATTTTATGTACCTGTAAAGCAGAACTTTTTTCCCTTCTCAAGCTGTACCAATGCAATGTTTTGTTAACAACATTTGGTGAAGAAACAAACATGATGGCTCCTTGTTAATTGCAACACAAGCTGTTAGCCTCATTCCAAATGTTGTGTGCATAGCAATTTTCGCTGCTAAGTTTTCAGTAAGTTTTCTTGCAGAGTTAAGTTTGTAATTTGTCATTTAATGACACATTTGATTTGAAATTATCTGTCAAAATATGTCAGGCAGTCTGTTTTTTTTTTTTTTTTTGTTATAATTGGCAATTTCTATGTGTTGACAAATTTTGTCATTGATGTTTGAATATTGCAAAAAAAAAATTTACAGTTCAGTGTTTTTTCAAGGAAAACATCCAAAATTCATAGGAATCAGCAGCATTAGCCTTCCAAATTAGAAAAATTGGCAGTGATTTTTAAAGTTTCTTGTATAAATTTTATCAAGACGAATGCACATAACTGTAATTTTCCATATCTGTGTAGCAGAATTGTACAAAGAGAAGATTCTAAATTATCCTCTGTGCTCCTTCCAAATCGTTAAACTGCTTACACTATCTGTAGGAATTACAAACAGTAGGTGTGGAATGACTTCACTCTTTATTTCCAAGCAGTCTGATATTCCTTTGTGTGATTTGTGTGTTTGCTAGTAACGAGGACAAAAAAGCATTTTTGCGTATTTATATGTTGATTTTTTATACATGTCTTAATCGTGAGTGTAAATTGTAAAATTGTTATAAATAGTGATTTGACATGGCTAAGGAAAACGTGCTTAATCCGATCATATGTATGTGACTTGACAAAGAGTTATTGGATGAAAGCACTAAAAGTTTTCAGTGACAGCCTCAACACACTGAATCATAACCCCCACAAAGCACAGTTCTTGGAATATGTGCACATGAACATTTAGACTTCAGGAGAGGAACGAAGGAAGGTGTGGGGTAGCCTGAAGGCTGCTAGTAGGAATTTATCAACAGGCCCGACTCCAGCCAAGGTGTAGTGTCATGTGTGTTTTAGTGAAGAGGAAGGGGGTATGGGGACAATCGCTAAATGTATTCAGCAATCACATCTACTCTGAATCTCAGTTGAGAACCAGCTCCTTCAAAGGGAAGACATTCTGACTCCAATAAACACCAAAGTAAAATTTTGGTTTTGCTCACCACAAATGGAAACTTGGTAACTTGTGGGGAAAGACAATGGGAGGAAAAAAATACCAACAAACCATCAGCTGCACTTCCTCCATTCTCAAGTGTAGTGTCATGTGACTGCCTGTGAATGATTGTAGAGTGTGTGTCCTGTGCGTGTCGTTTGTGTGACTTGTGCAATGCAAGTGTACGTCGTGGCTGCGCCGGGCCGTGGAGAGCAGCGGCCACACCCCCTTTCTGGCGGTGTGAGCTTGTGCAGCATGGTTTCACGGCCAGACGATAGGCCCTGCAGTCTGACGGCTCGCACTCAGTTTCTCTCCTCTCTTGCTTGAAAGGAGTTTCTGTTACTTAACTCATTGAAGTTCTTTGAATATTTGTTAGCCAAGAGTTCAAGCCAACATTGGATTTTGATTGCAGTACACTAAAGTACATTCAAAGTAGAGTCAAATTGGAAGGATTTTCAGCCCCCTCCATAGGGGATTCTGTACTGCCTGTCAGCTGAACTGGGGATTGCAAAATTATTTTGAACTCACTACAGTTTACGTTGTATGTCTGTAAGCAGTCAGTCAATCGATTCTGCATTCTGTGAAAACCAGGTCGTAGGGTTAGGTTCATGATGGTGCTTCACTAAGACACACATCCACTCACTGAGCGCAGCCATTTAGAAATGAATGGTATGCTGATGGCTGGAGCAGGCAAAGCTGCCAAACTTTTTCTACTCAATATCTTTGCTCTGTTCCCTCTTTTTTGCCTTTCCCTCAAATGCTCTTTGTCATTTTCTACTTGTATTTATAGCAACAAAAAGAGAAAACGAGAAAAACAGATCGGTTTTCTCTGTAAGCTCAAGAGTCAAACATGTTTTTCTGGTGTATGCACCTCGAAAAATAGTCTCTGGTGTAAATATTCTTTTGTTTTCATTACTGAGATAGTTATCCACAGCTAAGGCAGCACACATGCATGTTCCTACACCCCACATAAACCAAATTTCAGCCTCTCTCTCAGAATGTTCATCAGTATGCTCAATATTATGTCATTGTCTCTCGCCCTTTCCAAACCTGTATACAAAACCAATGACTATTTTTTGAATGGTATTGAGACTCCCACTTGTAAATAATCTTCAATGCCTTTTTACTAGCCTCTGATAAATAATGCTTTCGTACAAAAGAAAAAATTTCCAAAAAAAAAAGAAGGTCTTATTAATTTTGGTTGTTGGTGGTGCTACCATTGTCAAAATTATGATTTGTAGTTTGTGTATGAAGCAGTAAAGTTGTGCCGTTTCTGAATATATTCCTGTTTGAACACCTAGACAATACTGCAATTTTTTTTTCCAATTTGTTTTGTACCACAAAATTAGGACATGAATGTTTCTGAAAATAGCATGGGTAATTTTAGTGTAAATGGCTGTGTATAGTGTAGACTTGTCTTGTGTTTATGGCTCTGATTAGCATTCGACCGTAATCCATGCTTGTAAATAATAAAAGTGGTGACAAAAACCCAGATTTCTTGGCAATTTGTCAGAGAGATATGGCCAAATAAAATCAAATACTTTCCATTGAACATAATTCAGAGCAGTTTGTTTCCAGTATTTCTGTGTTTGTGTGCTCCTTATATCTAAACAAGTACTGCACATAAATCCAATGTTGGCTGAACTGTGTTGGTTACAAATATTTGATCTTTTGCCAAGTGTGGTATTGTAGTTAAGTGCGAGTGTTTCATGAATTGACATATGTGCAAACAGATACATTCTACATGTTGAATTCACCAAGTGTACATCTTTTGTGTAAAATGGAGATCTGCAATGTGTGGACTGTTGCCTGATGTCCATTGAAATTTTGTTTTATCGCATCTAATGACTCATTAATTAATTTTGCTTGTTTTGAAAGTGAGGTCTTGACTTTTTAGAAAAAGGAAACCATCAAAGAAATCTGGACTCTGAAATAAGGGAGAGGGGAGAAGCTTGGCATGTTACATGAAAAGTCCATGAACATCCGTTTTGTGCGGGATTTTTGTAGGCTGAATTACATTATTTTTTTAGAACATTATGCTGTGCTACTGTTTCATGTTTTTCATTTTCATCGGCATGAGATAAAAACCATGAAAACTTGGGCTCCTTTTATTATTGTGTGATGCGAGTCTGAACTTCGCAAGATGAGGTCATTGGCTCAGACATTGTTTTGTTACACCAAGATCAACTTAAATGTATGCTGGAGTTGGATGTTCAACATTAATAATGATCCACAGGAAAACTGAAACCTTGGGAAGCAGGAGTTCAGGTTTTAGTAGCAGACAGATAACTGCTCTGAAGGCTTACATTGTAAGTTATTTAGTGTGTGTGTGTGTGTGTGTGTGTGTGTGTCTGGAGCAGTTTGTGTTACCCCTGTGTATGTCTTTTGATGACTGTATGTCTATGAATAGGTGTGACAGAGTGGTTTGAAATTATCTGCATGTGTATTTGAATGGCATTGTACAGTAAAGAGCTATCTTGTAATTTATTGATGGTTTTTTTTTTTTGTGTACGTGTGTGTGTTTGTTTTATGGTATGGGTGTGTGTGTGCAAGTAGATAACATGGTTATTGATGTCTCAAATTATGGAATGCTGGTAGCAATGAAATTGTGATGAGAAGGCAGTCCAGTGCACTCCCGTTATAACGAAATTCCGGTTACAATAAAGTAAAAATTAGGGCCACAGCGTTATCCACTGTATGGGCTTTTATTGTTTATTTGTTCGGTTATAACAAAATTTCGATAAAACGAAAGAAAACTGCTGTCCCGAGGAATTCATTGTAACGGGAGTCCACTGTATGAGATATTATGCTCGCTTGTGACACCTAAAATGTGATATATGAGTCCCAGTGCTGGAAGCTGTTTGATGTGTGCGTGCTGTCACAGAAATGAGAAAGGAGGAACTGCAGCAACTTCAGAACATATTTGAGAATTTAACAAAAAAAAAAAGAAATTGATCCTCACGAGAGTCAAATATCACTAAAATCTGAATTCTATATCCAGTCCCGAAGACATCGACTCACTGGATAGAGTATGCAAAGTTCACTGTGGATGTGACAATACAGTGGGTATCATGGAGGCAGTAGTAATGTGCAGTAGGAATTACATGACAATGTACTCATTCAGTCTATGACATCACAGTTGAGCTAATGCACAAGAACAACACACACATTCACACATTCTCGTAGAATAAGAAGCTTCAACTGGGGATATGAAAGTTTGCTCAAGATAACTGGACATATTCCATTGTATTTGTTTCTTGCTGGGAAAATTCTTCATTCCGAAAAATTGACCAGTACTTTAAAAAAACATCCCAAATAGTGTTTAAATTCAGATTAGCAAGAAAAAACAAATAAAGCATGTAGTGTATACATTGTAGGTGCTTGCCTGTAAATACAAAGGTGTATTTTACAATTTCCCCATTTGATTTCTGTGATATCCTTTTCACCTATTTGCAGGCATTGAATATGCAGAATGGGCAAGTCATTAGAAACCCTAAGTACCCCCAGGGCCTTGTGAAGGCACTTTTTCATTTGTTTTAAATACTCCTAGCAAACAGACAAATGCCCGGTGTGAAATGTATCCCTTGTTGCCTGGAGTGAAATACTATAATAGCTGTAATCAAGCCTTTTATGAGGACACTCACAAACACATACATGTATTGTGGATGCATGTAGAGCCAGACTGGTAGTTAGTAAAGATACTCCAGTATTCTTAAGGAGAGAGTACCTCCAAAAGTCCATGTGAGATTAGTAAATAGGTAAACCAAATTAGAACCCCCCCCCCCCACCCGCCAAAAAAAAAAAATTTAAAAAAAAATTAAAAACATCTGGCAGTTTTACTATCAGAATGTTGACCTTGTGTTTCATGGACTTTACAGCATTCTACCAATACATCTTATGTGTTGCATTCTTCTTGTGCCTTTTACCAAAATCACCAAAATTTGATTTCTTGCATTTTCATGAAATATAAGGAGATGAATAAGGCCTAGATGAACCTAAAGTGGAACATGAAGGAAAATCTTTCAGCAAGAACACAAATACTCTTATCTATGATTTTCTTACATTTTATTTATTCAGATAGCGTGTCATGTTTATTTGTTTATTCTATTTCAATTCGATTATTTTTTGTGTGTGAATTCTATTAATAAGAGGAAGTGCATTATACAAGGCGATACAGTTATTTAACTGTTTAACAATTTGAAAGGACAAATCATTGAATATAGTACAAAATATATACAGTTCGTACAAATGATATTGTAGCCAAAAAAGAAAAAAAAAGAAAAAAAGAAGAAGAAGTGAACAATGCACACTCTGGCATTGTAACAAAAAAGTAAATATGGCAATGGAAAAGAGTGTTCCACTGAAAAGCAAAGCTAGTAGGACATGGCTCACTCAAAAAGAAAAACAGTGACACCAATATACCAATATATCATTTATGCTAAATTAAAGATAATATAAAGTTTTGATACCTCAAAAGTTTCCCTGAGTTTCCTTGTCTTAGTTTGTGTTTCAGGTTAAAGTTCCTTTCATATAACTAACACTGTGAGACCTACTCGCCCCAAAGTGCTCTCATGTCTTAGTAGTCATGCAATAATGGTTTCGTACCAGAGCAGAGCGGGCTCTGAAAAATTCGAACGAGCCATTAGTTTGACTCGACGTGGTACCGCGACAATCAATATACATGTATTGTACGAAACCATTATTGCATGATTACTAAGACATGAGAGCAGTTAGTTATGAGGGTTAGTTATATGAAAGGTACTTTAATTAACCTGAAGCACAAACTAAGACAAGGAAACTCAGGGAAACTTTTGAGGTACCAAAACTTTATATTATCTTTAATCTATGCACCATTGGAGCATTTGATCATTGATATAAAATGGTACTAGTAATAGAAAGCATATTATTATCGGTACTTGTTTTGGAGTACAAACGAAATACAAACTCGAGATAAACAGCAGTGTTACGGCACAAATATAGACATTTATTCATTCATTTGATCTTCTGTTATTGTTTGGAGGAGAAGAAGGTGGACTGCCACCACATAGTGTGAATTAGCCCAACTACACATACAAAACAAACTTATGCTGTACGTCGAACTCGGGTAGTGCAAAGCTGTGCACCCTATAGGAACTGGTTACCAGTTGTACATCTTTACACACACATACTATCATTTGACACACATCACATGCACACTCACTACAGTCGAGAGTCTGAGAGGCAACATTGGGTGTGCGCTATACAAGGGTGCAAGTTTAACAGCAGTAGTATGCTGTCACACCTATGATCCAGACACATACTCTCTCACACACACATACACCAAACACCCACATACAAGCCCTCAATGCACCATCTTGCGTGGTTCACTTAATGTTGTTGGTGCCACATGTCTTACGTCCAGCCAAATTAAGTTTGGGAGTACATAACTTACAATAAAGTTGGTGCAATATCATCCAAAACACATTTTCATTATTACTGTTTGATATACCCTTAATTTGATATGAAAATATGCCCTTGGCAAGTATTTTTAGTGAGCTTTCAATAGTTCAAAGCAAGAGCTTCAGTTCCACATGGGTATAATTATGTGGCAGCTTTCAGAAACCTGTTTTTTCATTAAATGAAATAAAAACTTATCGTCCTTGTTCCTTAGTATAATAATGGTTCGCCTATATACAGTAAGTAACCATGGAAACTGACAGTCGATATTCAGTATGTGCTAAGTACACTGTATCATGGAATAAAAAGCACTAACCTGCTTAATCCAATAAATCAGCTCAAGAAATGGATGAGCTTCAAGACAAACAGATTCTGCACAGAAGTATGTAATGTCTGGGTTACTTCAAGATGGTAACCATTGATATTGCAACAATTTTAGATTGCAACACTGAATAGTTCAGCTTCAAAGAATTTGTACAAAAATTCTCACAGACACACAGATAGCTGAGGTCATCACAGAGTATGTGGATAAAGTTTGAAAATGAGAGATGATCAGTGAAAACCCAACTTTTCTCCCTGAAATAGGTACTCCCAAGAAACAAAGGAAAGGAGGGCGACCGCCTGCTTTGCCCGCACAAGCCAGAGAGGTAAAAGCATATACGACAGTAAAGCTTGACGAGAGAGGCTCTATTACACCAGACCAAATGCCCAACGAATACCCAACGAATTCGAAAACTTGGAAGATATGTTCGCATCCATTGCTAAACAGTTCATAACATGTTTGAACTTCTTTGTATTCAGTACCTATTGGTAGGAATTCACAGAGATACACTGGAGCTGATTTTGAAGATGTCCAAAATTTCCAGCAGATCTCTGCAAATCCCGACAAATGGCTAATGAATACAAAGAACGTCAGACATGTTACAAACTATTCTAGTATTAGCAACGGATGGGAACGTATCTTCAAATCTTCACATTCATTGATTGGCCATTTATTTAGCATTTGCTCTAGTGTGATGGAGCCTTAAGCTAAAAGCAAGCAGACTTCATTTCCTGTTCTCAGTATTTGATTCCATTGTGTGCAAAAGCTTCATCCATGCCTGCACAAAAGATCACACCACTTACACATAAGAGACAATGCATTTATAGCAATCACAGTCTTAACCAAATCTTTAAAATGTCATGTTTCTCAGATTTATGTCATTCTTTTTTTATAGATGAATATGTGGAATGAATCATATCTTAAAATTCTGTGTATGAGCTTTTGTCCAAAATAAAATCAACTTTTCTGGATTTTGCTATGAGACTGGATGACCAAAAATTCGAACTGCTTTAGAATGTCAGTTGATACCAAAGGCAAATTTTGTTGTATTTCTTTTAGAACTTGATAAGATAGAAAATTGTATTGTAATTATATAACAATGATTGATGCATAAAGCAATGCCATGGTAAAGTGTGAATGAAATGTGAAATTTTTACAGGAGAACCTTTATTCTTGTTTAAATGTAAGCATTATGTCACACTAGCATATTTTATTCAACAGCCATTTGTGAGGATTATTGAAGCTATTTTGCTTCTTTTCATTTCTGTCTTCTTCTTCCTTGTCTTTTTCTCGTTCTCTCTTTCTTACCCTTCTTCTAATTCTCCATTTTTATTCTCCTTTTTATTTTGCTTTATAGAAGAGACCATCAGTGCAGGACCAGTCTCTTCATACACCCACTGGGCGTGGTCAGATGGTCCAGCAGACGATGGGACCAGAAGCGGGTTTTGGTCATGCCATGGGAAAGCCAGGCCAGCCCCCCATGCAACTGACCAATGGCCAGTCACAAATTCCAGGTGAGAATGGTCAATGGTCAACTGTGTGGTAGAGGCATGTAAAAAAGGTAAAAAAAAATAAATACAAATCCAAAGCTTGATTAGGAGTAAAAAGGGACTGCAAAAAGGAAGGGATATCCAGAGATATGAAAATATTTCCAAGGAATTTCCCTGATTTTTAACTTCAATTTGGCGTATTCCACAAGATATTCACGATGACTGCAGAATTGCAGTATGTACATGTACATCACCAGTTTTGACTTGGCTTGGTAACTGACCATTCCCTACGCTAAAATTCTCAACAGTAGCAAAGCAGACAGGTAAAATGTGAAGGATATTGAACACCCCCAAGGAGATGTGCACATATATTGTCACATAGCAGTCAGATAGAGTAGAGTGAAGATTAGAGACCAACTAAGATGGCTCACAAACATTTGATTCAAAATAGGAACATACTGATAGTAAAATCGTATCCGGGCAATTACCCCCAGAGAGCAATTATCCCCCAGCTAAATACTGGTTAGTGGTAAGGTTAGAGTTAAGATTAGGGTTAGGGTTAGGTATAGGGTTAGGAGTTTGGATTAGGGTTAGGATTAGGTTCAGGATTAGGATTAGGATTAGGGCCAGGGGAAGGGTCCGGGGTAATTGCCCAGGGGGTAATTGCCCTAGACCCAGTAAAATAAATACACATTGTACCATACAGTTTGCACCAGTACCTGGTCTTCAGTGACATTCTGCACAGTTTTCCCTACTTAGTATTTGGTTTACAGTACAATCAATGGGATTGAGTCTGCATAATTATCCATACAAAACAAATTTAATGTACACAGCACGATGATTTTGATTTTGATTTGATTTAGATAGTATTTATATTACATATTTGAATTTTAAAGTCTTTGATATCTTTATCAATATTAAAACTGTACTTCGGATTTGACTAGAGACTGAGGGAGATTCCAACATGTGTTTTGAATCTTAGATGTTGGTCCCCACAAGTCTGTGCAGCCTCAATACACAGGAGGGTTTGGTCATCTTGCTTTCACTCTGTGCAAGTATTTTGAGCAATTAGGAAGAGATTTGTATTGACCTAAATGTCATGATGATTTTGTTCTCAAACGTTGTGCAGCTCCACGGCATAGTAGTCTGCCGGCCCTGCCCGACAGGCCGAGTAACAAAGCAGCGCCGCTGCAGAAGAGGAGCCAACGTCAGGTCCTCACTTCACCTTTGACCTCACCTCTAACCTCACCTGGAACAATGCAGCAAGGCACTACAGGTTGGCCAGCTCTTCCTGTTTCAAGTTGTCATTCATCATTTCATTTCATGTGCAATTACTGTGATCATGATGTCATGACAGAGCCCCAACTTCTTGTTGTTGTTTTTTTTTTATTCTTTGTTGTTGTTCATTTTTGTTGTTGTTGAAAGGGAGGTACAGCTGAAGTTGATTAAACTTTGTTAAAAAGTATTGTACTCTTATGTCTGTAGCCATTGTTGCACCCATGTACGGGTAGTAGTAACTGTTGGAAAAGCACATACATGAACTTGAAGGTCAATTGGGCTTGCAATAGCTTGCTTACATTCTTTTTGGTAGACAGAGGAATTGCAATGAATGTGATTATAATCTCTAAAACTAAGTGCCTTGTATGAAACAAATTGATTGTGACACCGTACAGTGAATGATACTAAGAGACCGCTTCAAGATAGAAGTAAGGAGCCAACTTTCTGGTCCTGATGAGCAGTTGCCATTGTTTGAATTAATGAAGTGCATGTTTTTTTCAGGTTATATGACTTCTTTGCCAAGATATGTCTGGAGTGACAAATTTGTGTGCTAGTAGTTCATGCTGACTCATTACCCCTAGAGAACCAGGTTATGATTCTGTGCATGCTTTGTCTTTGTCATTTTTAGCTTTCCCTATTCCATCACCAACTCTTCCACAAGCCAAACCCCCAGCCCCTGTCACCACTCAGCCCCAGATAGTGCCCACATCTGCCCCATCATCAGTGCCACCAAAGGCCCCAGCACCAACAACCCCACAAGCTACCCCACCAGCACCCAAGCCAGAGCCGGTCTCAAAACCCCCTAAACCCAGCTCCACCCCACCAAAGGCGTCCTCCCAACCCCCCGCAGCCCAGCCCTCCAAAACCTTGCCACCTCCTTCCCAACACCAACAACCACCATCTACCCACCCAGCACACCAGCAGCCCCCTGTGGGCAGCCACGCCAAGCCACAGGCCAAACCTCAGCATCTCACAGAGCCGCCAAAGGCACAGCCCCCTGCTACCACCCAGAGACCAGCAGCACCAGAGGTCAAGCGAGGCACGCCTCCCACGGTTGCGGCTTCACAGCCTGTCGTGAAGAACGAGTTTCCTCCGGCCGGACAACCACCAGCGATGTCGTCGATACCCAAGGTTGAGGAGAAGCCAGTCAAGTTTATGGTCAGTGATGATGAGGAGGAGTCTCAGCCCACTGGACCTACTCAGGCTGTGCAGAAAACAGAGGAGAGTAATGGAAAGACGGGTGAGTCACTACAAACACCTCTTCACTACCAAGCTGTATACTGATTGTCTTTGTGTTCACTATGCCTTTTTGCTGTGGTGCCAAGGACATCATTGACAGGAAAGGAAACTGACTTTATAGTGACACCACAGTTACCTCAGGAGTTTGTTTTAAGGTTCTTACAGTATGTTCTATGTCATGTCTTAGATATTCAAACACCCGAGACTAATTTTGTGAATATCACTCAACCCAGGGATTTCATGTGTAGGTCTGTACATGTTTGTAAAGACATGCTGCTAGCAGGAAACTTTTGCTATTTACTGGATTATATTTTTTTTTTTCACAGCATGATAAATAGATGGATAGACATACACATAGATGGATTAATAGCTAAATGGATAGATATAGAGATAACACTAAAGATATATGTATATTGCAATGTGTTGATTAATAAGATGCATAACTCCCATTTGTGATAGGATTAAAAAGTTAAGTTGAATTGATTGCTATTTGCCAAGAGTCTTCAATTTAAATTGTCCTGATATGTCTCGAGAGTGGAGTAATTTGATGGATGAAACTACAGTAGGTTTTGCCGCTATAGTGTTGGTTAAAGGAGATATTCTCTTTTTCTATCTCAGCTGGAATGGGCCATTCAGAAGGAAGTCTACCATCAAGTGGTAGCTCAGAAAACCTCAGCAAGGTGGACCAAAAGCCCCCTGCTACTAAACCCAAGAAGGTGAGACAAAATAACCCTGCTGTCTACTTCTCCATAGTGACTTAAATATATACATTTTTCTCTTTTCTTAATTTCTTTATGTTTTTTTTCTTCATATTTCATAAGCCACTTTAGACCAGGAGCAACAACAATTATTTTGTTTTATTCAAAATAGGAACCTATCCATCAAAACCATACAAATTATACCATGTTATGCCTTAAAACTCTTTTTTTAACATGCAGTGTTCCATTGTCTGTGCGATCACAGTGTTATATCGATGCTGGGACACTAAGACCTTATATCTACAAAATGTCAAATGTTCAGGAGAACACTAAAACATGGCAGCAATGCACTACATCAAATGGGAAAGCCTTCCCTTTGACATGCCATGGTGGCTTCATTTTGGGGGTAAGACAGCTAGTATATGGACAGGGTATCACTTAACCCGTTCATACTGAATTCTGAAATCCCCATAGACTTAATATTCAGGCCACCAGGTTCCTGTACAGAACGGGTCAACTGATTATCTCACCATTAGTCAAACAAAAAATGTCATTTTCACCAAAATTTCAGATACGAGGTCGTGTCACCCCAGCGACGATATGCATTTTGTTATCCTCATCGCAGTCATTGGTTGAAGGAATAGAAATAATGCCTTCTGTCAATCATTTGAGCAAAAATAATGCAAGCGTTGATGAGATTTGAATTGTTTTAGTGATTGGTAATACTGTCACTGCCGTCACTAGGACATGAGGATAGCCAACGCTGGCTCCTGGTCCAACCTAGCCAACACGTTGACCTCTGCCAAGCCGTCTACCAACCAGACCAGGACAAATCAGAGTTTTGAGCTCTTCAAGAAAGCTGCAAAGGAAAAAGAGGAGAGGGTAAGTCATCACCTTGGTTTGAGGTCGGCAGATCTAGCAAAATCATTTGTAAGATGTATGAGACTAAAATATGCAACCCAACAAATCTTCTTATAGCATATAAATGAAAATATTTCATCACTAGCGATTGGGTCCTTATGCTGGCCATACACTACGTGCAAATGAATGAGATGATCGTACACACCCATATGCTACACTTGGAGGTCAATCATGTTCACACTTGAGTTCACTTGTGCACTTCTGGTAATGCGGAGTTACTGTGAATAGGGCACGGGCAGAGCATATGTGCCATAATCACATCTAATTTTCCCTGTTTTATCATGGCTCAGACATTTTCACTTCACGATAAAAATGCATTTTTTTTTTTGAGCTTGCATCATGATATTTCTTTTACTACCATGTAACAATTCATTGGTAGTTTGGAGATTGAGATAGTGCTCCATGTTTTTCATGTACAATGAAATAGAGATCACTCAGTGCACCGCCACAGCATTGTCGACGTTAAAACGTTACGGAAATTAAATAGCACTGCCGCCATATGAAAGTTTATAGTTGTATGTGATAGGCAGAATTTAAACTGTCTATTATGCTTCTGCCGCAGTGATAAATGAATGAAACAAAACGAAAATGATTAGAATAATAGTGATGAGGTAATGATAATGCAACAACAACAACATTGTCCTTAACTAGGCAGGGTAGTCAGATCAGTGTCAGTAGTAAGAGCTGTTTCATGAGCCACAAAGTGGCTCTTGTGTTTGTACGCTTGTCAAAAAAGGCACTTGATGGAAAGTGACAAATGCTCATCTGATTTGTGGCGGCATAAAACTGTTTACCCTTGCTCTGAACTTGCTTCAAGGAACATGCCGTGACTGTGGAAGTTGCTGTTGCTAAAATGAGTTAATTGAACACAAACATCCAGGAGGATATACAGTAGATTGTCGCCTATATTGGCCACAGGGGGCAGAGATGCTTTTCAGGTTTTATACCTCATGCTCTTAACAGATGCTGTGTGTTAACCATATACACAGTCGTTTTCCTCCTCAATGTTATGTTTGCTTCGTATTTCCTGCCTCCTTACAGGCTCGTGCAATGAAGCAACAGGAGGAGATGAGAAAACATCAAAAGCAGCTGCAAGAACAAGAGAGATTACGAGTGGAGAGGGAAAAGCAGAGGTAATCCATTGGCCAGGAGCATCTGTCAACATACCACCATCTATTTCTATCACAGGAGACAAAGCCATCGAAAGATCTTATCAGCGTGGTGGTGTTATATTTAAAATTGTATCTTTTTAATCTGACTGATACAACTCTTGACGTGAGTGCATTGTTCAGTGCTGTGGCAAGTGACTCATGTCTTGTTTGGTTTGTGCCTGAAAAGTGAGTGAACACTTGTTGCATCAGGTGGCTTTTCATGTTTACAGAGAGAAAGAAACATGAGGTCACAATGAAAGCGTGACTTTTCCCTTCCCACCTCTACTTTATTTCTGGACAGAGCTTCATCTTCCATATTGTCTTTTGTCCCTTTCCCCACATACAGGCATCTAGTGTCTGCATTGATGACAGAATAGAGATGATGTGTATGTCAGAATGAAGTGATATCAATTTATGCCCACTTGTATGAGGGAATGTTTCATGGAGGGAGAACACCTGGTCTCCTGTGGGCCATTGTGAGACTAATTTACACACCACAAAGCAGCTGCTCAGCACAGTCCTGTACCTGTGTATGACTGGTTGTAACCTTTTATGTACCATGAGTGCCAATTGCCACAGAAAACCAGGGGGGCGTTTCATCAACGAGTTCGTCGGAGGTTTTCACCAACAAATTTGCTATCAGCCAATCAGACGCAAGGATTTCAGTAGCTTTTAACAGTTGTCAGTGTAAATCACCGACAAAAAGTTTCATGAAATGGTCTCCTGATAGTGTTGTACACAATGTCCAAAGTCCCTGGCACAGAAAGGCTTAATGAAGAAAGAGGAGGAGTAGGCTTAATTGTATTTAGTGCTTTAGCAATGATTGATGGATCATAGCATCAACAGAATGCTGGTTTGAAAGGGTATATGTGGGCATATCCAAGTAATCTCAAGAAAAACAGAAAAATTATTATGGCATGTATTTAGATATTGGCCACATAAATGATGTTCAATCCTGTTTTAACAAGCACAATTATAATGAAATTCACGTTTCATCAAAGTTAAAATCAGATCCCAGAATTATCGTGTATATACTTAATATAATACTTCACTGTATGGCTCTAACAAAATTTTGATATAACGACAGAAAATTGCCAGTCCCAAGGACTTCGTTATAACGGGAGTCGTCTGTATTATAGATCAACACAAGTCAACATGCATTTGTATTGCATAGATTCTTTGAGTCATCACCATGCCCTTAAATGATGCCACTCTTGAAAAGCTGTGGCTGATTACTGTACTCTTTGTCCATCCCCATCTCATGTTACAGGGAGAAAGAGGAGGATGAGGCGTTGGAGAAGGCCCGCCACGCCCAGCAGGAAGAAGCCAAGAGGATGCAGTCCATGAAGGAGAGAGAAAGGTTACGGGAGCAGGAGAGACGGAGAAGAGAAGCTGTGAGTACCTCCATCCCCCTCATTTATTACCTCCGCCAAGGGAGGAGGTTATGTTTTCGTTACCGTTGGTTTGTTCGTTAGTTAGTTCGTTCGTTAGTTTGTCCGTGTGCAAAATAACTCAAAAAGTAGTTAACGGATTGGGATGAAACTTGCAGGGAAGGTTGAGAATGACACAAGTAACAAACGATTAACTTTTGGTAGTGATCCGAGTTGGGGAGTTTATGAAGGATTTTTGATATTTTGGTAGGTAGGGTCATTGAACTTGGGAGTTCAGGCTGTGCGTATTTGAGGTTTGCTTGCGCGCACTATAGTGCATGCTCTAGTTTTCTGCTAGGGCAAGGCGCGCCGTGCAGGTGAGGGTTTATGACGTAACAAAGGCTTCTATATTGGGAAATGGGGCGACTTTCAGCACACAATGCTATAAATACGTATGGGTAGAAATCACTGATATCTCTGTGGAAGAACAAGATCAGTGGTGGAAATGAGCTGCATGCTTGGCGGAGGTCTGCGCTCTCAGAGTGCTTTTCTAGTTCATTCTGTGTAGAAGATTGACTAAATCGTTTGCCTGTCTCTTCCACTCATAGCCTTTTGACAAGGCCTCATGGCTGAGGCTTGGAGGAGAGACAAACTGTGACTGTTCACCCATCTCTCACAATACTTGGTGTGGCAGGATGGTCTCATTCCTCAGCAAGAGGCCTTGTCAAAAGGCTACTAATATTCCACTCATGGCAGTAACTCATATATTTTGCTCTCTTGCTGGAATCGGTTGTGCTCCCATCTATGAAGACATCTACATAAAATACCAGGTACACAGGATACATGGTCTGTACCTGGATAAATAGATGGTTATAGATTAGGGAAGAAGATTAAAGCATACGTAAGGTATACAACGGAACAAATCTTTATACATATCCATAAACACTTGTACATGCTGCTAGAGTGCCAGACAATGAACTTCCTAGAGGAATAAAACATAGAATACCTTGTTAGTCTTCTATAGTTTTGGGCCAATCTGTGCTCAATCCATTCTTCTGGTCCACATCCTTCTTTTTATGCCTCCGCCACGAAGTGGTGCCGGAGGCATTATGTTTTCGGGTTGTCGGTCCGTCCGTCCGTCCGTCCGTAATGAATTTTGTGGCAAGCGTAACTAAAAAACCTTTCGAGGTATCCTAATGAAACTTGGCATGTATGTGTATTAGGGGGTGAAGTTGTGCCTATCAACTTTTGGGTGCACATGCTCAAGGTCAAAAGGTCAAGGTCAAATACGTAAAATTTCACTATTTCCTCCATATCTATGCATTTTCTAAAGATATTTTCTTGAAACTTAGTGTATACATGTATTACCCAATTAAGATTCTCTGGTGAAAGTTTGGGGTCATGAGGTCGAAGGTCAAAGGTCAAAAGGTCAATTAAAAATATTAATATTTCACTTTTTTCTCTGTACCTTGGAAATTGTTCAAGATATCTTCATGGAACATAGTATATATACATGTACTGACTGGCAGTGATTATCTAGAGAATTTAGGGTTCATGGGGTCAAAGGTCAGGGGTCAAAAGTCAAGGGCAATGCTTAAAAATTTTACTATTTCCCTCATATTTATGCAATGCCAGCAGGATTATTTTTTTTTACACTTGGTGTATTCGTGTATAACCCAATCGAGATTCTCTGTTAATTTTTTTTCTTTTTCTTTTTTGCCTCAAAGGTCAAAAGGTCAAAGATCAAGTGAAAGTGCTGAACTAACTGTTTCCTCCATATCTAGGAAATGGTTCAAGTTATCTTGAAACTTACTACATATTTATGCATGTTTTGCCTGACAGTGATTATCTTAATATGAATTTTTAGGATCAAAGGCCAGATGAAAATGGGAACAATTTACTATTCAATACAGAAATTGCACTTTTTCTCCATACCTTGAAAATTACTCATTGCATAAACTTATGAATGGATCAAAGTCAACTTAAATATAAATCTTCAAATACATGCTCTCCTATTCATCCAATTAAACCTAGGTCAAGGAAGGTGAACATTCAACACATTTGTGACAAACTTGTCATTTTAATATTTTGCCAATTTTGTGAAAATGTAATCACACATTGTCCACACGTACTATAGACCTATTAGGAGAACCATGCATAATGGCGGAGGCATACCAGTCGCCATAGTGACATTTCTAGTTTTTTTCTTTCTTTTTTTTTTTCAGTGGATGTTGCGGGGCAAAGTGATTGCTCTCTTTGTAACATTCACTGTCCCACATATACTTGATTAGATTTATAGAGCAAAAGTTTCTGTGTACGATTGTACTTGTTCCCTTTTAGAGTCAGAAAAGACAACTTTTGCGCCTATTAACAAGACACTAGAGGATTGTCTCTGCCAGAATCAGTTCACTGCTGCCGTCCATGAATAATAGTCTAACCTGTCTGTCAGATAATATCTGTGCAATTTTATACCTCTCAGTTAAATAGTGCTGGAGTCATATAAAGTGGATATCGATTCCCTGCAAGAATTGTAGATTGAGAACATTGTACCCAGTTGAATGATTAAATGACCTGCAGATAAAGCAGGGCTGCACACTAACCCATTTTTTTTTACTGGTCTAACCTGTCTGTCAGACCAGCATGTAACCTGTTTTTCCATGTTTTTATGGTCCATTCCTGAAAAGTTACTGGTCAGGGAGCGTTATACCAGTGCCAGTGTGCAGCGTTAGATAAAGTCTGTACAGAGAGCGTAGGAGATATGACAACCTCCTTTGATTGTCTTCTTGTGCAGATGGCTAATCATATTGACATGAACCAGCAGAGCAACATCATGGCGACATTTGAAGAGACCTTGTAGCACATGGCAGCCACAGCCCTAGACCACAAGGTACTGTCTCAGCCTCAAGTGCAAGGAGCCATGGAGAGACACCCGACGACGGAAGCCCCCTGCCGTCAGCAATAAAATCTATTCACGAAGACGGCAGAGAGCTGTGTCAGACACACGGCCAAGACTTGACCGGAGACTAGCTGTGTGACCCATAGAGGGAGCACTTTATGGTTGCAGCCTCTGGCCACCTGCCCACTCTGACTACAACGTTGCTCTTGCATGACTTGGCTCAGTAGAATAGACAGCGACACGCCATCGACGTGGTTGTTCATGTACTATTTCCCGTATCCTTGTGTCTGAGAATACGACAAAATCATCTTCAGTGTATAGTGATATGTGTTGTAAATTCATTCAAATACAGATAGACTACGAGAAACAAAGTATATTCTAATTTTTATACTTTCTGCTGCCACGTGGCGGAAACAACTTTTGATATTGACAATGATCACAGGTAGAAATACATTGTACATATGTACATAATAAAGAAAGCAGGCATTCAAATTCCATGGGCTGTTAGTGGTTGAAGTATGAATACTGAATCCAAGCAACGCTGCACAAATGTCTCGTGCTGTAATTCAATGTTGAAATAGTCGCAATCTAACTTTAGTTGTAGGGCAAGGTGTACATGTTGTGTATGAAATTGTATGATGAAGTGCTCTGCTCGGGTAAACAATCATGCCGATATTTAGCCAGTGAAAGACAACGCAAAGTTGCTGTACATAGTGCAATCGTGAGAGAGACCAATTTTCTTTTCCTTCCTTTTCAGGGAATGCAGAGGAATTAGCCAATCTGTACACATGCTAGGCATCAAATAGGGTCTGAATGCTGTAATGGGGGATTTCCCATGCTCTCTTCTTGAGAGCTGTACCCCATCCCTGGATTTCTAGAGGCTGGATGGAGCATATTACATTCTTATTAATATCAATACATGAATGACAAAGCATCATGACACACATGGAAAGTCTCGGTACAGATCAGTTTGAGGCAGACCAAACTGCCTTGATGACTAAAGGCTACACGTATCCTCCAGGCCATGCCAGAGACCACCAGAGCCAGCTAACCGAGTCAGGAAATGCAGTTACAGATCACTCTTGTTTCCATGGCAACTTAAGATGATGATGCCGCCCGGATGCTGTCCCTGAATAACAGCTGAGACTCACAAATGTGGTGTGTCTGAACTTGACTGTCAAATGTGATGTGGAAATCCAATAACGACTTTGTCATCCAGTGGCAATGTATACTCATTTAGTCTCTTTCTACACCCCCTTCTTTCTCCGACTCCTGCACTTCACTGGCTATTAACATGAACTCTCAACCAGACTTTTAATATAATTGTATCATTATCACCTCACACTATATCACAAGTTGGAATTGAGGTCCATGCAGTTTTTCCTATTTACATCATATACTTGGTGCTCTAATGCGAGGACCATACATACTATGATCATCATATAGCTTTTATTGAAACAGGTCATTTGCTCGAGAATCATATCGTCTTAGCAACAAGTTTGAGAATGAGTCCTGATGTTCAGCCAGATATCTTGTTTTTGATGTATGGGAAGTTAAGGGTTAAAAGCAACAAGTGGAGAAATCGAAACTGAAACCAAGTTTGTGCTTTCCGTCTGCCAAGTGCCATGGATGATTCTTACCATTATCACACCCAAGCAGCCTTGATTTGCTGAGGCGATTCTCTCTCTCTCTTTGTGAAGAGAGCATTGATGTATGTCTACTTACATGCTGAGAGGACATCTTGTGTGTAATTACTTTACATAAAATCTGATCTCTTTGTATTAGAAAATGACTGTTGTAAAGAGATGTTTTCGGCAAAGATACAATGTTCAAGTGAAACTGGCGCATTATGACATAATTTGATGCGAGGCGGGGATGTTAGACTTACATACAAGACGTGTGACAGCAGTGTCGTTGATTTCATGTTCTCTTTTTCTCTCTGATTTGTGTCACATGTCGTGGTTTTGACATGTGGTGGGGTGTGTGTGCCACAAGGTTGCCATTTCGCTGTGCACAGCTTCATTGTGTACATGGAGGAGGGGGAAAAAAAAAAAACCTAGTAGTATTTATTAGTTGTGCCTCTAGGTACCCAAATGAGAGAGAATAGGGATTTATGAATATGAGATGTTTCGGGGCATGGAGTTAAATTATCATAGAGCTTGTGTATTGTACTATCACTAGATGGTGACGTTTATTTAAAGTGAGTGGTATCATGAAATGTGTGAATGTAATGGACAGAATGACTTGCTCTATGTACAGACAGAAACCCCACTTGGGGAGCTCTTACGTGAGAAAGCATTCACCTTCTGTTGTTAACCTTCCATTGTGTTGACACGCGTTTGTAATATGGTCCGTTAGAAATGCCCGAAAGGGAATCATGTACATATGTGTATATTATGATTTTGTTCTCTACCCTTGAAGCCTTTTATGAAGTTTTGTTTTGTGTAGTATTGATTCTTACATTGGCAGGCAAGATGAATAGGTATATATAAAGCACCTGCATTATGTTGACAAGAAATGTTTGAACAGTTGCCAACATTTGTTCTGTTTCGTCTCTCAGTTGTCTAAATATTCATGTAAAATTTTCTATTCTGTATAAAGAGTAATATGTATTGCCAGTTCTAAGAACGTATTTCTCCATTTTGTTAGTTCTTGTCTTCACACTTTTTTGCTCTCTCTAATTGTTGTTTCTCGTTTTGTATATCTGTGTCAACCATTTTTGTTTTGTTTTAAATTCTGCCATGTTGTAGGGATTTGACATTTTGTTGTAATTCTAAGTATTTTTCTTTCACAAAAATATCAAAATGGATTGTATGGCTATCCCACACTCCGAACTAATGCCAACTTTCTGTCAAAAAAAAAAAAAGAAAAAAAATGACATGTTTGTGCTTCTCCAGATGATCTATGCAAATGGAAGGAACACATTTTGAGATGTGGCAGTAGTAGAGTTGTGTGCAACGAGTAGCGGCAAATTTAGCAAGTGAAAGCCATGAATGTGATCTGTCCAGTGTAATGATATGACACATACTATACATTTATCTTCCACTGAAAATCTGAACTAGCATCATATCTCTCTGTTAGGGGTTTCTTCTCATTGTATTTCAGAGTCTCTTCCTTCTCCCTCTCTCTATCTATCTCTCTCTTTTCAACAAAAAACAATAACAGCAACAGAGACAACTGTTTACAAAGCACAATTATGAAATCATGGTTATTTTCAAGTACCCTGAAATTGGTCGCTGTATTGGAAATATTGTATTTATTCATTCCTATCAGATACTCAAATGAAATTAGTCTCGATAACCTGTTTGATACATGATAAACTGAAAGTTGTTTATAGGGCCTCCTTTATTATGTTTATTTTACTCATCTTCAGTTCTGTAGTTGAATATTGTATAGGGACGATTTGTTCTGAAAGATGTGTGTGAAGCAGAAAATGATTTTAAAAAAAGAAGACTTTACTACCATGTCAGAACACATATGAGTACACACGATCACAGTTGATATTTGAAGATTTAGCTGTTTCATTCTTCTGTTTTGCCACCTTACAACTTAATACTTGTTATACCATAAAGTTTTAGCAGATTTCATGACATCCTCGTATACAATCAGTACCACCCTGGCATTGTTCACCTTTGGTCTCTTTTTACCTTGCAAAGTCTGTGTGTTTCATGTTTCTAGTGTTACAAAAACTAGGCGTTAGTCATATTTCCACTCTGTTGTGGAGAGGACAAGAATGTGAGATGTGAAGAATCTGGGACTCGTGAAAGGGACATTATCTAACAAGTGGTGTGTACTGTGGATGTCTATAATGAGGCTTACTATAGCTGTATGGCTAATGGGGGGGGGGGGGGGAGGTATTGAACTTGAATATGTATTATTAAGTAATAGCAAACCAATATTTTCATTTTTTTTTTCTTTTTTTGGTCTCCATAGGGGAGCAGAGCCCATAAACCTGACAAATTACAATCTTCTGTGAAGCATTTGCATGCATAAGGATGTGGTAGAGTTGTGATTAGTGGTCTATGATTTCTACAGCATCTCTGGTCATTGTGTATTGTTTGCTGGACAAGGGGGAGGGGCAGTGTGTCAGTTTAATCAGATCTGCTCATTTCAATACTAGCAAAAACATTGATAATCATCTAGTCTACATTTTGAATGGGAGGCTGGTAGACTCAGACTAGGGTACTGAGTGGCAGTTTATCCTGTGTCTTGCAAAATTGAACAAAACAAAGCAAAAAAATATATATATATATGTATATGTATTCGAATTTGTGTTTATGTAAATGCTGGTATGTGGACGGTCCTGAGGATATGTGTGTGTTTGTATATGTCAAAGAATGTTGATAATTGTAATGTATCATCTACCTGTTACCCGTATAGTTGTGTATTTATGGTCTTGAGTGTCAAACTGACATTAACTTTGCATCTCAGTTCTTTTCTTTTTTTTCTTCACTTTTCTACTTGTACCTGTAAACTTCTATGAACAGGCAAGCGACAAGTGTCATGTACGCGTAGTGGCTTAAGAGCATCACAGGTCCATCTTGGCTGCCATGGCTTATAGTCCATGTTTCAAGATAAGGGTTGTCATTAGCCTAGTATAGACTAGTGTAAGAGATATGCTATTTTCGTATGTTGGTTCTCAAAACACTGATACTACAAACGCCACGATGACATATATGCCTATTTACAGCTCTCTGCCTACGAATGATGGTATTTTCTTGGAACATCTGGCTTCTTTTGTAAGGAGCTACGTGGTATTAGATGTCTGGAGAATGAGTATTGACTCTGAAGGGGGGTCACTTTCGAGACCTCAGAATTTCGTTAGTTGGTTTTGAAACTGGCAAGAGTATATTTCTCCAGCCAGACACTAATAGTATTTTCTCTATTCTTTCTCAAGTTTGTGTTTGTTTTGTCTTGCTTTGTTTTAGGACAATGTGTTTGGTTCAGAGAGTGTTTGGTGAAAGATTTTTGTCTTCTCTGTAATATGCTGCAAACTTAGCTTGGTCAACAAACCCTTTAAATTTTTTTTTTTTTGTAATGCTACTTCTCTTTATTCATATGTGATTACCGGTAAACTTCAAAAGTTAGCCCACTGCCCCTTACTTTTATTTGAGAAAAAAAAAAAGAGGTATTAGTTAACAGTTATTATATTTCGTGGAAGATGAACTTTAGCTTTGTTGCTGCATTTGTTTTGCACGATTACTACATGTTCTCATCTCTTCTCTTGTACTAACTCGCTTTGTAAGTTACGTCCTTTTGCTTCTTACTCTATGTCATTATCTCAACCTTCATTATAAACATGTTTGCGTTTGTGGTTTTTTTTCCCCAACTCATGCTGAACAATCTATTCGTAGTGATAAATCTCATATTGGTCCCTATGTACTATGTTCTGGCCATTTTAGGTATACTGTGTGTATTTGATGCATCTCTTCTGCCACTGAAATGCCATTTCATTGACTTTCCTGGGCCCATTTGCTACTCTTGTGACAGACGTTTAGGAATGCTCTTCATGCACTTTTTTTCCCCCATTTGTAGGAGGTACACTGTAATTGTTCAGATTCTGTCCCAACTCGGGTCTGCATAATCAATCAGGATGTCGAGTTTCACAGGAATGTAAACACTTCCAGTGACATCCTCCCCTACATCCCAGAATGTGTCAATATTCCAACTATTCATGTCTGATAGATGGATTACGAGTTTTGCAGAAGGAAGCCAACACAGTCGCTTCATCTATCAATTACGTTCATAAAGAGGTGGGAACACTTTCCCACCTCGTTTCTAGTCAGAAAGTGGTGTTTTTCTTGTCATTCCTGTCAGAAGTTGTTACGCATTATCATATATTGTCCATTGTGATTTGTATGTATTTTCAGCTTCTATTCTTCTATTGTCAACTTTGCAACAGTCTTGTTGATAAAGAAAAAAAAACAGCCAATGTTTGGTCTGGTATTGCACATATCAGATTTTGTGAATATACTGATACCTGTCACACAGTGTTGCTTCGTATTAAATTGGTTGTTGTTATTATTATTATTATTATTATTATTATCTTTCTGCATTCACTTTCTCTTTTTTTTTTTCCTGTTCACAAAAGACTATTTCTCTAGTCAGAGATTGTATTAGGCATGCTAGTCTCATTAACCAGTCTGTACATACAATTTCTTGTCTTGTGGTGATTGTAACATATTGTAGCTGTCTTTTCATTTTGTCAGGTATTTTGTATTTTTGCCTTCCCTCGTTGCAGTCATTGGTTGGTATCGCACTATAAATAGCACGGAAAAAGACATGTGAGCAGGTGATTGTAAATGACTGGCAGGAGCTCATGTATATGTATATCATTATATTTGACAAATTCTTCTGTCGGGTCTTGTATAAATGACATTCATTTAAATGTTTTCATTGTTTTTAAGTTGATAATAAAACAACAACAAAACAAACAAATCTTCAATCAATGTAACTACTAACCTTGTTGACACATCAATTGCATGTACTTTTTGTATGTATGGTTAGCGTGTTATACTTTCAAGTTCTTATGAACGTGTACTACTTCTACTCTACTTCTACTACTATACTGTTGTTTCTGGAGAATGATAATGCAATATTTTTTATGTATGATTCCAGTGGAGGCAGGCAAGAAAGAAAGCGTGTTCGAAGTCTCATAAGTAAATAAATAAAATCAATTACAGAAATGATTTGAACTGTTTTGTTGGTGGTCAGTGACAGTCACATCAGTCTTGCTGGTATGCGCTGAGAAGTGTGAGTGCTGTGGTCATTGACTTTTGAACTGGCATTGATAGTGGCCAACCAGCTGTCTGAATGATTTCAGGCAGATTTCAGTTTAGTGAACCCTGCATTGCTAAATATATTATTGGATATAAAAAAGAATTGTACAAATGTATTTTTTGTTAATTATTTGCCATCAAATACAAAGGGTTTATTAAGAGAGGGGGGGGGGGGAGGGGGGGAGATGACATGAAGACAAGATGTATTGCATATCTACATGAACTACTTTTTATGAGCAGGTGTGATAAACCAGGGAGGTGGAAGAGGGCTTCCACCTCCCTGGATAAACAATGAAACAACATCTACAATCGGCTGTTTCATTTACTCTTATGCAAGTTAACAGCATATTGATCATTGTGGTCATTCTATTCTATTCTATTCTATTCCATTCCATTCCATTCCATTCCACCATTCCATTCCATTCCATTCCATTCTGCCATTCCGTTCCATTCCGTTCGTTCCATTCCGTTCCATTCCATTCTATGTATTCTATTTTATTCTGTTCTGTTCTATTCTATTCTATTGTTCTTTTATGGAAATTTCTTTTGTTTGCATGCATTCACATTACATCGGTACATACATAGAATGAATACATGAAGAGCAATAAACATAGATACATGTTCATAAATAATTACGGTAGACATACTAGAAATACATGTATACAGCGATATAATATCAATATCTGACGATACATATACATAATATTCAAGGAAATTTGATCCGCATTTTATTATGTATAAATCAACTTCTTGTTGAGTGTAATATCCAAATACATAGATATATGTCAAATTTATGATAACGACTGATTGTATATACAAATTTTAGACAATATCCAAGCAACATATTTATCAAAAAATGTGTTGAATGCTTACTTTCCTTAAATTGGGTTTTCATATTAAATAACTAAATTGTTGAAAAAAGCAGATCAAATATGGGAAATTATTTCCACATGATCTCGTATCTAATTCATGCAAGTATAACCTGGAGGAATCTGAAATACATTGTCGATTCTCAAAGAGGAAATCCAGTCCAAAAATTAAAAAGAATAGAATAAAAAATAAAAAAGAGTAAAATCTTATTTGACTCAAATCGGATGCAAAATGAGGAATAATAATGATAATATGAACACTTGTATGCGCCGGTATCCATCATGAATAGATGCTCATGGCGCAAGAAAGAGAGGCAGAAAAGAAAATACCAGTGAAAAGGAAGCTATGAATTTTCAAGTTTTGCTAATTTCTGCAAAACAGTTCTTGTACAGTGGATATAAATATGCAAATTAGTGAGCTGAACATGTCATAACCTAACAATTTTCCATTGATCGTGTACACACAAAAAAAGACGAAAATTTAATCTTTTTGTCATTGAAGTCTGAAACAGGATGTTATTCCTGGTTGAATAACTTCAGAAATGAACATTTTCACTCTAAATTCACTCTTTTTGTTATTGTTAGTGAATATTTTCACTCGATTTTTTTTTTTTTTAATTTCACACTTTTTTTTTGTTATTCACTCCGTCAAGAGTGAATATTTTCACTCTATTTTTTTAAGAGTATAGATAATTTGTGTGTCACGCAATTTCGCTGTTGGGTGGTGGGGGTGATGTGTGGTTGCCGAACGTTTGGGGTGGATGGTGATGATTCACTCTTTTTGTTATTATTAGTGAATATTTTTCTCGATTTTTTTATTTCACTCTTTTTTTTAAATTCACTCCTTCAAGAGTGAATATTTTCACTCGATTTTTTTAAAGAGTACTTGTGTGTCACGCAATTTCGCTGTTGGGTGTTGGGGGTGATGTGTGGTTGCCGGACGTTGGGGGTGGATGGTGATGATGGTGATGGGTGTGTCTCTTTCTACCATGGGTGTGTGTCGGCGGTTGCGTGGGGAGCTTGTGCTGCGCGTCCACTCATGGCGACCACCAGGGAGAATTTCACCCCACCATCCGGGGTGTGCATCTCTTTTATTAACTCTGGTTGTTCTGCATGAATGATATCTGAGTATCCTAGTCTTTTTCACTAGCCGCTTTCTCTAAAATCAAGAGAGGACAGTGTCCAAAACAGCCCACCCACATTGAGCCTATGTTAGATTATGTGAAAATGGCTTATATACAAGTGAAGACTAAACCCTTGGATCAAGTGTCCACGATGAAGGTACAGAACAAGGAATTAACCCCCTCGAAACCACAATCCCAGAGTTCTGGTGATTCTGTATACAATAGGTTGTGAATAGGGATTGCAGCCCTAAATACACCTTTTGGTATAGTGGCCACCAGTCGCAGAAAAGGAACTTTGACATCAAGTTATTCTTTTAGAATGGTGAGGATTAAAGTTTTAAACACCGAAGTGGACAATTACCGGATTTTCTACTCGGATTACGTAAGAATACCAAGGTTTAGGGCCGAGGCTTTCTGCCCATATTTATTCACTGCGCATTTAAGGCAAGGCAGGTATAGGTGCGAAATGCAATAATACAAGAGTCACGCCCCATGCATACACTAAATGCATACGAAGCAAGCATGGGCGTAAATCCCGGGGGGGGATGGGGGGGATATATCCCCCCCACTTTTGAAGGAGGGGGGGATGGCCTGTACAAATATCCCCCCTGAAATTCTCCCAAGAAGAAGATGTAGGAACAAAAAACAAACAAAAAGGGATGTGGTGATATTGATTTCAGCATGATGGATTATTGCATAGCCTATAATCTAGGCGGAGAATACAGTTATTGTCTTTGTAATTTGCTGTTAAGCTAAACGTATGATGCAGCGAGATGATTGTCTTTGCCAAGCGATACATCTGATGCGGCGAGACTACGAACAGTGGACGCATCTACCGCGTCCGCTAGGCGCCACGATCGGTGGCAGTTTTCTTTTTTTTCCGAGAAGACTGCCACCGATTAAAAAAAAAAAAACAACGACAAACAACTGGATCATAGGCACTGTATTCGCGCGCATCCACTGTTCGTAGTCTCGTCGCATCAGACCAGCTGCATCCCCACCTAGGTTATAGGCTACAAACTGTAATGCATGAGCCATGACGTTCGCACGCCCGCCTCGTGACGAGAGCATACTGCTGTGCTAGCAGCGCTCGCGTACTTCTCTCGCACGCCAATGCATGTAGAGCAATATCGACCGTAATGCATGCTTCGGATGTTGAACTACTATTGTAGCCACACAACCAGATGGCAACCAGCTGCATGCAACCAGGGAGGTGCTCTTCCCACCTCCTTGATGCAACACTGTCTGTAGGGCCATGGACGTAGGCAGGGGCGGATCTAGCTTTTTATAAAGGGGGGGGGGGAGAATTTTTGAAAATCTGTGTGTGAAAATGGCATTTTCTTGCTAAAACACCACTAATAATAATAATAATAATAAATAAAATAGATACATAAATAGAAAAAAAATAAAATTACAAGTTTAAAAAAAAGATAAGATTTTAAAAAAATGGTCCCCGGATTTTTTTTTTTTTTTTTTTTTTTTGGGGGGGGGGGTTCCAACCCCCCCCCCCTAGATCCGCTTCTGGTAGGCGTGAACGAGTGCACCATGCCGAGCGCGATACGACTCACGTCGAGCTCCGCATGAGTTACCCAAAGATCTAGATAACAAACGAGTTCGTTAACAGCCTTGTACGAGTTTCAGTCGTAGGAATTGCAACACATTTACCCTCTCCATATTGGCAGTGATTTTGCTCAGTTAGTATAATTCGTTTGCCTCCAGAAAAAACAAAAGGAACTGGTGTCGATTACCATATTTTGCCATATGCAAGTACCTCCTTTAATCTAATGAACATTGCTTTAGATTAATGGTTCAGACCTATTAACCAGATTTCTTTTTTGTTTTCATGGGAGATGTGCAAAAAACACAAGAAAGTTCACCTGTTAACAAACATACATCAATAGATTAATAAGACAAGTTTATTCGCAGCCAATTTTATTGATATGCAACATTCATCTCACGAACAGAAAAATGGATTCTTTAATCCCTAATTAAACAATCCCACAGAAAAGGCAAGACATTCTAACAATTTGCCAGAATAGTACGAAAAGATTTTCACTTTTTTTTCCAGTGAATAGGACCTACTTGGAATTGAGTACTGAAGCGGATATTGTACCTTACCAAATCATTTTCACACGTTGGTAAGAATGTATAAAACCTGAAGTGCCGTGATCCTTAATGAATTTTACAACTGTATTTATGAGCCTGTAATGTTGTTCAAAAATAACGTTGCTTATCATGTCATTGTGCTTAGTAGGGGCCAGATATGAAGCCATTAACTTGACAAAGATGGAAAAAAGGTGAGCAAAATAAATAGAATTATCTCTACGAAAAGGAAGGGCTGAACTCATTTTGATTTCTGTAAATATGAATGGTGTTTAAATGGTAATAAAATATACAAAAGAATCTTTAAGAAAAGATCTCAGGAAATTATTCAAATTGTCGGCATCATATGCTCAATTATGTTTGAACTTTCAAAGGCTACAGTATGTAAACATCTGATAGACCTGGGCTTCAGAAGTGCTCTGATATGTAGGCCTATGTTGCGAGATTTATAGTTAGTAAACGTTGGGTTGTCTTCAATTAAAGTACGGTTTGCTTAATCTACCTCCTGTGAGGTAACTGAAGTTAAAAGGTAAAATTTCCTTCAATACGAGATGAACATTCAAGTTTTCAATCTCCGCCTATACGGTCCTTATCAATAACCTTGCGTTTCTGATAATGTTTATTGTTTTGTTATTTTGTCCCCCAAGCAATTCCCGAGATGAGGACAAATCTCGAACTTTCTTTATGGAAAGTTGGACAACTACCGCCAGAATTATGCACCGGATCGCTGAATTGCAATCATAAATATGCAAAAGCTACTGGGTCCCTTTCGATAGACTTTGTACACTTTTGAGATCGACGTTTTATTTCCTTATATTTATCAAAGAGTGTGCAGCAGATCTTTCACTTACAAAAGCTCCCTCATAATTATGCAGAGGCGTCGATGGAGGGGGAGGGGGATGGTTCCCCCATAAAAGTATTGGGGACAAACAGATCATTTTGCTCCTCCTCGTAACTCCCGAGATGTGGAAATGTTCTTACTTTTTTTGATAGAAGACTGTCTAAATATTTCACCCAAAGATGGCTAGATTTCAATTCTGAAAATACAAAATCTCCCTCGCGTAAGAGGGGGATAGGCCTAACCCCTCCCATACCCTCCACGTTCAATCATTTCTACTTAATACACTTTAGATTGACAGATTTCAAAATGTTTCATCCAAAGTGTGCACCAGGCCTGTTACTTCAGTTTAAAGAAATGCAAATGTTCCTTGGGTGGGAGGAGATATCTAGATACTTTCAATTAACGGAGGATCCCCCCCCCCCCTAAAAAAATAGTATACACTTCTGGGATTGAAATTTCCCCAGACTACATCATGAATGTGTTTACGAGATATTTGTTGCTGCCAGTAATTGCCGGCAGTTGCGCCCGGTGCGCCCCCATCCATTAATTTCCAAAGCGAAAAAAGTACAGCTACAAACGGCAGTTTTTGGACTGTAAAATGTCAAATTTTTCAAGCTCGCTCGCTTCGCTCGCTCGCATTGAATCGTCATGCCATTCTCCTGATGTTGCTGCCGGGTAATTGCCAGCAGTTGCGCCCGGTGCGCCCCCCTCCCCCTTATTTTTCAAAGCGAAAAAAATATAGCTACAAACGGCAGTTTTGGGACTGTAAGATGTCAAAATTTTCAAGCTCGCTCGCATCAGGGAGGTGGGAAGAGAAAGACCTCCCTGCTCGCATTTAATCGTTATGTCATTCTCCTGATGTTGCTGCGCAGCTGCGCCCGGTGCGCCCCCACCCCCTTAATTTCCTAAGCGAAAAAAGTACAGCTATACAAACGGCAGTTTTTGGACTGTAAAATGTAAAAATTTTCAAGCTCGCTCGCTTCGCTCGCTCGCATTAACATAATCGTCATGCCATTCTCCTGATGTTGCTGCCGGGTAATTACCAGCAGTTGCACCCGGTGCGCCCCCCCCCCTTATTTTTTCAAAGCCAAAAAGATATAGCTACAAACGGCAGATTTGGGACTGTGAAATGTCCAAATTTTCAAGCTCGCTCGCATTTAATCGTTAGGTCATTCTCCTGATGTTGTTGCCAGTAATTGTCAGCAGTTGCGCCCGGTGCGCCCTCACCCCCCTTAATTTCCTAAGCGAAAAAATATAGCTACAAACTGCCGTTTTGGGGCTGTACAATGTCAAAATTTTCAAGCTCGCTTGCTTCGCTCGCTCGCATTTAATCGCTATGCTATTCTCCTGATGTTGCGCCCGGTGCCCCCCCCCCCCCCCTTAATTTTCAAAGCGAAAAAATGTAGCTACAAACGGCAGTTCTGGGACTGTAAAATGTCAAAATTTTCAAGCTCGCTCGCTTCGCTCGCTTGCATTAATCGTTAGGTCATTCTCCTGATGTTGCTGCCAGTATAAAATTGCCAGCAAATGCGCCCGGTGCGCCCCCCTTAATTTCCAAAGCGAAAAAAATATATATAGCTACAAACGGCCGCTTTTGGACTGTACAATGTCAAAATTTATGATCGCGTTCATGATCTTCAGTGTAAGAATTAAGACAAAAAATTTCTCTAAATGATACCATAATTTTTATAGGCAAAATTGTTCAATAATAATCTACATAAAATGTACTGCTACCTTAAACATGTTGGACTGTTTCAAGTCGATAGAACACGCAAAAAAAAAATGAATCAAATTGCACCATTTACAACATCAATATGCAAAAAGTTCTCACTGTGGGAGGGGGAAACCCCCCTCCCACACCCTCCCCCCTCGCTCGCATCACTCTCTCGCATCTAACCGCTCCCCCCGAAGATCAAATCCTGGCTACGCCGGTGATAGGCCCCACTATTTAGTAGGCCTTCACAGTGATGTCGCACAGGCGGAACAAGAGCTGAAATACCACGCTGTGGTGTCATTCAATTATCTATTAATATTTCTTTTTCTTACTTGTTTTTTATAGGAAAAAAATCCCAAATTTCACCAAAAGTGTGCACCAGATCGCTGAATTTGAGGTCTGAAAATGCCAAATTCTCTCGTGTGGGAGGGGGATACCCCATCCCACACCCTCCCCCCCCCCGCTAGGCCGCTCCGCTCCCTCGCACAGATATTCAAACTCAAAGTCCCTCCCCTACCCCCCATCATTAAAACGGAACGATGCCCCTGTGATGATTGCTTTACTGACTTAAAGCAAGAAAATCGAAGAATACAATTAATAGCTACAGGAAAATATCTACTATACGTTATTCAAGAAATGGATATCCTAATTAGCATTTTGTTGAATTCATTTGGGCATTATTCAGGGCTGCGCTACTTGTTTGAAAGGGGGGGGGGGGGGCAAAATCGCCTGTCAGTCAAGAAGAAAGAACATCAAAAGACAAGAGAAACAAGAGCAAAAAAGTCTTCATACTTTTAAGGTCTGATTTTCCGCGGAAAGTCGGCTGACAAGAAAAAAACAAACAAGCAAACAAAAACAAGAACAAAAAGTCGTCATATTTTTGCTGCCACTTCCCTCCCACTTTGCATGGAAAAGAATGGGACATTTGATCCCTGCAAAGTGTGTGTGTGTGTGTGTGTGCCCCCCGGGCGCCGGTCCGGTTATGGGCTTGAAATCGTGGTGATGGTGACTATCGCCAATCATCCCCCCCCCCCCCCCACTCCTCAGTACGGATTTACGCCGTTGGAAGCAAGGCTCAAACTGCCCCTGTCTTAATTTCAGCACTTGAAGTTTGAGATTCAACGTGCACCTCACTCAAAAACCGTAAACAAGATGAGCTCACTCAAGTTCATTAGAATGTACTGTTTGTGCCTGAATATCCTCTTGAAGACATAATTTTCCTTTCCTAACATTGGTCATTCTTCGATGAACTCTTGGACACATCTTTTTTGTTAAGAAATCACATTACCAAATACAGACAGAATATAAAGCAGAATATTTCATTAATTCAAACTTTTTTTAAAGTAGTCAATGGAAATGCCCGTGTACATAGATAACAGCACAGTACGTCGTGATAAGAATTATGTTTGTTTGCTTTTAGGTGGTATTGGCATTTTAGTACTGTAGACCTAGTTTACCATTACAGCTGGACGAGAATATATAGTGATTTATCCTCACAGTTTGCTCTGCAGAATAGACTGTAGGTGAACAGAAAACTGACTGCTTTTAGACCAACGGCGTAGCCAGGATTTCATCTTGGGGGGGGGGGGGGCGGTTAGTCTGCGAGGGAGCGAAGCGACCGAGCCCGAGCGAGCGGAGCGAGCGAGGGGGGGGGAGGGTGTGGGAGGGGGGTGTCCCCCCCCCTCCCACGGTAAGAACTTTTTGCATTTGAGGTACACTGAGGTACACTGTAATTGTTCAGATTCTGTCCCAACTCGGGTCTGCATAATCAATCAGGA
This sequence comes from Diadema antillarum, assembly GCF_040938485.1. Lineage (NCBI taxonomy): Eukaryota > Metazoa > Echinodermata > Echinoidea > Diadematoida > Diadematidae > Diadema > Diadema antillarum. Next base: position 530,151 of record NW_027271997.1, read on the forward strand.
TGTCGAGTTTCACAGGAATGTAAACACTTCCAGTGACATCCTCCCCTACATCCCAGTGTGTCAATATTCCAACTATTCATGTCTGATAGATGGATTACGAGTTTTGCAGAAGGAAGCCAACACAGTCGCTTCATCTATCAATTACGTTCATAAAGAGGTGGGAACACTTTCCCACCTCGTTTCTAGTCAGAAAGTGGTGTTTTTCTTGTCATTCCTGGTATTGGCATTTTAGTACTGTAGACCTAGTTTACCATTACAGCTGGACGAGAATATATAGTGATTTATCCTCACTGTTTGCTCTGCAGAATAGACTGTAGGTGAACAGAAAACTGACTGCTTTTAGACCAACGGCGTAGCCAGGATTTCATCTTAGGGGGGGCGGTTAGTCTGCGAGGGAGCGAAGCGACCGAGCCCGAGCGAGCGGAGCGAGCGAGGGGGGGGGGGGAGGGTGTGGGAGGGGGGTGTCCCCCCCTCCCACGGTAAGAACTTTTTGCATTTTGATGTTGTAAATGGTGCAATTTGATGCATGTTTTTGCGCGTTTTATCGACGTGAAACAGTCCCACTTGTTTATGGTAGCAGTTTATTTTGATGTAGATTATTATTGAACAATTTGCCTATAAAATGGTATAATTTAGATACACTTCTTGTATTGATTCTTTTCACTGAATATCATGAACGCGACTGAACCCGAGCGAGCGGAGCGAGCGAGAGGGTAGGAGAGGGTGTGGGAGGGGGGTGTCCCCCCTCCACAGTAAGAACTTTTTGCATTTTGATGTTGTAAATGGTGCAAATTGATGCATGTTTTTGCGCGTTTTATCGACGTGAAACAGTCCCACTTGTTTATGGTAGCTGTTTATTTTGATGTAGATTATTATTGAACAATTGCCTATAAAATGGTATGATTTAGATACACTTCTTGTATTAATTCTTTTCACTGAATATCATGAACGCGACTGCACCCTAGCGAGCGGAGCGAGCGAGGGGGTAGGGGAGGGTGTGGGAGGGGGGTGTCCCCCCTCCCACAGTAAGAACTTTTTGCATTTTGATGTTGTAAATGGTGCAATTTGATGCATGTTTTTGCGCGTTTTATCGACGTGAAACAGTCCCACTTGTTTAAGGTAGCAGTATATTTCAGTGTAGATTATTATTGAACAATTTGCCTATAAAATGGTATAATTTAGATACACTTGTTGTATTAATTCTCTTCACTGAATATCAGGAACGCGACTGAACCCGAGCGAGCGGAGCGAGCGAGGGGGGAGGGGAGGGTGTGGGAGGGGGGTGTCCCCTCTCCCACGGTAAGAACTTTTTGCATTTTGATGTTGCAAATGGTGCAATTTGATGCATGTTTTTGGCGCGTTTTATCGACGTGAAATATTCCCACTTGTTTAAGGTAGCAGTATATTTTAGTGTGTAGATTATTATTGAACAATTTGCCTATAAAATGGTATAATTTAGATACACTTCTTGTATTAATTCTTTTCACTGAATATTATGAACGCGACTGAACCCGAGCGAGCGGAGCGAGCGAGGGGGGAGGGGAGGGTGTGGGAGGGGGGTGTCCCCTCTCCCACAGTAAGAACTTTTTGCATTTTGATGTTGCAAATGGTGCAATTTGATGCATGTTTTTGCGCGTTTTATCGACGTGAAACAGTCCCACTTGTTTAAGGTAGCAGTATATTTTAGTGTAGATTATTATTGAACAATTTGCCTATAAAATGGTATAATTTAGATACACTTGTTGTATTAATTCTTTTCACTGAATATCATGAACGCGACTGAACCCGAGCGAGCGGAGCGAGCGAGGGGGGAGGGGAGGGTGTGGGCCCACAGTAAGAACTTTTTGCATTTTGATGTTGCAAATGGTGCAATTTGATGCATGTTTTTGCGCGTTTTATCGACGTGAAACAGTCCCACTTGTTTAAGGTAGCAGTATATTTTAGTGTAGATTATCATTGAACAATTTGCCTATAAAATGGTATAATTCAAATACACTTCTTGTATTAATTCTTTTCACTGAATATTATGAACGCGACTGAACCCGAGCGAGCGGAGCGAGCGAGGGGGGTGTCCCCCCTCCCACGGCGAGAACTTTTTGCATTTTGATGTTGCAAATGGTGCAATTTGATGCATGTTTTTGCGTGTTTCATCGACGTGAAACAGTCCCACTTGTTTAAGGTAGCAGTATATTTTAGTGTAGATTATTATTGAACAATTTGCCTATAAAATGGTATAATTTAAATACACTAGTCTTCTTGTATTAATTCTTACACATGAACGCTGTCTGTTCAGCAATCAAACAGAAAAAGCATGCACACGAGGGTGTAGATATAGGGGCATATCCCCTCCCACACGAAGGTGATTTTGCGTTTTCAGACCTGAAATTCAGCGATCTGGTGCAAATTTTTGGTGCAATACTTTTTCATCGAAGTGTTAAAATCACGGAATTTAGCTCTTATTCCGAATGTGCACCATCTGTGCGTACGTATAAAGTCTAGTGAGGTATAGAGCTTAGGGGAAGGGGGATTCCCCTTCCCGCTCGCGGAGCTTTTGCGTTTTTAGAATTGAAATAAAGCGATCTGGGTATAGCCACAGTCTACTTCTTTGCATGGCGGGGGGGGGGGGGGGGGGGCGAGCAGGGAGAAGGCGTGGGCGAGTGTTATCTCCACCCTTCCCTTCCGATGGAGCTTTTATCTTTTTAAGGTTGAAATTGAGATATCTTGTATACGCATATTTGATGGAATCAACATTTGATAAATCACCAAAAAAAAAAAAAAAACTGATTTTTTTTTTTGGGGGGGGGGGGGCTGAGGGAGGAAAGGGTCGATTAAAAGGGGAAATTCCCCTTAGGATACATGAGGGAACCTTCAGTTTTCGGAACATAAGTGATAAGTCTTGTGCACTCAGAATTATTCAGAATTTTTAAAAAATCTAAAAAGTGTACTTGGCTAGGGAAAGAGGCACAGAGGGGGAGGGTTTGGGAGGGGGATACCCCCTCCCAGGCACGAGAGATTTTGCATATTTTGAATTGAAATTCAACGATCTGGTGCACACTTTGAGTGAAATATTAAAAAAAAATATCTTATTTGATGAAAGGTTGCAAAGGAGACCCGCTTCATGTGCATGCATACAGTATACACGCATTTTTTTTTTTCGCCTCCCAAATCCCCGGTCCAAATCTTAGGGGGGGGGGGGGGGGGCGACCGCCCCCATCGCCCCCCCCCCCTGGCTACGCCAGTGTTTTAGACCACTGAGTTTTTGTCCAATTAGTCTTCCAAAGTTATATTAGACAAGAATGTATAGTGATATGAACTTGGGATGCATATTTCTTTGTCGATCTGTGATTTTGTTTATAGGCTAATAAAGTTATTTTAATTATTTTAATTCCTCAGTGGTCGCCGTGCAACGATAGGTTTCCACCGCCGAAGCTCCCGGGGGTTTTAGGTCTCGCGAGCTGTATATTATCACTTGATGCGTAAATCAGTTGGTATTTCGGCTGACAGAATGTCAAGTCTTACAACACGGGGCTACATCAAAGTGCAGTGTAAAGACTTACTATCTGTATATCGCACCAAAAACCTTCAAAAGTAGGTAGCTTTCCTACTCTGTTAATAATGGCTTCATGCGCTTCCATACCAGACAACAATCAACATTGGGCTACTCATTAATGATCATCAGGATAATGATATAAAATACAATTTTTAAAATCATATTTCAATGTAACTTTCAACTTATTGTGTTATTTCCTGCTTATTATGTTCGCTTCTTTTAAATTGATTATTTTCATTATGTTTGTTTTCTCAGCCGCAGAGTGTTATTTCATTAATGTGACTTTGTTTTTAGAAACGTTTAGTTTTTAGAAATTAAATAGGCCTACATGTTGGTAACGATCATAGGAATGATAATGCTAATGATGACAATAATAATGATTTAAATAGTTATAAAAAGCAATGATAATGATAACACACGAATTACTGTTTGGCGTTACGTTGGAATGGGGACCTATTACGTGCTAACTTTATGCATCCAGTTATCATTATCTTTGTCATGGCGGGTTTCCACAGTAAGAAAAGTTGATATTGCACATTGCAGATGTAACCCGTCTTGTCCGAGTATGTACACTGTACATCAAGTGGGGTTCGATCTAACCAGGGAGGTCACCTCCCTGATCTAACAATGAGTAACAACTCTTCCAGCAGTTATTGAAACTACATATTTGAGTGTGTGTGTGTGTGTGTGTGTGTGTGTGTGTGCGCGCGCGCGCGCGCGCGTTTGTAAGGACCGTCAATCCGGGATATACGTAGTTTCACACACCTTCTAACCGGGGATATTTAGGAAAGCGGGCATATCCCCTTTTCTGAAGGTGCTTGGATGATCTTCAAATGACGTCAGGAACCATTTTGGCCTATTCCCAGTGCTCTACGTGCAGTTTCAGAAATTGGCCCCGTTGCGGTAGTAACTGACCACATTTGTGTGTAAGGTGGTGTGTCGCCCCGCGCAGTTTGTGTAAGACATTTTCAGCGGCTCCCCGGTTGCAATGAGAAAAACCCCACGGCACGCTCGAGGTTGGCACATGTGAATCCCTAGTCCTACCCTATCGTGTGTGTACACTCACATTTCTCTGGGAGCGTTGGTCATGGGTAGAAGAGAGCACAATTACACGAAGGAATTAGAAAACATTTAACAGTTAAATGTTAAATTATTTATTTCATATTTATTTCATCAATCAAAATATGGAAGATCAAATATGAAATATATATATATATATATATATATATATATATATATTAGGACCCTCAGACCCATGGATTTCCACGGTAGCTACTAGTTAAATATGGAGTTTTCGCTACACGACGGGAAGACCAAGAATACGCGGAAGCAATCAGCTGTGACAGTCCCCGTACTCAGACTCCCGTCCCCATATCTGAGCAGTTTCGCTCTCCTGTACAGGACGGAGGCGTGGGGACAAGATCGCTGATTGGCTGGCTGGCTGACTGGCTCACTCGCTGCCCAGCATCGGGACCGAACGCTATAAATACCGTACTCGATTTCCCCAGGACGGGACGCGTGTTTTTTTAGACGGCACAGATTGGGGAAACTAAAAATCTATCGGGGACCCTATCCCTAAACCTAACCCTAATCCTAATCCTAACCCTAACCATCAAACCCTAACCCTAACCCTAACCCTAACCCTAACCCTAACCCTAACCCTAACCCCAACCCTAACCCTAACCCTAACCCCAACCCTAACCCTAACCCTAACCATAACCATAACCAAAAACCCTAACCCAACGTTTTTCTCGTAGGTTTAACACGCGCCATGCCCCAATCTGTGCCGTCTTAAAAAAAAACGCGGACGGGACGTTTCTCGGATTTGATCATGCGCAGAAGCAAATTTTGCACACGACACGCTAAAATCCCGACCGCGTCGTGCTTGCGAAAACTTCCTAATTAGTCCATGGGCCAAGACCCGAAAAATGGGTTGTTGGTACCATCTGAGGTGGCACAACCTTTTTGGTGTCATTTTGTTTGTCGGGCATAGATATGCTTATCAAGCTATGATAGCATTTCCAAATGAGTAGCTTAGTCATAATAAATGAATTTTTAACCAATTTGGTCTCGTATTTATATCCCTATACTTCTGAATCGAAACTAAACCGCAAAAAAAAAGAAGAGCACTGCCTTCTGTATGTCCACAGGTGTTCTGTTGTAAACACGGTGCGCTTAGTCTTTATTCAAGGCAGCGAAGGGAATATCCAAAGGGTTATGATGTCCACAGCTGTCACGCGGTGCGCTTAGTTCTTTATCTAGACCAATGTACCGTTATCATATCTAAAGTTCCTCATAAAAGGGATTATCTATACTGTTTTTATACCACCCTATCAACAAATACATCAGTTTTAAACAAAAATCACTCTGTTCATTTACAATGTTATTTATTATAATGCATTGTAGTGTACCGGTACATTGTTTTTGCATTATCTTTCATTGTTGGAGGGAAATAAAGCGACATTGGCGTGGTATCAGCGTTTTCACCGTAGCGTTTTCGCCGGAAAATTATAAATAATTGAAAGATACGGTAAAATTCACGAATAATTGCTTTTGTTGTTGTTGTTTTTAGATAAAAGCATATACACTGTATCATACGCTTTGGACATTCCCTTCGCCGTCTAGAATAAAGACTAAGCGCTGTGGACATCATAACCTTTGGATATTCCCTTCGCTGCCTTGTATAAAGACTAAGCGCACCGCTTTTACAACAGAACACCTGTGAACATACCATAGAGCTGCATTTTACAGCTCTATGGAACATACAGAAGACAGTGCTCTTCTTTGTATGGCGGTTAGTTTCGATTCAGAAGTATAGGGATATAACAACGAGACCAAATTGGTTAAAAATTCATTTACTATGACTAAGCTACTCATTTGGAAATGCTATCATAGCTTGATAAGCATATCTATGCCCGACAAACAAAATGACACCAAAAAGGTTTTGCCACCTCAGATGGTACCAATATCTGGCCTGGCCCATGGACTAAATATCTATAAGCAGGTAAACGCCAGGCAGGTACATTGCCCTTTCATTGTGGTATGCTCCTTTTCTTCTGTCTGTCCACGGAGGTGTTCAATACAGAAGGAGAAGAGACAAACATCTCTCCTTTGTACTCATGCTCCGTGCAGAAATGAGGTCTATCGCAGGTGTTGATGAGTTGCTTTGACGAAACACAGCATTCCTGCATTTCTGTATAAATATGCATCGTTCTTCAATCACAGCAAACCGAGCGAGCAGCAGTTCGATGCCCCTTTCAATATTTTCTGCAGCAATGTGTATAGAGAACAAAACACGTGAACAAAAATCAGTTTAAAAATGGTAGGGCACTGCTTTATCCATTTGTATTTCATAATCAGAAAGATTTCACATTCAAGTTCTAAACTTCGTAAACGAAGCCATCTTGTGCGCAAGGTATTTGATCCATTTTTATTATTATTATTACTTTTTTAATGAGATTGATATTTCTCTTATCAGTTCCGGGGTTTCAATAACATGAATATTATGAAGAAAAACTGAAGGGATTTGTTCCGTGCTATATTACCCCCAAGTTCTACACAGGATTTCCACATTTCTTCTGAACGAATGTCTCCAAAATACATATCCAATCTCTGTAAAAGAGCGGCTTGGAGCACGGGAAGTCAAAGACAATGGAATGTCTATAAGCATTCAAGAATATTTTCATGCAATGAACCTACAAAAAGAATTGCACAAAGTGCAAAGAGATTTCGCTCCAGGCATATCGAAACAACGAATGCCCTAAGAATTACAAAAATTGAAGATGAGTTCGCATCCGTGTGCTAATCATAATGATCACCAAGTTTGACGTTCTTTGTTTTCAGTAGCTACGTAGTTTTTCAGAGATACGCTGGAGCAGGGTCTTGTGTGTGTTACGTGTGTGTGTGTGTGTGTGTGTGTGTGTGTGTGTGTGTGTGTGTGTGTGTGTGTGTGTGTGTGTGTGTGTGTGTGTGTGTGTGTGTGTGTGTGTGTGTGTGTGTGTGTGTGTGTGTGTGTGTGTTTTAGCATGTTCAAAATAAAAGTCGGTTCCGGCGTATCTCTGCGAGGTCTATACAGCATAGCAACAGCCCCTAGCTTATTAACATGCATTTGCATGGTATTCGACGGTCGAAAGGCTTCATTTGACTAAAGAATCATTAACAGTTTTGGCGAATGACACAATTACTGCCGGGATTACGCATTATTGACATCAGCAGGGAGGTGTTAGAGAAGGAGAAGAAACGAGAATCTTTTCTTTCGCCCATGCTCCGTGCCGCCGAGAAGTTATGCAGGTGCTAATTGCTTTGACAAAAGACAGCACTTCTGTTTAAGTATGCATCATTCCTAGAATACAACATACCTAGCCAGCAGCAATGCGCTGTCCCTCCAATATAAGAAATGTAGTAAATATTGTACTTTAACTGTAAAGTGCTATTCAACAGGCAGAAACACGCAATCGCCAAATACTAACATCGAAAGATTTAACAATTAAGTGCTAAACCTGGCAAACATCATTATCATGCACATGGTTAAATATTTCCTCTTTTATGAAATATCAATATTCAGTCCGGAGGTATTGATAACAAGGAGATTTGAAGAAGAAAAAAGTTGCACACAAGATTTGAAATTTCTTCTTAATACGGTTCAAAATTCTTAAAATAAAGAACCCTTTTTTATCCCCATATCCAAACTCTATGGAAAAGCGGAGCAGAGCATGAAACATCAAAGCCAGTGAAATGCTAAGGGTTTATAGCGTTAGGGTTAATCATGCTATAGAATCCATATGCTATTCGCACAAATTGCAAAGAGACTCCACTTCTTCTCTAAAGGGCTTTTTACACTTGTGTTTCTTAACCCCGGACTTTCTCTGACCCAAGACTATCGTTAGTCCCGTACCAATTTTTTTCAGCTTTTTACACACGCCAATTAGTCCCGTACTATCTCTTGTCCGGGGCTAAGGAGAAATCTGACCTTTTTACACTCGTATTTCTTAGTTTCGGACTTTCCAAACCACATGAATATTCATAATTACGCTGTGTACTGTACACGTACACGCACGCACCGGCAGCACTTGATTGCCTAGTTTCTGATTGGTCAGTGAGGGTCGGACTTCGTCTCCGTCGCTTAGCCCAGGATTATTTTTTCGTTCTGTTTACACTCACTTGCTTGGCACCGCAATTGCGGTGCTAACCCCTGCTATTTTGCAGGGCCAGATAGTACCGTACTATCGGTGGGGCTAGCCCACTTTGGCAAAAACGATTGTAAACAGAAAGTGGGCTAAGGATAGATAATTTACACTTGTAAATTTTTGCTTAGCCCCGGACCAACAGTGGGGCTAAGGCCCCCCCCCCCCCCCCTTAGCCCCACTGTTGGTCCGGGGCTAAGCAAAAATTTACAAGTGTAAAAAGCCCTACACTTCCCTGGTATAGTAGTGGAGAGCTTAAGCTGTTACTTTAGACGCGGACGCTATAACAGAGTTACATTTGAATACGAAACTACACTGTGTTGTATACAGTACCTCTTTTTTTTTTTCCTCAGTCCCCCTGACATTCATAGCGCTCCCAAATTCAGGAACTACTCGATTAACGAAAGACATTGGAATGCACCTTCACAGTATTGTGGGCATGTTACATGGTTACCTGCAATGTCGTTTGGACATGGAAGCATGCAGTTAGGCTTAGCTAGGGAAACCTACATTCCAATTTCTTTCATTAATCATTTACTACCTAATTGACTGACAAATTGATATAGAATCTTGGTTTTGAAGTGGGTCTTTTTGTGGGCGTGTAAGAAAAATAATGAAAAACTAATATGAAACACATGACATGTATTCAGGCATTCATTTGGTCATGCCATCATTGCACATGCCGTCGAGTGTATCATGAACCAACGCAAAGTCTACAGCATTTACATTATAGGACCTATAGTTCTTTTAAAGGAAAATCGAGTCTTTGTTCAACATGACTTTTGATAAGAGAAATAATTACATCAACAAAAAACACCTTAACGAAATATATATATTCTTTTAAATCATGGAAAATTTGGAAATCAGGGTTTTTTTTTTTATGAATGAACAACCATAGACAAATCAGATGAGATGATGAATCCGTTAAAGCTCATATTCCTCTCCTGCATAAATCTTCACTGTTTTTTTTTTATTTCTTTGTTGATATGGATAGACGGGTTCTGGAATGTATTAGGATTTCATGCATGCTTATAGTTCACAAAAGTTGCAAAGCTTGCCAGAGGCTTGAGCTACCTATAGCAACAACTAGTGAATTCCTGCCTGTGAAACTTTAATGGGAGGTAGTCAGGTTGGTAGCATAGGCAGATCCACAAGTGAATGAAACGCTCCGCTACCAGGTTGTATAAAAGGAAAGAAAACATCCATCAATTGTAATACATTAGAGAAACGGTAGGGGGGGGGGGTCAAATCTTGCACTTCACTTTTTTTCTCTCTCTCTCAAACTGTACTCTTTCAGAAGTAATGAATTTGTAAAGGAAAGAAACGGATTTAAACGGCGAATACCAGTACCTACTGTGCGACCTAAGCCTGCGAGCTGGTGCGAGCTGTATGGGCCGCCAAGTGTCGCATGGCCTATTTCGTTATGAAATCAGTCATTTCGTATAACGAAATGTTTATATTTCGTTACGAATTGTCAACATTTCGTCGACGAAATAGGCCATGCGACATTTGTCGCCCCGTACAGCTCGCACAAGCTCTTAGGCTCAGGTCGCACAGTGGACATTCGGCTTTACAATGTTGTTTGTGAATATGGACAGGGAGGTGTCATATTGAAAAACAAAACAGAAAACCCAGTTTTATCAAATATCTGGGTTTTTTTTTTTTTGATAAATAAAGAAATCAGATATCAATTGTGAGGCAATGACAATGTCCTCGTCACGTACTACTAATGTGCTTGTGACGGCCATTGCAGTTTTGGAAAATGCAATAAACTCCGATAGTCATAAGCTTTCCATCCTTTAATATCTGGATTCTGGATTCAACTTCTGCCAATATCTGCTTGTTTGGCCTTACTGTTCTACCTAACAATACCACATTACTCGTAACAGATAGTGTGTAGCGATGTTAGCACTCCCGAGGGCAAGCCGCCTCACATGGTAATAGTGTAGATAAATCTGACTTCAGAGCACTGTAGCTTATGGCAGCTATAACTGGGGGCTTCCAAAGAAGAACAAACGCACTTTCAATGGGTTACGAGATATTTCAGTTGCGTTGCAATGTCAGTGCATGAATCATCTTTTGTTAGGCATACTTGAAGCCACCGGTTAAAGATTACCATAAAAACAGTATCCAAACCGAATTGGTCTATACGAGTGCCTCACGTAATGGCAACCGAGAATTAGTGAGCATTGATTTCGCACGATATCAAAGAATCTATTGTCCGTATAGAATCTTTTATGGCATATGACATTGCAAGAGTCTATCTGACAGGGGTTTATACCATACATGTGCAGTATGGACTGAGTGATGGAAAATCTAACGGAATCGTTGATTTATTAGGTCTTTGAATGAAACAAGTACCGTAATTAGTCACTTATATACTGGAACGATTTATTCCAAACTCTTATACACTGCAGTATAAATGGACGAATAGCAAATGGAACTAAATGGACGAGTAACAAAATGGACAATTAGAAATGGTGTGTTTGCTTCAAATGTTTATTGCAGACTCCTCATGTCTGGAAAAGTACCAAATATAGCACGTTTGTTAGGCATTATAGATTCAGGAATTCATGCATGCTGTTGGTATGTACATGTATAATAAGACTGGTAGTGGTGCAGAATATGTAGCTGTAATGGTCGAGATGCTTGCATCGGCGGAGAGTATATGAAATTTTGTTTTTAGAGGTATTCTGGGCAGTGGCGTATCTAGGGAAAACGGCGCCCGGGGCAAGTGCGAAAAATGCGCCCCTAATTTCTGAAAAAGTGTTCAACCCCAACCCCATCCCGGTAGGGACTTTAAAAAAAAGTCTACATGATATGCTTTTTCAAGCACTTAAAAGGGGTCTTTTGAGGGTGATTTAAATGTAATAAATTTAGATAAATTTTAACGAGCGAGCGCAGCGAGCGAGCCGAAAATTTTTGTATATTTCCGCGTCATCATCACGTTTTGTTCTTATCTTCTTCTTTTTTTGATAAATTTTGGCGAGCGAGCGCAGCGAGCGAGCCGAAAATTTTTGTATTTCAGCTTACAAAACATGGAATTCTTGTAACTTTTTGCCTATTAAATCTTACAGTTCTAATCAAGATATAGTGACGGCCTTATAGATAACGATTTATATCAACAAACTGAGGCGAGCATGTTGATAGATTTTGGCGAGAGCGAGCGCAGCGAGCGAGCCGAAAATGTTTGTATTTCAGCTTACAAAACATGGAATTCTTGTCATTTTTTGCCTATTAAATCTTACAGTTCTAATCAAGATATAATGACGGCCTTATAGATAACGATTTATACCAACAAACTGAGGCGAGCATGTTGATAAATTTTGGCGAGCGAGCGCAGCGAGCGAGCCGAAAATGTTTGTATTTCAGCTTACAAAACATGGAATTCTTGTCATTTTTTGCCTATTAAATCTTACAATTTTAATCAAGATATAGTGACGGCCTTATAGATAACGATTTATACCAACAAACTGAGGACTTGAAAAATTACTCTAAATTAGCACGCACGAGTGAGCCGAAATTTGTATATTTCCGCGCCATCATCGATCACGTTTTGTTCTTATCTTTTTTTTTTTTTGGATAAATTTTGGCGAGCGAGCGCAGCGAGCGAGCCGAAAATTGCTGTATTTCAGCTTACAAAACATGGAATTCTTGTCATTTTTTGCTTATCAAATCTTACAATTCTAATCCAGATATAGTGACTTTTTTTTTCTTCTTCTTCTTCTATTTTTTCTTTTTTTTTCTTCTTTCTTTCTTTTTCTTCTTCGTTTTTTTTTCGTTTTTTCGTTTTCGGCGCCCCCAAGGAGTGGCGCCGCCCGGGGCATGTGCCCCCCTTGCCCCCCCCCCCCCCCTCCCCCCCCCCCCCTAGATACGCCACTGATTCTGGGGGCGCTGGTTTAAAAACAAGATGAAAAAAAAAATTGCCGGAACCAAGAGACATGACCACTGGGTCGGCCGCCATCCTGAATTCCAATATCATTGCCGCCATAAAGAAACAATTAGGGCTTAAAGATTCTTGTCTTGGCTTCTAAATGACTTGTGCCATTGATTTTTCGTACACAAGGGCTTTTGGACATGCTGAATTCAAATTCATGTGACAGATGGATTTGAAAGGTCTGACGAACATATCGAAAGGCCCCAACTTTTAATTTCAGTGTGCCGCCTCAACGAAAAGTTGAAAATCTTAAGTTCTAAATGACAAATGTTGCTGAAAATGGTTTCACATAAATATTATAACAAGCTTGGTTAGAAAAATGGAATAATGCAATCTGTCTGACGAACTGTTTGCCAGCCATTTTTAATTCCAATATGACTGCTAAGACCAATATTACGACTAATTACATGAAATATAATAGGAGCTGGGAGGGGGACTTTGTCATGAGGGCAGGGAGTAGGTCTACACATCTTGCCCCTTTGGTTCTGTCTACAGAAGTTGGCCTCAAAGGCAACAGGCGCCGATAATTGCTTGAGTAATCATAGAATTCAATTTTTCACAGTGTGCAGGATTCATATGACAGGCGCTATGTAAAGCACAAGCTGTTTTTATTGCGTAATATAGTGTATGAAATCTGCTGAATCTCTGGTGTGTTAGCACTGAAGACGACAAGGAATTCGTCTTGAAGGAAGAGACTTGTTTGGGGTTTTTTTTCCTTTGTAATGCTCGCCGTTGCTTGCCTCACATAGCAACAGGCAGTCAGAGTTTGCATGCATTTGAATAAAATTCAGCTTTTGAAAACATTGTTATCTGCACTCAGTTTGGTGGCGCAGGCAGGTGGTTACTAGAAAAGAAGCAACATCTCTTCGCGCTTTTGCAAATTTATGGGTAGGCCCTATAGCATAACAATTGAAAAAGTATTATTTCTTCTGGCTGTGGTGTTCCATGTTCCAAAACCGCTCTATAATGCCTCCTTGCTTTCCTTCAGACAGGCTGTCGGCGGTTATAATGGGATCCAAGTAGGAAAGCATGTTTAAAATATTGCTGTAACGCTTTTGACAGAAACTGTAATTAACGGGTGATGAATGTCCATGGTCAGAGCAATTCAGTATAAAACCTGCGATAGAGCGTGCAACTTCTTAGCGACACGGAGCAATCTGGGGGTATAAAAAAGAAAGGATAGATTGTTTAAATAATTGTTTGGTTTTTTTTTCTGTAACACCTCTCAGACGGACGTCGTGATAGGCATCTTTCAAGAACGGCTGATTTCGATCGCACCAATGAAGACACGGGGAATTGTCCATATAGGGCAACCAGAGGACATCTTGTTCTTTTTGTATTGTTCATAGTGCTTGCCTCACATAACATCAGGTGGCGGGAGTTTGCATGCATTTGAATACGATTCAGATTTTGAAAGGAAACACTTGACTAGAAATGATAACCTCGCCCAGTTTGGATACTTGGGTGACATTGAGAAATGCTGATTACGATAGCACTAATGAAGACACGGTATTTTGTCATTAGGGCAGCGAGTGATAACGTTGCCCCTTTTGTAATGCTCGTGGTAGCTTGCCGCACATAGCACCAGGTGGTGGGAGTTCGCATGCATTTGAATAGGATTCAGGTTTTGAAAGGGATCATATGATTAGAAATGTTAACCGCACGCAGTTTGGATTCATGGGCGACTTTTTTTTTGTTGAAAGAAACTGCGTGATTTCGATAGCACCAATGAAGACACCGTATTATGTTCATGTGCCAGGGAGTGGTCACGTTGCCCCTTTTGTAATGCTCGTGGTAGCTTGCCTCACATAGCACCAGGTGGTGGGAGTTTGCATGCATTTGAATACGATTCAGGTTTTGAAAGGAATCAACTGACTAAGAATGTTAACTGTACCCAGTTTGGGTCCTGTGATAGGCTACGCCTACTTTGAGAAACTGCTGATTTTGTTGGCACCAATGAAAACACGGCATTTTCTCGATAAGGCATCGATCGAGTGGTCAGGCTGCCTATTTTGTGATGTTCGTAGTAGTTTGCCTCACACAGCATCAGTTAGCGATAATGCGCATGCATTCGAATATATTTCAGCTTTTGAAAGGAATCATTTGACTAAGAATGTTAACCGCACCCAGTTTGGTTCGTGTGATAGGCCAAGCCTACCCTAAGAAACAGCTGATTTTGTTCGTAGCACCAATGAAGACACGGTATTTTGTCAATAGGGCAGTCAGTGGACATTTTGCCCCTTTTGTATTGTTTCTAGTATAGTCTGCCCCACATAACATCAGTTGGCGGGAATTCGCATGCATTTGAATAAAGGTAGACTTATGATTGGAATCCCTTGACTAGGAATGTTAACCGCACCCACTTTGGGTCGCATGACAGGACATATTAGTTACGTTCAGACGGGAGCCCTTAACCTCGAAGTTAGGAAACTTCGAGGTTAGAGCTTGTAGTTAGGGACCGTGAAGACGCACTCGTAGTTAGCAAACCTCGAGGTTTGCTCGATGTTTCGAGCCACGAGAAATCTTATGGTTAGCGCTCTAACCACGAGCCGCGGGGGGTCCCCACTCGTAGTTAAGTACCGTGTGGACACAAAAAACAACGAACTCGAAGTTAAGAGTGACCTCGCCGTAAACTCCAGCACTCCAGCCCCCACAATTTCCCTCTGCTTCCGGGTCAACCTCCCAAACGTACACCACAATGCACTACACGTGAAAAACCTATGACGCACGACACAACAACATCATCTTTTATTCCCATGCGCTTCATCTCTGAAACTGAACACGTCGAACTCGCTACTGTATTCTATATTCTTCTCCGACGCTAAAAAAAAAAAAAAAAAAAAAAAAAAAAAAAAAAAAAAAAAAAAAAATCGACGAATATCTTCATAAAGGCATAAAGTCATCAGTGCAGTGCTATCTCTGCATACCATGACAGAGAAAAAGAGTACCTGTAAGCGAGTCCGACAGGGTTGGACTAAAGAATAAATAGACGCCTTGTTAGCAGTGTGGGCTGAAACTTCCGGTTTTGTGGTTTTAACATCGAGTGGGACCCACTCGTAGTTACGGAGGGCAGAAGCTTAACCTCGAGGTTTCGTAACCTCGAGGTTAAGATTCGTCGTGTGGACACACGTCGTAGTTAGGGGGCAAGAGCTAAACCTCGAGGTTTCCTAACCTCGAGGTTAGGGCCTGCCGTCTGAACGTAACTATTGAGAAACTGCTGATTTTGTGAGAACCAATGAAAACGAGAGATTTTCTCATTTGGGCGTTGAAGAGAGTTTTTACTCCTGTCATTGGCTAGGGGGTAGATTCAGTGAAAACAGGGAGGTGGGAACACCTCCCTGGTGAAAAGTATTAAAGGGGACAGCGTGGATAGAGACCAGCCTGTATCACCGCTGGAGGACATGGAGGAGTCGTGCATGCTGAGGAACGAGTCATTAATTTTTCCTGCAGCAAGGCATCCGACATCATGCCGGTGAGGAGCGGAGAGGACCACACGGCCGTTTCGTGGACATCATCTCTCCCAGGAGTTGGGCAGCTGTGGTGGGTGGGGGGGGGTTGGGTTCAGAGCAAGAGTGCACAGACCCAGGGGGTGGGTGGGGGGGGTTGGGTTCAGAGCAAGAGTGCACAGACCCAGGGGGTGGGTGGGGGGGGGGTTGGGTTCAGAGCAAGAGTGCACAGACCCAGGGGGTGGGTGGGGGGGGGGGTTGGGTTCAGAGCAAGAGTGCACAGACCCAGGGGGTGGGTGGGGGGGGGGTTGGGTTCAGAGCAAGAGTGCACAGACCCAGGGGGTGGGTGGGGGGGGGTTGGGTTCAGAGCAAGAGTGCACAGACCCAGGGGGTGGGGGGGGGGTGGGTTCAGAGCAAGAGTGCACAGACCCAGGGGGTGGGTGGGGGGGGGGGGGGTTGGGTTCAGAGCAAGAGTGCACAGACCCAGGGGGTGGGGGGGTTGGGTTCAGAGCAAGAGTGCACATCAGACCCAGGGGGTGGGGGGGGTTGGGTTCAGAGCAAGAGTGCACAGACCCAGGGGGTGGGTGGGTGGGGGGGTTGGGTTCAGAGCAAGAGTGCACAGACCCAGGGGGTGGGGGGGGGGGTTGGGTTCAGAGCAAGAGTGCACAGACCCAGGGGGTGGGGGGGTGGGTTCAGAGCAAGAGTGCACAGACCCAGGGGGTGGGGGGGTTGGGTTCAGAGCAAGAGTGCACAGACCCAGGGGTGGGTGGGTGGGGGGGTTGGGTTCAGAGCAAGAGTGCACAGACCCAGGGGGTGGGTGGGGGGGTTGGGTTCAGAGCAAGAGTGCACAGACCCAGGGGGTGGGTGGGGGGGGGGTTGGGTTCAGAGCAAGAGTGCACAGACCCAGGGGGTGGGTGGGGGGTTGGGTTCAGAGCAAGAGTGAACAGACCCAGGGGGTGGGTGGGGGGGGTTGGGTTCAGAGCAAGAGTGCACAGACCCAGGGGGTGGGTGGGGGGGTTGGGTTCAGAGCAAGAGTGCACAGACCCAGGGGGTGGGTGGGGGGGGGGGTTGGGTTCAGAGCAAGAGTGCACAGACCCAGGGGGTGGGTGGGGGTTGGGTTGGGTTCAGAGCAAGAGTGCACAGACCCAGGGGGTGGGTGGGGGGGGGGGGTTGGGTTCAGAGCAAGAGTGCACAGACCCAGGGGGTGGGTGGGGGGTTGGGTTCAGAGCAAGAGTGCACAGACCTAGGGGGTGGGGGGTTGGGTTCGGAGCAAGAGTGCACAGACCCAGGGGGTGGGGGGGTTGGGTTCAGAGCAAGAGTGCACAGACACAGGGGGTGGGGGGTTGGGTTCAGAGCAAGAGTGCACAGACCCAGGGGGTGTGGGGGGGTTCAGAGCAAGAGTGCACAGACCCAGGGGGTGTGGGGGGGGGGGTTCAGAGCAAGAGTGCACACACCCAGGGGGTGTGGGGGGGGGGTTCAGAGCAAGAGTGCACACACCCAGGGGGTGTGGGGGGGGGTTCAGAGCAAGAGTGCACAGACCCAGGGGGTGTGGGGGGTTCAGAGCAAGAGTGCACACACCCAGGGGGTGTGGGGGGTTCAGAGCAAGAGTGCACAGACCCAGGGGGTGGGGGGGTTCAGAGCAAGAGTGCACAGACCCAGGGGGTGGGGGGGTTGGGTTCAGAGCAAGAGTGCACAGACCCAGGGGGTGGGTGGGGGGGGGTTGGGTTCAGAGCAAGAGTGCACAGACCCAGGGGGTGGGGGGTTCAGAGCAAGAGTGCACAGACCCAGGGGGTGGGGGGGGGGGGTTCAGAGCAAGAGTGCACAGACCCAGGGGGTGGGGGGGTTCAGAGCAAGAGTGCACAGACCCAGGGGGTGGGGGGGTTCAGAGCAAGAGTGCACAGACCCAGGGGGTGGGGGGGTTCAGAGGAAGAGTGCACAGACCCAGGGGGTGGGGGGTTCAGAGCAAGAGTGCACAGACCCAGGGGGTGGGGGGTTCAGAGCAAGAGTGCACAGACCCAGGGGGTGGGGGGGGGGTTCAGAGCAAGAGTGCACAGACCCAGGGGGTGGGGGGGTTCAGAGCAAGAGTGCACAGACCCAGGGGGTGGGGGGGGTTCAGAGCAAGAGTGCACAGACCCAGGGGGTGGGGGGGTTCAGAGGAAGAGTGCACAGACCCAGGGGGTGGGGGGTTCAGAGCAAGAGTGCACAGACCCAGGGGGTGGGGGGGTTCAGAGCAAGAGTGGACAGACCCAGGGGGTGGGGGGGTTCAGAGCAAGAGTGCACAGACCCAGGGGGTGGGGGGGTTCAGAGCAAGAGTGCACAGACCCAGGGGGTGGGGGGGTTCAGAGCAAGAGTGCACAGACCCAGGGGGTGGGGGGGTTCAGAGCAAGAGTGCACAGACCCAGGGGGTGGGGGGTTCAGAGCAAGAGTGCACAGACCCAGGGGGTGGGGGGTTCAGAGCAAGAGTGCACAGACCCAGGGGGTGGGGGGGTTCAGAGCAAGAGTGCACAGACCCAGGGGGTGGGGGGGGGGGTTCAGAGCAAGAGTTTTCAGACCCAGGGGGTGGGGGGGGGTTCAGAGCAAGAGTGCACAGACCCAGGGGGTGGGGGGGTTCAGAGCAAGAGTGCACAGACCCAGGGGGTGGGGGGTTCAGAGCAAGAGTGCACAGACCCAGGGGGTGGGGGGTTCAGAGCAAGAGTACACCAGTCCTACTTTTTTAGCAGAATATTTTTTTGTAGATTATTACCCACGCCGATGAAAATCGGCAGGGGGTTATGTAAAGGGTTCCGTATGTTTGTTTGTTTGTTTGTTTGTTTGTTTGTTTGTTTGTTTGTTTGTTTTTTTGTTTGTTTGTTTGTATGTTTGTTTGTTTGTTTGTTTGTTTGTTTGTTTGTTTGTGTACAAGATAAAAAGAGAACGGGTAAACGGATTTGCACGAAATGTTCAGGGAATGTTTGTATAATGACAGGAAAGAATCGATTAGATTTTGGTGATAATCGGTTGACCCTTGCAAATTCTGTGTGACCTTGAAGTTTTGACCCCATGGTATAGTGACCATTCCGAAAATTTCCCGTTTCTCACTTTGCGATTTTCCGCTACCATACGAAGACATAAACTCCCCAACGATCCGACTTCGCTGCTCAAATGTTCGTAAGAATTCCGAAATTTACGTTTAGGCCTATTTGAGGGACTATGTCCTTCTAGATTTATGAAAGTTCGTTCTCCGTCATCACAAACTGGCCCGTATTTTGATGATTTTTCAAATTAACATTGATTGTTTTTTTCGTTGGAGGAGCATTTTGCTCGGTCGCAGTCACACTGCACGATATGCGTGCTCAATGTCAATGCGTGTGCAAGGCCGCTGAAAATGCATCGCGCTCTACACTGTTGGTGCAAAATTGCACCGGGGACGTTGCGGCGCTCGTTGGTGGCCGAATACTGGTGCAGTAGACATTTGCATTCAACCCTTGCATTGAATAATTCCCGTAGACACTAATCATAGGGGTAATTGCCTAGGGGGTACGTAAATTTTGTTTTTCTTTTTTGCTTTTGTGGATACCATCAAAGATCGTACACTCATACGACCTTTGATATTTGATGATTTTTCAAATTAACATTGATTGTTTTTTTCGTTGGAGGAGCATTTTGCTCGGTCGCAGTCACACTGCACGATATGCGTGCTCAATGTCAATGCGTGTGCAAGGCCGCTGAAAATGCATCGCGCTCTACACTGTTGGTGCAAAATTGCACCGGGGACGTTGCGGCGCTCGTTGGTGGCCGAATACTGGTGCAGTAGACATTTGCATTCAACCCTTGCATTGAATAATTCCCGTAGACACTAATCATAGGGGTAATTGCCTAGGGGGTACGTAAATTTTGTTTTTCTTTTTTACTTTTGTGGATACCATCAAAGATCGTACACTCATACGACCTTTGATATCATCACACTCTCGGCTTGCTATAATCAAAATATCCCGCAAGAAAACGGCGTATTTCTCGATTTTTAGCGCTTTTTCCGCGACCCGTCGCGTAGACAATACTCTTAAAACTGGACTTAATTCGCGCGCGCTTGGAAAAGTTCCGATTCTGCACTTTTGACGGTGGAATTTGGGATTTTCGATGGATTTTTGGAGGAGACTTCAGGACTTTCCTGTACGTGAATGAGTGTTAATACCGTATGTGTAATTATGTGATTTGCGTGTGATGTGACCGTAGAACCAAAGATCGTACACTTCAGTGTACGATCTTTGGTAGAACTCACTGGCTGGTGATAAAGCACACTGGCAATTAAGTGGCCGAATTCTGGTAGATCACCGAATGCACATTATGTTTACCCCGACTTTGTACTTAGGCGTGGGTCTGCCGCCTTTGACGGCCCCTCAGTAGTATAGGTGTACGTATAGCGTCATAAAAATATGATTCGTATTTCTATTGTTCTAGAACAAAAGAAATATGAAAAGACAAAAGAATTATGAATTATGAAATATGGATTATGATATGATTTATGATAAAAAGATGGATTATGATATGATTTATGATAAAAAGATGGATTATGATATGAATTATGATAAATCGATGAATTATGATAATAGATATGAATTATGGATATTTACATAACAATAGAAATTGGAAAGAACAAAAGAATGTATGAAATATGAAAAATGAAAGATGAATATTCATGAGATATGAATTATAGATATGAACGATGGATGATGATTATGAAATATGAATATTTATGGATCGATATGAAATATGAAGAATGAATTATGAAAAATATGCTATTGTTTGAAGAATCCGCATCATTGTTTCATCATATTCTTTTGTTCTCACATCGAGAGATATTTTCGAAGGCAATGGTCGAAATGGTCATAATGACGATTGCAATCGTATGCATGACATTTGTTTGATTTGATGACGTCACTCCGACAAGTTCGGACCTGTCCTCTGACCGACGCTCGCCCGATCGAAAACAAAAGAACTTTAAAAAACAAAGAAATACATAAAAATGGGGGCGTGTCCTCTGACCGACGCTTGCGCAATGCTTGCGCAATCGAAGACAAAAGTCAGGGCGTGTCCACTGACCAACGCTCGGGGACTTAAAGACAAAAGACTGGAAAAACAAAGAAATACATAAGACTGGACCTCAAGTTCACGATAAGTTCGGACTTGTCCTCAGACCGACGCTCGCACACTCAAAGACAAAAGACTAGAAAAACAAAGAAATACATAAGACTGGACCTCAAGTTCACGATAAGTTCGGACTTGTCCTCTGACCCACGCTTGTACGCGAGCGAAGACAAAAGAATTTTTAAATAAAGAAATACATAAACTGGACCTGGAGCCAGTGACGGGTTCGGACTCGTCCTGCATAAAACAATAGATGCCTCATACATATTCAAAGAGATGGTGGCGTCCTTTGCAAAGCAAAAGAATAAAAACTCGAAGAACATGCGAGAGGGACACATTTCAATTTGAAACCTTCCGAGAGCATCACATGTTACAGAATGTCTCAGCCGAATATCGCCAACACCTGGTGTCCCGAAATGCAGAGGACGGTGGAGAAGGTGGACTTGCTGATGTTGACGGAGTATCTAACTCTCATCGAAGTCTTGAAACGGGTGCAAAACGTGCCAGATTCTCCAATAGACGGTACTCCCGAAGATCCACAGCGCAAAGTGTTCCAGGCGGTTCATCATTTGGACCCAATGACTGTGGAGAGAGTGTACCCTTACGTTGGCAGGGTGCTCTGGATGAGACCAGATCTCGTCGAGTGCGGTTTTTTCCTGGAGTACATCAAATTTATTCTGAGGGGAGAGACTCAACAGCAGCTGGAACAAAGAAGAGTCAACATAGGGAGACACGTGGAGGGGATAGAGGCCGCTGTGAGAGTGGTCTACAGGGCCTTGGGGCTCGAGACCGGCCTGCCCGACATTGTCTTGACGGACCCTCAGTGGAACGTGCTTTAGACGAACGACTGCTATTAACGGTGATAAAGGACACATTTCCTTCCGACTTTCACGCCGTAGACACCGAGACAATCTTACGCGCATGTCGGACAATTGCAAGCGAGGAACAATTTTCCCGTGTGCGACGAATCAAGCTTCGAGGCAATGAGAGGTTCGACGATTGTATAGAGGCCCTGCTCAAAAATTGTATAGAGAACCCCAATCATCCCAACAAGTACAAACGTTCGCTGATGGCTCTATGCTATTTTGTCAACATCTACCAATATGCCTGCATACCGGACGAGCGGAAAGAGGAATTTCGCGCGCAATTCGTGGAAGGACTCAAACGCTACAAAGTGCGCTGGTCGGAACACGCTCCGAAAATGACTGTTGGACTAATGTCGCGATACGTTTTACATTTTTGTCTGTATATGTTGTATAATGTATGGAATGTAGATGTTAATAGAATGTGAATTGATTCAAGCAACGAAATTCGCTGCACTGTGTGTATGCGTGTACAATAAATGATGCGTTTCATTTTCAAATGATTTTTTTTACTCGTTACCTTGTCTATCATTGATGCCTTTTATGTCATTGCAACGTGAAAGGAATGCCATTTCTGATGTTTGCTTCTGCAGTGTGTGGTTGCTGAGACGAATAATGTCTAATTCATTTGAGAGAGCGTTAGAGGAAATCTATTACGATCCTCAACATCCAGCTAGTTTCGGTGGTGTCAGTAAGTTGTGGAATGCGGTGAGAGAGGTGGAAACTGAAAAAGCGAGCTTGCAGGGTGTCAGAGACTGGTTAACGAAACAAGATGCGTATACAATGCACGCACCGGCGAGAAAGACATTTAAGAGAAATGTTGTGAAAGTGAGAGGAATCGACGAAATCTGGGAGGCTGATCTTGTAGATGTTCAAAATTTGAAAAGGTTTAATAATGGTTATCGCTACTTACTGACGTGTATAGATGTACTGTCGAAATATGCTTGGGTGGTTCCTTTAAAAAACAAAAAATCAAAAGACATTGTCGGGGCATTCGAAAGCATCTTGAAAGAGGGCCGAGTGCCTGTAATGCTACATACAGACAAAGGTTCGGAATTCACAAACAGACATTTTCAGAAATATCTCGAGAAAGAAGGCATTCACTTCTACACAACAGAAAATGAAACCAAAGCCAGCGTTGCTGAACGATTCAATAGAACGCTGCGAACAAAAATGTGGCGCTTCTTCACATTCAAAAACACTTACAGGTATCTCGGTGTAATAAAAGATTTGGTCAAAGGCTATAACAACACCATTCATTCTAGTATTGGCATGAAACCAAAAGACGTGAATATTGAGAATCAAAAGCGTGCCATAAAAAGTCTCTACGGTAGGGCAATGCGAGGGAAGAAGCGTACAGCTCCACGATTCAAGTATGAAATCGGAGATCAAGTTCGTATTAGTAAAAGCAAACTAAAGTTCGAAAAGGGTTACGAAGCAAATTTTTCGAGGGAGGTCTTTACAATCAGCTCCCGCGTCAATAGGAGGGTACCTGTCTACAGAATAAAGGATTACAACGGGGAACGAGTGAAGGGTACGTTCTATGAAAGGGAATTGATAAGAGTTTCGAAAGACAAGGAGACTACTTACAACGTGGACAAGGTTTTACGCACGCGCATGCGCAATGGGCAGAAAGAATACCTAGTTCGTTGGTCAGGGTATGGCAAAGAATTTGATAGTTGGGTTCGACACTTAACTATGCGTTAAAAACACGATTCACGTTACTCTCGTTATCATTCTTCGCTTTGAACAAAGGAGAAGAGGCTGATCGAACATGGCTTCTCAATTTTACGTGACGCTGCCCAGTAATAGTTCCATGTCGTACTATCCAAATAACAAAACGTGTCAGTTTACGACGCGGCTTCACGCACCTCTCTCACTCAACGAAGATTACGAGGTGGGGTTGGCAGAAGTTCAATTTCAGTGCACGTGGTATAATGTACGACATGATAACAACACCCTCACTATTTACGATAATGAAGTAGAGGACGACGCTGTTCCATTGATGAAAAAAATTGAGATTCCTGCGGGATATTATAATTCTGGAGAGGAACTCATTGACTCGATCAACGAACAGTTCCGGAGAAAATTACGTAAAAGCATCACATTTTATTACAAGAGGACCCAACGAAAATGTTTCATCCGATTAGAAGGAAATACGGCGCTCCTCATTCCCTGTGGTTTGGCTATGATGCTCGGGTTTGAAGGGGAATGCCATCTCACGGAATCAACACTGAGTCCCATGCCAATGGATGTACACATGAAATTTCATACATTTTATGTCTATTCTGATATCGTTCAGTTTCAACACGTAGGTGACGCTGCTGTACCTTTACTGAGGACGATAGCAGTCATTCCGGACAAGGATCGCGATAATATCGTCAATACCTATATCACTCCGCATTACGTCCCTCTTAAGCTTTACAATTTTGAAACGATAGAGATTATATTAACAACCGAATCGGGTGAAGTGGTACCATTTGAACGCGGGAAAGTGATCGTGAAGTTACACTTTAGAGAGCGCTCTACGAACTAGCTGGACGCTAAATTTACACAGCGATACGTCCAACTATGGTGGTATTTCGCGCACCGGCAAGGATTTTTCACGACCAATATGGCTCGGGATTACCCGTCTTCCGCGGGGCATCCATGCAGAGAGGACACGGGCTGGGTAGTCTGGTGAAGGGGCTCTTCAAAGTCGCAACTCCTCTCTTAAAAAGAGGGGCTGTTGCTTTGGGAAAAGAAGCTATGCATACAGGCATGAACATTGTTCAGGACACCATCAACGGACAATCTTTTAAAAGCGCAACTAGAAAAAATGTGGCTCGGGCGGGAAAACACCTGGCCTCAAAGACTGTTCGAGCAGTAAAGAAAAAAATTGGGAATCAGACTGGAGGAGCGCGATTAGTAGTTGTAGGAAGAGTTAAAAGAAGGAGGCGAGGAAGGAAGCGTATCATTCGGTCTCGAAATTCTCCAGCGAAAAGAGCTCGCTTGCGCGACATCTTCGATTAATTCGGACTATTCGTTTACCAGTCTCATACACTCCTTGCTGTCTTTGCTGAACATGGCGCTTCTACACGACAAGAGCGATGTCTGCTGCAAGTCCGAATTGGATTTGTTCACGGTACCACACACTCAAATGAGCATCGTCAAAGGACCATGGGTAGAATATCACCCCGTTAGCAGCATCACCGATGAAGGGCCCATTGAATTCAACGTGTCCGGCACGTCGGAAGAATACTTGGACCTCTCTCAGACCATGCTTCAAGTGACAGTCAAAGTTACGAACAATGATAACACGGCTTTACCAGCTGATGCCCCAGTTGGTCCCGTAAACCTGTTTCTCCCATCTCTCTTTGCACAAGTTGATATCATGCTCAATGAAAAACTAGTGTCTCAGCCGTCGAATACATACCCTTACAGAGCGTACATCGAATCTCTGCTGCACTATGGAGGAGAGACCAAAGAGTCTCAACTCACTCAACAGCTATATTACAAGGACAAAGCGGGGAAAATGGATGTCGTTAACCCGCTGGCAAGCTCTGCAGAAGCTAATCCCGGTCTGGCGAAAAGACATGGATTCATCGTCGAGAGTAAATTACTTTCTCTACTTGGTCCGATTTACGCCGACATTTTTTTTCAAGAAAGACTGTTACTCCCGGGGGTTGATTTGAAAATCAAGTTAAATCGTAGCAAAGACGCATTTTGCCTTCTGTCTTCGACGGAGAATGCCCGATATAAAATTAAAATAGAATCTGCTGCCCTCTACGTTCGCAGAGTAAAGACCAGTCCTACCATCATGTTAAACCACGCCAAGGCCTTGGAGAAGACAACCGCGAAATACCCCGTCAACAAAGTAGACGTGAAGTCCTTTTCCATTCCTGCAGGAAGCATGTCGATTAATAAAGACAATCTATTTCACGGACAGTTACCAAATCGGGTGGTCGTAGGATTCGTTGACACAGACGCCTTTAACGGTACTTTTGGCAAGAACCCCTTCAACTTTAAACATTTACGCCTCAACTTCATCTCCCTCACTATTGACGGAGAAACGGTGCCGATGAGACCATTACGTCCTAGCTTTGCAGCGGGAGCTGGACAAAGTTACATTCACGCTTACAATTCACTATTCACGGGAACCAACCGACTGTTTGTAGACAAGGGAATTAACATCAATCGAGAAGAATACTGCGAAGGTTATACCCTTTTTGCATTCGACCTCACGCCCGACCTATCTGACGGATGTCACTTGAATCTCATCAAGCAAGGAAATCTGCGCTTAGAGCTACAATTCGACGTGGCCATTCCAAACACCGTCAACTGTATCGTCTACTCGGAAGGACAAGGACTGATTCAGATTGATAAAAGCAGAAACATCATCTACGATTACCAATAAAACCTCTTCCGGACAACCGACTGCCGAAATATTCTAATCGACTATGGATACATCGCAGATTCAACGTTTCTTAGAGAACGATCCTATTGTCAAGCCCTATTTCAAAGGAGTATATGCGTCAAATTGTCTACCGCGATCAATTAGTGGGGCGAAGCAATGCTTCATCGCGAATACCGATCCTAGCGATAAACCAGGAACACACTGGGTGGCTTTCTACTTTTGCAACGGAAAAGGCGAATTCTTTGACTCTTACGGATATGAACCCTTAACTTACAGTCTTGACTTTGTAAAGTTTTTGGACAATAATGCCTCGGCATGGTCCTCTAATTCCAAACGGCTACAAGGAACTGTATCCACAGTTTGCGGACAATATTGTATCTATTACGTGACGAAACGAGTAGGGGGTCAAACAACTCGAAGTGTATTAAATGTGTTTGGCAAGGATTATACGAGAAATGATAAGAGAGTGAATGATTGGTTTAATCGACGTTCTGATGTTTCCCATCGTGTTCATGATACATCTTTTACTCTATTACAAATCGCACGTAGCTTCGATAGTTTGTAAGAAGATATTGTAATAGCGTGTATAACGTAGTGTAAACTTCTCTCTTGATGTGGATTGCTAGATATCTAACAGTATTTAACTTAGTAGTAATTTGTATATATCGTATGTGCAAGCCTGTACTATTACCTTTTTTCTCTCACTCTCTCTCTCTCTCTCACTCCCTCACTCTCTCTCTCTTTTATTATTATATATATATATATATATATATATATATATATATCATATAACTCCAAATCATGAATATATGTTCTTTCATGTCTGGGAAAGCTAGTTTGAAAATAAGAGAATTAAGTTTGTACCTTTATGTCGAAACGTTGAGTGATTGTGACAGTTTGTTACCAATGGAATATATTATCATTTACAATTCATAGACCATATATTACTTAGGTTAGCGTACCTAGCGTAACAACCGCTTGAATACTTTGTAAAATTAGGTAACCTATATATATATATATATATATATATATATTAGATTAAACTTGGGCTGGGTTTCGTTCTTCATAGTAATACACACTTTGTTTTTTTCGTTACGAGTATATGTCTCATTTTCTCTTTCGCTCTTCGTTTTCTTTCTCGCTTCTCTTTTCCTCAGTCACGCTGTATAACACATATCACACAGGACAAAACAAAAATAAGATGTAACGAGTGCGTTTTGTATCGTAAGAATATTGTACGTGGTACCCGTTTTATTTTCTCCAATAAAACAACAGACTATGAATATGTAAATAAATTACTCCTTGTTGTACTTGTTTTTCTTTGCTTCCTTCTACGTTTTGTGATTGTGAGAAAAAAATCATTACACCGTGCAACGAACAAACTATATACATTTCCACTGGATACGTAAAGAACTATTCCTCATATAAAAAATACAATACATTATTCAATTATGTTTCGATGTTCAAGCATGGCTTAAATCATACATGGTGATGAAAGAATAATTAACAACTTATAAACCATTGAGGTGATGTAGTCATCAATCTGCAGAATCTGCGTGAGACATTTTACAGTGTATTTCCGTTTCGTCAAAGTTATTAATTCTAGGTAAACAGACATTAAAAAAAAAGAAATTTGCATGCGTTACATGCACAGATTTAAAACAGCGAAATGACGAAATGACGAAATGACGAAATGACGAAATGACGAAATGACGAAATGACGAAATGACGAAATGACGAAATGACGAATCGACGAAACGTCGAAGTGGTGGATATATGTACAATATGACGGTCTTTATGGAATTAACTACGAATAATAATAAAAACAACTACTTTCACCACTGAATGTACTAATGCATAAACCAGGCAGGATTTGACTATTTACATCGTTTCATGAAGTAAGACATATTATGTACAACTACGCCAGGAGATAAAATGTATGACACATTCGGTAAACACCACAGATAAAATCAAACGTCACGCGAACTTATATTTACAATATTTACATAGCAACTAGTCGAAATGTTCAGACGATGAAATGTTGAAGTGGAGAAACGTTAAGATAGTATAGTCAATCGCTATATCATGCGGACAAATTCAAAAGAACAGCTAGCATCAAAATTTCAAATACATTCAAACAGAATATTATGTATGTATACACTCCTTCACATCTGAACATAGACCGTACAATCTTATATACACATTGCGGGTCACCTGATGAAATAATTGGTTGGGGATATGTAACGATGTTAACGTTAATACAATCAAAAAATCATCGTTCGTAAAATATAATGATACATATTAAGTATGTAAATGCTTGTGTACACACTTTCATATCACCCCATACGCAACATCGATGGCGTACTTCAACACCCACCTAGATCAACACGCAGATCATAATGGTAAGGGCTACTATTTAAAATTGTACATAACTGTTTGAAATAGAAGAGTAGTAAATTAACATACAATAAAATCATTACACGAATTAACGAGAACAGCTCGGGTTAACGAGGATTGTGGTCATACCGTTTAAGCCGTATTTTAAAAAGATTGCCACTTTGGGGTTTGAGAACCATTAGCATCACTAGCTCTTGTACGCCTTGTACGTGTATAACTTTTAGTTGTAGTAGGGGTTGTGTACATTTTGGGGTCTGGAGAATCTAAACGACGATGAATCGGGGTCTCCAAATCTTTCCCCCTCTTAACACGTTGAAGTTGGTCACGTCGGCTGAGATTGGTCAACGCAGTCTCTGGAATGTTCAAACGAGCCAGCGCACGAATAAAATGTTCACTACCAGTAGGAATATAACCACTTCGCTCTCTGAAAATGTCGTACATTAAGTCGCAAATGTTACTGCCAGGCACACTTTCCCCGCTCACAATCAGCTCCCCTTTGTCCGTCCATCCCACATCGTCGCACCTTTTCATCTTTTCCAGCAACTGCGAAGCTCTTTTCACAAAATTCTTAGGCACGTGCTGCAAGATGTCACGCTCCACTGCGTCCTCAGATTTTGGCGCGACCCTCTGTCCATGAGTTACTAGATGCGTGCTGTCATTGTCTCTTGAGCTGTCGCTAACGACTTCAATAGACAATGGCTTCTTAACGTTGTCCGTCGCTTTCAAAAACCGCTGTAAGTATTGCGAATACAACAACGCCTTGTCATACTCTGGTAGATCGGGCCTGTCCAACACCGAACGAATCTGATCGTCCAATTCGTTGATTCGCTGCTCTGTAGGTGATGAAGATTGACTTTTGAGAGAATGAAGCATAGTTTGTGGCACAAGCACCATCTTGCGCGCATTCTCCATTATCAACGCGGTACCTCTATACAGTGTCTACTTTGGCGATGCAAAGAGGTTAGAAGCGAGAGTTCCGAGTACAGGCGTGATCAACCTGGCAATGAGACCAATGAATCCTCCGCGTTGGTTTAAGATTCGTTTTCTCTCTGCCAGAGATGTACGACGATCCGCTAATTTACGGAGTTTTCGCTTGTGCTTAGTCAAAGTTTTCTTGTGGGATTGCGACAGCTTGACATTACCGCAGATCACGTTCAAAACACATTCACAGATGGCGTCAATGAAGTTCTTGTTAGCTGTCTTGATGAGAAGTTTCCGTTGATCAGGAGAGCAGTGTGCGAGGGTCTTGAGCAGGACTGCGTGGGTCTTCACTCGGCGCGACATTTTTAACTAATAAATGACTTAATACACGAACGCGACAATTTATATCTTAGGAACATATACATATTGAACTTCACCGGGAAATATTTTCGTTCTGAGACGAAATTCTTCCGGCGTGTCTGGTTTAAGGTCTACGAATAAATAACCCCATTTATCGGCTGTGGCGTCCATAAATGCCTCTTGAAAAAACTTTGTTTTCGAGGGATACATCTGTTTAGCTAAACAAGCAATTTGTTGTTTGTCTCTACAATTTTTGAATAAAGCGTAGTACTGCGTGTTTAATGAAATAGTCCTAGACTCCTTTCCACGATGAAAGAGATTTTGAGTGATATAAATAACGCTCGCGTTTCTATGATGACAACCTTTAGTAAACAAGGCGGCTACTCTCTTGTCATCACCAGCCACATCCATTAAATCATCGATGACAAATAACACTGGTCGGGAGGGGTCGGTCAAATCATTGAAATCTGCCGGTAAATTTTCATGAAATTCAATATTCGGAAAGGATCGTGTCATTGCCGCGTAACACGGTTGATACTCCCCGTAAAACCATATAATTTTGCGAGGAGGTTGATCGATCATTTCCGAGGCATTTTTCAGTAATCTTTTCACGAATTCGGTTTTCCCTGAAAAACTCGGTCCGACCACCATACATGAAAAACTATGTTTGAGTCGGGCATCCATTGTAATTGACGGCATTAAATAGTACAAATATAGCTATATGAATAACACAATAAGATATTAAGTTCTGTAAATGAAATTAGAGCAAATGTCAAACGAAGTAAGTGAACGGAATACTCTATCATACGTGAGATGTGGGTTCAGTTAAGTTTCTTAAAAGAATAAGACGACGATATGAAGCAAACTGTTAAAACTACGCGGTATATTCAAGAGCAACATAACGGTATAATGCGCTGCAATCAAGCGCCCGCGAAAGAACTGACATCGGGGATAACGTCAGTTTTATTTAAGGAAAAATCAAACCCATCCGTTCCATTTGACAAATGGGCATCTCTAGTGAGCAAAGACTCGAGATAAAACAATAGAAAGAAGAGAAATACAAAAAGCGCCAAACAAAATACATTTGTACCAGCATTGGTACTTTTCAGTACATTTCTGAGCACTGTGGACATATATGATGCGCGCGACTTATCCATGATTTCCTAGCAACGACAATGCCAGCGGTAGGTACAGAGCTGATGAGAAAGTACCACCTTCTGCGACAATGTATAAACAGCGAATGATTGGCAATTAGACACATTGAGGTCTTTATAAGCGAGGAATGTCCGCGTGTCCATAAGGCAGTGTCGTGCCACCTGGTAATCTAACTCGTTTCGTGAAGACTACCCTGTAGTCTTTTTTTCTCTCGGAAGTGTACACGGACTTGCTTTTTACGTCTCTGAGAATTCTATTTTCCACAATAGTCTTCAGACATCCCGGTTCACCTTGTATCAATTCGCGCATAGAGTCATGGTTTATAACGAGGGAGTTTGCCTCGTTCAAGGTAAATCCACGCACCTTACACACGGTGTTGCCTTTGTTGGTGCGATAACTATAGTTCTTAGGACCACCGCAAAGCCAGGTTTGAATGAACTCGCCTTCACCAAGTTCATCCGTCAAGTCACCAACGAAATCGCCGGTTTTGGGGTCGTGATGTTGTACTGTTGGGTCTGTTCTAAAGACTACACTATCAGTGTCGTAATACAAGACCCTATCGTTCAGCCTCTGCAAGACAGAATACAATTTCAGTCGCGCCAATGCCGTCGTGAAACTGGCTATTATGATATTTGTGTTGACGTTGTGGTCCACGAAGCCTTCGGCTTGATTGAAATGAATTTCTACCATGTCGTCGTTTAGAACGAGAATGTCTTGTAATTCGATAGTGCGATCCTTTAAGAAATCTAACAACTCAGCGCTGGTTTTGACAAAGCGCGTTTGTTTCAGATTTGGTCTCTCAGCAAATTTCCCCCACAGCACATTAACAATGCCCTTGGCAATGGCGCGTAAACCGGGGTTTTTCGCGATGTTTTTAGAGTCTAATTGAATTCCCTCATGGGCCAAATAATCTCGAATGTATTTTTCACGTTCTTCTTCAGTACTGGCATGGGCGGGGTAGCCTGAGGCTTCCTGCTTTATTTTCATAAAGCTGTCTATATACTGCGCAAACAGTCCTCCCGTTCTTGTTTTGGGATCGTACACTGTATACCTGTCAAAGTGCCATACTTCGATCATTCGGAGTTGCGTATACCCCATCTCTACAGCTTTTTTCAGTTCCTCCGATACCCACACGCCTTCTAACTCACGCTCCCTATCTGCGTGCTTGCAGGGCCCCTGATTCAAGGTGTCTGCACAGGTCCTGCATAGAGGGAAAGTAAGTTTACCCCCTGAGCGATGGGGGAGCACTGGATGAAACAGACGTCTAGGAGGTAATATTTTACATTTGACGAGTCCAAAAATTCGAGACAGTGAAGGGAAGTTAGAATAGATAATTCTGGGATGGCCGACAGGATATTTGCCGAACTTATTGATAAAGGGATAAAGACTGGTGAAATCATAGTAAAGGATTTTTTCTTCGGGCTTCGCCTCGTAGAAGAGCGAACACCCTCCAGTTCTCCCGCCATAGAACGAGTCACGTGGATTTAATTGTTGATTAAAAGCCATTTGAAGGTGTGCAATGTGTGGATGTACATCAGCCATTTGGCGCAATTGTTTCCATTCGCATTCCCAAATATAGTGTACAATATATCCATTCTCTTTGAGCGCATCAAGACGTTTCATGGATTCATTAAACAGTACACCCATTGCTTTGCCTAGCTTTGGGTTTTCGACACTGGGACCGTAACATTCGCGACACCCGTGATAAAAGCACCCGAGAAACTCCCAAACATGTTTTTCATCATCTTTTTCGGCATAGCCATCTACGAAACGTCCGTGTGCTTTTCTTTCCCCACCATTGAAACTATGTCGGATGTGAAATCCTGAAAGCTGTGCCTCAAAATGAAGCCACTCTCCGGCTAAGGAGGACTGTCTTTTCCCCTTTCCATACCCTTCCTGGGGAATGAGCGCGATTGTCTTGGGCTTAAGGTAGTTCGTTCGAAACAAAAGATTGCACGCGCTGGGAAGCGTCAGACAGCGCATGAATGGATCTATTCCTTCGGGATTAGCCTCTGTTGCGCTCACACTTTTGAAGTGTCTTCTAAATATCTTGCAGCTTTGGTGCAAGATATTGACATCACTCTCGCAGTAGGCTTTTATTTCCTCCTGAAAGTTAAAGACATAATTGGCTAGCGCGAGCTCATCGTACCAAGCATTAAACTGTTCTCGGTCTGCTTTCATCATGGAATCCACGCCATAGAAACGTTTGTCTGGCAGTGGTCCTACATAATTGGCATTATCGGGAGTGTTGAAAAAATGGGGAAAATAACCTTTCTTCATTTCCTGCAAGCCAAATGTTTTGGGCAGTTTTGCCAACCGCATCTGAAAGAAATTTAAAGAGTCTTTAACCTTAATTTTTGGCTCCCGTGTTTCGAGACTTATGATCTGAGCGCCATTCATCACTACGTGGGGTTCGATCCCTTGTTCTATTAGTTTGTTTAGTAAGAAATACGAATCATACGCCTTTGAGTTATGTGCGATTGCTACCGAGTTATGATTTTCCATAGAAAACAACCAGTTTGTGAAAAGATCAAGGGTATTCGCTCCCTGAAATGTTATGGCACGGTCTTCGGGAGGGCCGCATCGTTCGCAGCAGGTGTCTGCCGACATTTCCCTATCCATGCAATTCGTGCATTCCCATGTTGCGTGCACGTAATTTGGTATGTGTAAGCCTGTCTCTTGAGTACACTCAAAATCAAAGAATATATACTTGGTAGGAGATTTCTTAGCTTTTCTGTCTTGGGACTGTGAGTCACTTTCAGAACTTTCACACTTTTGATCTTGTTGAGAAGGGTTTGATTCACTTTTCTTGACGTTTTTTGAGTGGAAGGGACTCTCTTTCGTCACTTGCATGTAGCAATCGTGATACCTTCCGTCGACCACAAGCTTACAAACATTGCATTTCATTTCGTTGCAATTGTGTTTCTTGGAATCGCCATCAACAAGATCCGTGTCAAAGACCTTGTTGCATTTGTTACATTTGAAATTCCTCTGACAAGCTGTTTTACCGTTGAATAATTTCACAGTATGTGCTCGAAAGCATTTCACGGTTAGAAACGTCATGTTACATTTCTCGCATACTAGCGTGCGATCGGTTTCACCAAAGCTATCGCGATCACAATCGGTCGATTGACAATCGCGACACATGTGGCAACACTCGTGATATCTGGGATCGCGATATGTTTCGTGACATTCGTCGCAAACAAATTTGGAGCACAGGAACGCCGATGGATTGGCAACCACGTCGTAATGACGGTCTGACAGATAGAGATAAATGGTATCAGAAGCCTGAGGACCGCTGTAGATTAACGCTTCTTCATATCGTCCTCTATAAATGACCAGTTTGTACTTTGGAAGTAGCACTTTTTGAAAGGAGTCATACTGTGAATGATCTACTTCTCCCTCAGGTACCCCTGCCAACCTGTGTAATTCCCGCGCCTCATTTCGGAGTCTTGTCGTGGTATTACGGTCATTTCTTGACCACAGTCTGTATCTCCTATCGTTTTCTTTTCGCAGTTTTGCAATGACAATTGCCTTTGCAAAGCATAGGTTATCTTCGTCCCTCGGCACTGTGATTATCGACTTCTTCTTGAGGGCCGCGAGACGCGATGGAAGGCCGTCGAATTTCGACGCCCGTCCACCGGCGGGATTCACCACATGATGGAATCTTATAGTGAATCCCGGACTGATGAAAAAGTCTTGGTTGCTATTCAACACTTGCTCGATTCGTTCTAGAATCAGTTCTACGTCAAAATCTCTTACCAGGGCCCAAGGGAAAGCGATCGGAACGTTGAGTTGTTCCGAAACTAATACGAGACGCATGTAATCGCGCTCTGAAGTGTTAGACACGAGTAAGGATTTCAGTTCATCGAGCGATGAGCGAATGTAGTCAATCATATCCCGTATGTTAGAAATACCTTTTGTGTTTGCTTTGAAGTCATACCACACTTCCCTCACCCCAAATCTCTTAGACATTCTTTGATCTATGAATTCCCAAGTGGGGGATGAGGGAAGTGAAGCTGAAATGTCCGAAAAAATGTCTTCTTCATTTTCTTCCACTGGAATGTGATTTTCTTTCGATTTTTTCTTTTTTGGGTTTCCCTCTTCATTTTTCTCGGAAGATCTCTTGACCCGTTTTTTACCCCTCTTTTTGACGTTCCCCCCTCTCTGATTCCCAATGCTTCCTGAACGTTTCCTATTTGAATTCTTTTTCGTTTCGGGAGAAGAAAAAATTTCCTCATCGCTCGAAGAAAAGTAATTCACCGGCGGTGGCGGTGCATCGCGAGGATTTCTTTTGTAATTCGTGCCAAGGCCTTGGTGATGAGACGGGCCCGGAATATCTTGGTTGGCAGGGACACTCGGGGAACTCCCGCTCCTACTACTATCTAAACCCACATCTCTCGAATGATTAGTATTGCGTTCACTTACCGAGGATGACTTTTCTCGACCCTTTGGAGTGGCTGGAGAATGGAGATGGCCTTGTAGTTCGGCAACGGCCTTGTCGACGGTTGTCTGTACTTGCGAGCTAGTTAACGAATTATACGCTGAACTCAACAAACTCTTTAACTGTGAAATGAAATTAGAGGTTCTCTGAGAATGAGACTGTGACTCTTGAGAAGACATGGTTCTCAGCTATAAGGGCAACGGCATGACCACAATCCCTCGAGTTGGCTCTCGAAACTGCTTAGTTGGTGGTGATTTCCCTATTTATAGGCAAAACTTCAAAGGAATGAAGGATTACGTTTCATAATGGATAGTACCTTCACATAATAAGGCTAGACGAAGTTGATGATGTTTGAAAGAAACAGTCTCGACGCATCAAAGGTCAAGTCCAGACACGTTGTGTTGTATGTAACGCTCACTGCCGGACAGTAGAAGGCGGTGTCCAAACTCTTTGAAAGCATTTGCACCTTCTTCGACGCATTCCCATTATGGATCTCTCTTAGTTGACGTTGAATCAGACGGTCTAATTGACGGCTATCGTGACAATTTCAGCGTTGTTGGTAGCGTGCACGGTAGATAGCAGCGTTCAGGATCTTTGATATCATTTGCAGCTTTTTGAAATCGTCGACCGGTAGCGTTATGCCTTTTTTGGTTGGAAAATGCTTGCCTCCCAGTGTGAAAAATTCTCGGATATCAACGTAGACATTTTCCTTGAAGACTTTGACCGTAACGTATCTGATTTTCTTCGGCGTTGTGTTAATGGGGAATTTGCATACGTCGTAGCCATCACAATTTGTACCCATTTTGCTCGTGTTCCAGACACCTGCCTCGTCGGTTCCAGACGCTGTCTTGTCTTTGTCAATTTGTCCATTTCCAGACGCGTTGATTGTATTGCCATCTCCCCTAAAATCACGATCGCGACGTTGTTCTTGTTCCATTATCCCGACTGGTTCGGAGTTGGCCATAGTGTCTATTTGAAGTTCACCTCTGTTGGCTTCATTATCCATGCCTGGCAGTGCTGCCGTTGAACGAGTATCGTAGGCATTGCCGTAGTATGAGAACATGTTGACAGCTTTTCACGTAGCAATTCCTTCAGGGTATTCGAATGCTCCGTTCTTTTCGGAGCTGAGTTTTTATATCCCCATTCCGAAACTATTCTTAGTAACTGTACGTCGCTTTCCAAAGTTATGCGATGATGTCATACTTTTTAATATTTCTGTTGTCATTATGTATTTCTCCATTTTGTATACATTACCCTGTGATTGTGCAAGGATCGGTCAGAGAGCATGTCCGAACTCGTTACGGGCTCGAGTCCCATTTTTATGTATTTCTTTATTTTATAAGTTCTTTTGTCTTTGATTGCGCAAGCGGCGGTCAGAGGGCACGTCCGAACTCGTCACGGGCTCGAGTCCCATTTTTATGTATTTCTTTATTTTTAAAGTTCTTTTGTTATCGATCGGGCGAGCGTCGGCATTGCGCAAGCGTCGGTCAGAGGACACGCCCCCATTTTTATGTATTTCTTTGTTTTTTAAAGTTCTTTTGTTTTCGATCGGGCGAGCGTCGGTCAGAGGACAGGTCCGAACTTGTCGGAGTGACGTCATCAAACAAACAAATGTCATGAATACGATTGCAATCGTCATTATGACCATTTCGACCATTGCCTTCGAAAATATCTCTCGATGTGAGAACAAAAGAATATGATGAAACAATGACGCGGATTCTTAAAACAATAGCATATTTTTCATAATTCATTCTTCATATTTCATATCGATCCATAAATATTCATATTTCATAATCATCATTCATCGTTCATATCTATAATTCATATCTCATGAATATTCATCTTTCATTTTTCATATTTCATACATTCTTTTGTTCTTTCCAATTTCTATTGTTATGTAAATATCCATAATTCATATCTATTATCATAATTCATCGATTTATCATAATTCATATCGTAATCCATCTTTTTATCATAAATCATATCATAATCCATATTTTTATCATAAATCATATCATAATCCATCTTTTTATCATAAATCATATCATAATCCATATTTCATAATTCATAATTCTTTTGTCTTTTCATATTTCTTTTGTTCTAGAACAATAGAAATATGAATCATATTTTTATGACGCTATACGTACACCTATACTACTCCCCTCTCTAGTTATTGAAGAATTCGCCTTAAATGGTGTCATTTTGAATAAGATTCTTGTATTAATTCTTCCACTGAATGTCATGGACGCGACTGAGCCCGAGCGAGCGGAGCAAGCGGCGGGGGGGGGGGGGGGGGGTGTCCCCCCTCCTTCGGTGAGAACTTTTTGCATTTTGATGCCTTCAAAATGTGTGTGTGTTAATACAGAGACTCCAACCCCAAGCACCTTCTGATCTGGAGATTCTCCCGCCCGAAACCCCTAGCAAATGGGAGACTCCAAGTTCATGTGTGCGAAGCGCGAAGTTCCTAGGGTTCTAGATGCTCTCTGGTGCTATCTAAGGCTTATTTTTTCAACATACGGTAGCAATAAGTAAGAAATCATTTCCAACGGGAGACACAGAGCCAGGGCGGGAGGAATTAGATCTCAAGCGGGAGAACGGGAGATTTTGCAAAAGTGGGTTTTCGGCGGGAGATCTCCCTTTGAAAACGGGAGAGTTGGAGTCTCTGTTAATACCATGAAACCGGGCATATGGCTACAAAGTGTGTGAAATGTTGTACCGTGAAACCGGGCATATACGCCCCGAAGTGTTTGAAGTATACTACCATACCATGAAACAGAGCAAATGCCCACGAAATGTGTGAGTGTTAATACCATGAAACCGGGCATATATGCCTAATGTGTGAGTGCTATACCATGAAACCGAGCGTATGCCTACCAAATATGTAAAATGTTATACCGTGAATCCGGGCATAGGCCAACAAAATGTGTGACGTGTTATACCATATGAAACCGCTCGGTTTTAAAATATAACGCTTCATAAACCTTGTGGGCATATGCCCGGTTTCATGGTACAAATTTTCACACAATATCCCCGATTTCATAGTCAACTTCCCGGACCATGATTCCCACGGGGCACATAAACACTGTGACGCTTGCAAATTTGCATTTCTACATGATATACCCGGTTTCATGGGCAGAAGATCATTTTGCACACACATTTTCTGTATTTCCATTTAGTTGGTAAATGATTCAAATCTCAAATAATTACAATTTAGACAAAAAAAAAGCCAGTTTGGTTGTCAGTGAATTATATCAAACATATTTTAGCCAATCACGTTGCTCGAAAACTAATTAATTAAAATGTCCCCGTTTGAAGGTGAAAAATCCATATCCCCGATGGAAGGTCCTTACAAGAACGTGTGTGTGTGTGTGTGTGTGTGTCTGCGTCTCAGATAATGAGAAATCTCTTATGAAGTATGAAAGAACATGTAATTCCAAGTGGGAATCAATGTGTATTTGATGAAATAAATGGTGGAGATATCCAAAACGGAGCAATCCTTATGAAAGGTGGGACCCACCATTTATTATATAGGATCGCTTTGTTTTACTTTTTTTATGTCTCAGTCATTCCAAAACCAATTTTCATCAAATAAACTTTGAATTCTTCTTAGAATGGTATGCTCTGTCATGTATGTATTACTTCGTGATTGCCTTTCTTATCTTGCCAAAAAGTTTATAGTCAAATCCTGATCTACACCGATAGGATCTCTTTAACCACATCTAAGAAGACTTTGATGACCTTGACTTTGAACGCCTTGACATGACACTGTCGATAAAGGCAAATCGTACACAGGGTTGTTTCTAAGAAAGATTACAGTGCTAGAAAAGTGAATTTTTGTGGAATTCCCTTTCTATTTTCTTTATATTTATATACTTTCACTGATGTGTAATACTAGAGTTGCTGCTTTCACTCAATCCACATTTCTTTTTGGGTTTGAGTTCCCTTTAACAACTGTAGCCAGAAATGCAGTGTGACTTTAAGTGACACGTGATCAATAATCACCGACTTGGTGGTCAGTTGCTGAGCTCTATTCCTATAACAACCTCACATAAGAGACACTGTTCGGATTGTTTGTTTCTTGTTGGTTGCGCTGTTAACAGATGCGTCTTTTCGGCTCCACGTTTCATTTCTTCAATCGACGTATAGTCTCCATTTTTGTTTTTGCACATCAAAGAAAACATGCAGCATGTGTATGATCTTCGCCTCTGCTTTGCACGATATGCGACTGCGATATAGCTGTCACTGTTTCTCAAACAATATCTTTAATGGCACTGTAATATTTCCTGTTTTTCTTTCTTTTATGGGACTTCTTAACTTAAACTTTCCATGTTTGATTTGAACGATTTCACTCTATGAATTGAAATTAACTTGAATGCGAAGTACTAGGTGTTACAAAAAACATTTCCCACTTTTGACGCTTAATGGCTCAAAAACTATGTATCAAATAAAACTGTCATTGATATGAGTAATAGCTGAATAGTGTACAATTTAGTTGGAGGTGATTTGAATTTGAAAACCTATATCAGTTTCATGAAATCCATGACTAATTTCAAAGTTAGGTTCCAGAGTTTGGTCAAATTTTAACCCTCTGTACAAAACCTGAACTTCACACAAGAACTAATAACATTATGTGAGTGTGTACTAAGACCAGGCGTCCACTAGGGCGCGGACAAGACGCGGACAAGCCCCGGAATGCAAATTTGGTATTCCGCACTCCTTCGGGAACCTGTCCGCACGTTCCTGAACGTGTCCGCTCACTGTCCTAAACATGTCCGGGCGTTTC
This sequence comes from Diadema antillarum, assembly GCF_040938485.1. Lineage (NCBI taxonomy): Eukaryota > Metazoa > Echinodermata > Echinoidea > Diadematoida > Diadematidae > Diadema > Diadema antillarum. Next base: position 570,710 of record NW_027271997.1, read on the forward strand.
CGCACCTTCGGGAGAGAGAAAAATTTCCGCGTCCAAATTTTGATCGAGACCAAAATTTGGACGCGGAAATGAACTTCCTGACACCTTCGGCGACTTGTCCTGACGATGTCCTGAGGATGTCCCGCTTGTCCGGAACCCTTCCGCTCCTTCCGCACACGCTCCGGAAAGAATCCCGCGGTGTGGGGAAGCTTCCCGAATGAAAGCGGAAGACACCAGGAATGTTTTAGGACAGCGCGGAGCCGATGCGGATCTATATATGCAAGTGTCCGGAACCTATGCGGAAATTTTGTGATCCAGACACGAAAATGTCGACACTTTCCGCGAGCGTCATGCCAATGAAACGCAAAATGAGCAAGAAGGGAGGCGAGGCCCCCATGCAAATATCTCCATCACAGGCACACCTTTCGTCTAGTGATGAAGAACAGGTAAATCTAAGGAATTTCCGGTCCCAGAAGGCAAAGAAGAAGGTAGTAGAGACTGTGCCAAAAGCAACCAGAAAGAAGTGAAATCAGCCCCCTAACTTCCTAGTAAGTTTGTTTTGATTTGATCTTTTCAGAAATTATTTTTCATCTGAGTGACTTTCCTGGTTCCTATTACTTACTATAGTACATTTTCCTTTATGTTGTTTTCGTATTTTATTTGCAAACAAACTATGTTGTCCCATGTGACAGCCCAGCTGAAAAATCACAAAAGTAGGTGGAAGTACACTCAGAAAAAAAAGCATAGAATTTTTGGCTAAATGTTAATGTATTATATAAACATGAACGCATGAACAAGTTGTTATTCATACGTAAATGCTTTCTAATGATACAACATATTAGAACAAAAGACAAATTCATCACACTAAAAATCATGAATTCAATTGCAAAGATATACCTGTGGTCTCATTACAATGTAATATCTTTGAAGCCCAAAATAACAATGAAAGCTAAAGATGATGGAGGAAAATGAAGAATTTTCTGTCACTTCAAAATTCAAGTGAAATGAGAGAAATAGCAATAAATCAGTGTTAAATTTCTGTCTTTCTTTTGTTTTGTTTTTTTGCTGAGTGTTAAAAGTACACATTAAGCATCACAAATCATTTCAGAAATATTCTTTACCTGAATGATTTTCGTAGTTGTTATTACCTAATAATTTTTTCTTCTCTTTTTGTTTTGGTTGCAAATAAACTCGATTGTCCAATTTGACAGCCCAGCTGAACCCCCCCCCCAAAAAAAAAAAGTAAATTAAAGTAGGTTAAAAATGTTTCCCAATTTTTACACTTCATTGACAATAGGCTAGTAAGCTCTAAGCATGAAAAAAAAAAATCTCGGACTTGAAAATGTTCAAAAAAGATCAAAATAAGAGAGGGTTAGAGATGCACAAGGGTAAAAATCAGAGAAAGAAAAACAAATTTAATAATTAGGATCATTTTGGCATGCTCTACAGAAGTATCAGACAAAACATGTATATACTTCACGATGGATAAAGCACAGGTCTAAAAAAGGGAATAAAGAATATATATATATATATATATATATATATATATACACATAAGTAACAAAACTGCAACAAAGTTCATGCTGTATTCACCAACGATTTATTTCTTGTGAAGAAATAAACCGTTGGTGAATACAGCATGAACTTTGTTGCAGTTTTGGTACTTATCTTTTTACCTTGCCCAAACGTGGACTACCTTATCAAAATGATTATATATACATATATATATGTATATACATTTACATTTTTATGTATAATGGTTCAAAAAGTTTGCGAATATCATCCATGTGACTGTAGGCAGAGAAAAAATTGTTCTCCCAGATGAGACAAATAAAAAAAAATGAGTCGTCAGCCGACATGCAGACAATCCTATTCTTTGACTTTTGGTGGTCACATTCTATTATCAAATAATATTGACCAATCATATCAATATAATATCAGCCGCTACTGCGGAAGCACAACAAGGAGCATCAATGACGGCTAGCAGTCAGATGAGGAAAAGTCAAAGTCAGCGCCAAATTTATACCTTTCCATTTTCCTGGTATTGTCCGCAGTTTGTCCGCATGCCTAACTTGTGTTGTCCGGAAGGCATCCTGATTGTCCGCGTTCATTCCTGGTGTAATCCTAGATGTTTCCGCGCTGCCCGGATACGATTAGCATATTTCGAGGTATTTCGCGCTCTTCCGGAGTGATTCCTAGGTTTGTCCGCAGTCAGTCCGCGGACAGTCCGCGGAATGTCCCAGGACAAGCCGATTCACAAAGTTATTCCGCGTCTGTCGCGGACAGGGTGCCGAAATAACAAAATTTGCTTCCGCAACCCTTCCGGGGCTTGTCCGCGCCCAAGTGGACGTCCGCCCTATTATGGACCTGGATACCACCGCTGTTCAGAGCTCTGCTCCAAGGCACATGAATGCTTTATTAACTATTCATGATGGATTGCCCGTGGCACTGCTAGTTTGAATTCCTAGCAAAGGGTGAAATGCATGCATATCAAAAAGGTAAACACATGTTTCCATGTGCTTGCATTTACACCACATTTCAGAATGAATAAAGACTAGTTATGATAGTGGAATTCCTCATTAATAAATAATGGAGCATTCAAATCCTGGTCATTGTCCAGGACCATTGTCTGGGTGCCAACTACACACTCCCATACACATCAATTGACTTCTGTGCAAAGTTAAAGTTTTGTACAAAGCGTTGAAAATAGAGCAAAATCTGATACCTAACTGAAAAATATATTAATGTTTAATTTAATGAAACTGAATTATGCTGTCATTTTAAAATTGCCTCCAACAAAATTGTACATTATTCAGCTATTGTTCATTGTCAGTGTTATCTGATAAATAGTTTTTGAACTATTAAGGATCAAAAGTGGGAAACGTTTTTTGTAACACCTAATATATCACATTCTTTTTCAAAGAGTTCATTATGGCAAACCGTTTTGTTCGGTCTGTCGGTGATCGCTGAATACAGCAACGAGACGAGACACACCTCGCTCTTCTTCCGGCATTAGGTTGCTGCTGTGTTGTGGCGCAGTTCTCCTGTATCTAGGTATACACAGTTTTCCAATCACTTCGGTGCAGGGTTGATTCGCTCGTGTGCCGATATGTTGGCACACTCTCTGATAGTTTCCCCCACTTTCCCAGAAATTCGGATAGAAAAGTACTTTGACCCGCATGATCACATTTTGTCTATTTACATTCATTGCCTTCATTTCTGATCACGCTATTTTTTACGTTGCTGATATTCTAGACCAAAAACTGGGTCATGCATGCATGCAGGCTTTAGATCCAGGCTCGGGATGACACAACCACCTGTCCTGCTTTGTCGTTGCTAATGTTGTTGTTGTTGTTGTGGTTGTTGCTATTGTTTTTCCTTGGCAACATTCAAGAAAAAAAGTGTGTGTGTGTGTGTGTGTGTGTGTGTCTGTGTGTTTTGTGTGTTTTCTTTTTCATTTCCTAAGCTTTTGACGGCATTGATAGCGGATGTGTTACAATAAATGAAATCATAAAAGTTCAGAATCTTAACATAAAATTATTCTGTTGGAAATGAATGAATAGCCTAGATAATAACTGAATGTAAATAAAACACTGTAAATAAATTAAATTTAATGACGCCATGCTATATACAGTGACACCACCAACAACCACGGAATCCTATAAGCACTGATAAGCTACGCACAGATAATCGCACTCACCGTTCCTCCAACTTTTCACATTATCAAACTTCTATTACATTAGAAGTTCTCTATGCAGGACTTTACATTTATTGTAATAATATGAATACAATGTACGTAATCTATCTGTATGTAGAAGTATGTGTATGTGAACACATGCACTTGTGCAGTTATCAATACCCCCGGCAAACCACATCATGCACGGCCCTTAAAATGCCACAATATCTGAATCTTTCCATTCAGTTATGATTTATCTACATTGATTTAGTTACATTTATTTTTATTCTCATTATTTAGACTATTCATATGTATGACTAATGAATGTTTAAATTCTGATCTGTTGTGATTTCATTTTATTTACCACAGCAGCGATCAAATGCGGCAAAGACCAAAAGTTTGGCAAATTAAAAAGTGCAAGAAAATCGATGTCACCGGATATTGCTCTTTAAAAGTATTCCGCTCTCTGCTAAAATCGACATCCTCCTTATACGCGCAGGAATATGTTGAGATATTCCCACACTCATTATGATTAACAAATGAAATTAAATCTATATCTATCGTCAATGTTGATCATTGACTGACTCTTGATATTGGTTATCAAACCAGAAGCTGTGTTGTCTATTCAAATAGACATACAGCGGACGTTCATATCAGTTTTATTTTCTTCTTCTTTTTCCTTTAGGACAGATAGTATAGTTTGAGCTAAATCTAATTGCACATCGTTTCAATATTTAAATCAAATTCAACTTCAGACAACACGGACTACAAAACACAAGTGGGGTATTTGAAGGGGTCTTTAGAGGATTCCCAGTAGATTAAAGGTGTAACGCTCGATTACAATATCCAATTCTCATTAGCACTCAGAGAATTGTGCCGGTAAGCCTAGGTCAAAATGATATAGGAAAATATCAGCAAAATGCTTGAAATTAGTTTTGCTCTGAAGCAAGTCTCTCAGCATTTTTCCAAATGTTTTCCTAAAGAGATGGGGAAATTGACAGTTTGCGGTAAAATGACTTGTCCAGTCACGACATGAGTTGCTTAGCTGTGAAGATGCGTGGAGCTGTTACTTATTATAAAGTAGGCCCCATCGAGTAAGTGGACTCTGTGAACGGAAGAGGGTTCTTAAAGGACAAGTCCACCTTCATATACATGTGGATTGAGTGAATGCAGCAATATTAGTAGAACACATCAGTGAAAGTTTGGGGAAAATCGGACAATCCGTTCAAAAGTTATGAATTTTTAAAGTATCTGCGTAGTCACTGCTGGATGAGAAGACTACTATAGTGTATGATGTCATATGCGTACAACCATATAAAGAAAACAAAAAGAGAATATCACAAAACTTTACTTTCTGAATTAAGTGAACATTTCTTCGACTTGTTACTGACATATGTTAAGGGTAATATTATTCCCCCTGCCTTCTGAAAGAGAGAAGTCAAGTGTTCTTTTGTTATGCGAGAAAAGTGAGAATAATATATGTTGAATTTTCTTTATTCTTTCTTTATATCGTTGTACTCATGTGACATCACAAGCTATAGTAGTCTTCTCATCCAGCCTTGAGTGAGCAGAACTTCAAAAATTCATAACTTTTGAACGGATTGTCCGATTTTCCTCAAACTCTCAATGATGTGCTCTACTAATATTGCTGCATTCACTCAATCCACATGTCTATGAAGGTGAACTTGTCCTTTAACGGCAATACGTAATAAGTTCATGTGCACATTTGGACAAATGGCCTTTTGTTCTTTCTCAGTTGGTTGGATAGACACTTTTACTCGTTGTCAAAGAGGCATATTATACACTTGATAACCTAACTTGACTTAACTTTATGAAAATCATGTTCAAACAAAACCAACGCAGGTGACATATGAGAATGGCCCATCACATTTACACATAACGCAGAGGGAAGCGTCCATTTCATTTTTTTTTTTAATTGTATCGAATGCATTAAAAAAAAACTTTTCCCATTAAAGGGACTGTACAGTACTGGTTAAGGTGGGGATTCATGTTTTGAACATTCCTAAGTGAGATAATGAGAAACCTCGTATGAAATATGAAAGAGCATGTAATTTTAAGAAGGATTCAACGTTTATTTGATGAAAATTGGTTTTCAAATGGCTGAGATATCCAAAAAAGTGATGATAATAATAAAAGGCGACAGGCCACGCCTTTTATTAGGATCTCTTTGTTTCACCTTGTTTTTGGATATCTCAGCTATTTCAAAACCGATTTTCATCAAATAAACTTTTGATACCCCGTAGAATTGCATGCTCTTTGACATCTCATATAGAGTGGTTTCTGAATATCTCGCAAAACGTTAAAAGCTAAATCCTCACCTCAACCAGAACTGTACACACCCTTTAATATAGCCAATCATGTTTTAATGAACAGTTTGTTGCTGTCAGGTGGACGTGTTGGCAAGCACTATCTATAAGGACTCAACATCATGAATTATCATTACATCACATAATGTAATATAATTTTTGTCCAGGTGAATCTAAAAACCACATGCCTCTCATCACAAATGACATTTTCTGCTCTTTCTCAAAGTGGGGCTACGAACTAGCTTATTCAGATGAACAGTGCAGGAGCTTAGAGTACAAATCTTATCCATATTCACTTTGACTCAAACAAAAGGAGCAAAATCAATCTAACGGAATGGTGGAAGTTTCAAAAGTGTATACTACGTAGTATTCCACCAAACAGTGTATCATGTCACAGATTTATTTGATGCAAACCCAGTGCTTCGTTGATGCAATTACTGTCTAGTTTCCCATTTAAATACCAGCACTACCCACAGTATCACCAAAAATACACATTGCATTCAAAGTATTAATGTGAAGTAATAATTGTGCTAAACTGACTTCAAATGGAAAGAGTTCAGTTATCACATCATTCCCCGAAAATTTACATGAAATTTTGAACCCAATGCAATAAGTGAGTATCAAAATTATGTCATCGCCCTCACTTATTTTTTCATTTATTTACTGATCTATCTATATCTTTTGTTTTTTCATATCATTGCAACTCGTGATAAAAAGGGTTGCTGTGATAATATTGTTTGACGGGTCTTGACCTCAGACTACAGACAGTCTTTCGATTCGACATACCATCACGTCTTGATTATCATTATCAGATTATTATCATTATCATCATCATTATTCATCTCGTGACCCCGGAAGTCTTAGAGGAGACATGAGAAGCTGTGGAGATCAGCCGTCGCCAACCGGCTCTGTCCTCTGCGCTGTGCATCAGTGTGGGCCTGTCAAGTCAGATCAGAGTATAGATCAAATTACGGCTGTAAAAAGAACGATAAAAAAGATGGACATTCACGAATCTGAAACTTTAAAGGGGAAATCCATTCCAAATATAAGTTAGTCTAATAAGAAAGAGTAAAATATCACGAGTTAAACGGTAATACTTTGATCGAAATCGGGTGAAAAATTAGGAATTTATGACATTTTGAAGTTTCGCTAATTTTTCAGAAAACATTTCTTGAACAGTAAATTTGAATATGCAAATGGAAAAGTGAGCATGTTATCCCCTCACAACTTGCAACATATACAAGTGGTTTGTACATAAAATTTTTAATATTTCCAGTTTTTCATTCAAACGCAATTATGCCTGAAGCTCAAATCCTGATCTTATCTAACTGATCACTATTCTGAAGTTATTCAACCTGAAATAACATCACGTTTCAGACTTCAATGACAGAAACATTGCATTTTCGTCATCTTTTTTGTACAAGATCAATGGAAAATTGTGAGGTTATGACATGGTCAGCTCACTCATTTGCACGTTCATATCCATCGTACAAGAACTGTTTCGAAGAAATTAGCAAAACTTCAAAATTTCACAACTTCCTTATATTTCATCCGATTTCAGTCTAATTTTTACTGTTGAATTGATGAGATTTTACTCTTTTTTAACAGATTAACTTATTTTTGGACTGGATTTCCCCTTTAAGACAAGACGGAGAAGCGATGGTCTATTGGGCATGCATTTCTATTTGCGACATGCGCCATCTTCCTTGCATTGCAAATTGCATGAGCGTGACATGAGTTTGGCGCCGCCAACGATGACGTCTAATGTAACAATGGCTCGACGCGTTCCTGATTGAGTTACCCTCGCATTGCACTGTGGACGGAGCATGTCTCCGTCCCCGTGATAGCGATGAACTCACTCATTTTGTGCGTTTCCACGAAGAATACGAAGAAGAAGAGTACGGTCGCTTCGAGTTGCCAAAAATGTCGTTTCAACAGTCAGCAGCATGTGCCATTCCACTCACCGGAAAACTTCTCATCGCGAATGATTCCAGACGACGTCGCATCAATAATCAAAACAATCGCCGAGAATCATTCGATTTACTATAATAAGACAAGGTTGGGCTAGACATATCTATGTCCACTCAAGCAAATACAAACCCACACTCACATGTACACATTTATGTATGTATTTCGGCCTACATGTATGCATATAATTTGCATGTATGTATGTATGTGTGTATATAAGTATGTATGTAGGTCTATGCATATCTATATAGGTATGCTTGTACAAAATATCTTATGTTTTTATGATAATCTATGTACGTATCTATGTGTGAATGATACGTCACTTTGGAAATGCGCGTATTCGTTGGTATGATAATCATTAAAATGATTCAGTTGAAGCTGTATATGCATAACATTGTATTCAATTTGATTCTGAGTGTTTTTTTTTTTTGATTAAAAAACAAATGACGACGAGAAGCAAGGGATATCATCATCGAAATGATAGCAATTTTCAGCCTTACTTTTACAAGAGTAGAAACAGCAATCTAAAGATAGGTATGGAAAACAAAAACAAACAATTCTGAGAATGAACAGAAACATGAAGAAGGGGAAAGAAAGGGGGAAAAATGTTTACAGACTGGAGGGGGAAATGAATATGGTCATAATCAAGAGGGAAGAAAAGAAGATAAGTGGAAATAGGAAGAGATAAAAACGAGATACTGACAACATACCAAAAGCCATAATCGTTTCACACGTTTAACAAGGCGGGCATTTTGCCAGTGTCTGTGAGAGCCGAGGGTCATTTCATGTCGCAAAGGTTTACATTTATCATACAATCTCCTAGCAACGGAACAGTCATCATTAGCGGTAATGTTCTTCTTCACGGAGGGTCGTCTTTGCCATACACGAAATTTGATTGTGTTTTGTTCACTTCCCCGATCCTTTTCATGTCTTTTAGAGTTTAGTCAACTCGCATTACAGCCGTAAGGTACGGAAAACGTATATGATACGCTGCCAAAATCATGATGTAGAGGAGGAGGCGAGTGTTGTCTTGCCGTCTGTCAAAACCTTCGGACCTCACAACATTGTGAAGCATCGACGCCAGAAGAATCATAACATATCTCAGCAAGAAGTATACTGCGCCAAGTAATTGAATGATTCCACCGGGGAATCTCCCATTTGGCGCGGGGGGAGGGGGATTTTCCCATCTTGCAATCTGCCTTTCCTCTCTACTTTGTTTCCATTCTCTGTCATAAATGTTGTGAAACTTTTCTTTACGAGTTCCTTTCGCTTTCTCAATTAGTCTCGTAAGGTGTTTTTTCACAAAGAGATGAGAAGGGCTAAACAAACCAAAGAAGGAGTGACAATGGGGGGGGGGGGGGGGGGGGGAGGGGTGATACATCGACGGTCATTACTAAAATAATTTAAAAGAGTGTGTTTGTCAGGATGCCCTATTCATGAGATGATTACAGCGATGCATTAACATTCTTATTATCTCATATAGCTGGCCGAACCGGTTCCCGTTCGGCTACAATCGGTTTGACTTTAAAGGGGATGGCTAGTAACTGATCAGTGGGAATCAGTGGGAATGCCGGGGGATGATTGTTCCAATCATTTAAGAGTACATGTAATTATTTGCTTCAGAATGGTCTCATATTCAAGTAATGTGCAGTTCAATGTTACCAGGTTAGCATGCCTCTGGCGATCATTAACGGCCCGCTAACGATCGCCCCGTCATTGTACAGGCATGTTAACCTGGAAAATTGAACTATACACATTACTTGAATATGAGACCATTCTGAAGCAAATAATTTTCACACAACAATAGATATATAATGTACTCTTAAATGAATCCCACAAGGATTGGACCAATCATCCCCCAGCATTCCCACTGATTCCCACTGATCAGTCCATCCCCTTTAAGACAAAAAATTACATCATTGTATTAAATGTACATAAAACAGAGACCCGACTCCAGAGGCTGGTTTTTAAACCCACTCATGCATTAAAACTGAACATGCTGCAAGAACATTCGGTAGAGAGGTGAGTAATGGATTGAAAGTTTGACACAGACGAATCGGATACTCTCGTAAATGAGAAATCATGTAGAGTGCATGAGGCATAGGATAGGCCTAAGGGGCAGACATTATTTTCCTAGATGACGATATGATCACGAGCACTCTGATCGAGTGAATTCTTCATAAAGACCCCTTAAAACTGATTATAAAATACTGGTCAAAACATTACTAGAGAATCAGTGGTGACTGTGACAAAGTTCATGCTTGTAGCTGTTTGTGAAAGGCAATCGTCAACTGGAACGGAGGAGTAACATGTCCTACAATCCAACTTTCATGGCATTCGAAAACAATGAATATGGCGGGCGGTGATTTTGTTGGTGATGTTGACCATGTTGATGGTGGCCATGATAATGTATAGCATAGCGGTGGCGGTGATAGTGGTGATATGGCGATGACACTGGTACATTGTAGCAGCAGCAATGGTAATGGTGATAGTAATGGAGATGATAATGGTGATGTGACGATGATAGAGACAGTTTAATAAGTGATAGTGATAGTGATGCATGGTGATTGTGATGGTAAAAGTGGTGGTAGTGGAGATGGCGATGGTGATGTCGATGGTGATGGTGATGGATAATGGTGATGGTGATGGTGATGGTGATGGTGATGGTGATGGTGATGGTGATGGTGATGGTGATGAAGATGGTGCTGACAATAGTTATGGCAAGGGTGATGGTGATGATGATGGTGATGGTGATGGTGATGGCGATAGTGATGACGATGGTGATGGTGATGGTGATGGTGATGGTGATGGTGATGGTGATGGTGATGGTGATGGTGATGGTGATGGTGAGGGTGATGGGGATGGTGATGGTGATAGTAGTTGTGGTGCTACTGCTGCGTCTTAGTAGTGACGTTTGTAATCGTGACGATAATGTAGGTGATGAAGATGGTAATAATGACACAAATACCATCATGGTAACGATGGTGATAGTTGCGATGGTATTACAGATGGCGATTGAAGATAATGATGATGATGACGATGATGACATTGATAGAGGTCCCGTTGTTGGTGATTACAGTGTTGGTAATGATTACGACCGGTGATGATGGCAGAGACCGTGTTGGCGAAGACAATAATAATTATTTTCTTCGCATTATGTTAATAACTGCGATGGTAATGATGATTGTGTTGGTAGAGTAGTGATGCTGGTTGTGATGATGGTGGTAACTCTGAACTCTGCCCTCCTCCTTAGCATGGCTATGGCGTATGGAGAAAGGCATGTTTACATTTGGTGTTACAGACATAGAAATGACAGCTTGAGTTAAGTAAAAAGATAAGAGCTGGATATCCTGAAGTTGTGAGTTCATTAAGATGCCAGACTATCCCACTTCGGCGGTATGGTCACGGGCTCGCTAAAGCGGGGTTCCCACTATCGTACGATCTATTACGAACACCATGATTGGACATTCGTAAGCCGTGGTCACAACTCGCCGTACTTGCAAGTGCGTGCTGTCTACTTGCAAAAACGTGGGCAAAATTTGGGGATCCGTACGTAGTAAGTACCGCCTCAGTACGGATTTTGGAGCACGCAGACACGCCGTAGCACGTTTGGGACACGAGGAACTTTCGCTGCGTTCGGGCTACGGATTCACCCTAAGTGCGGGCAACGTACGTGCCCTCTACAGCGAACGTGCGTACAACGCACTGACTCCGTGCGTCTTTTAAAATTTTCCCACCGTCACTTGCTCGACGGACGGTGCACGTAGCACGTACGTGTTGAGCACGTAATAAGTGCGCAGCCCGTGCTTATTCGACACTTCCCTGAGTTCAACTGTTCAATAGACCACGCAAACCGTACCGAACTTGCCGAATAAGCACCTGCTCCGCACTTAAAAACGCAAGTTGTGCGCAGTGATTTCTGCAATGTACACGAGCCGAGCCGACGCAAGAGTATCATCATTTCGTCTCCAAGATGTCCTGATGTTGGCAATTATATATTCATACTGTTCTATTTCACCTACCGGGCAGAAATGCCCTGTAAGGACTATGGGATCGAAAAAAATCGCATACACACACACACACACACACACACACAAGATTGTTATATCACTAGAAAGGGCACATAAGACACCGTCAAAAACTGCTTGAAGAAGCAAAGCATATAGAAATCTTGAGCTCTAAGTGGTCAGTACATGAAGTGACCAGGTTTTTGGAGTTTTGAAAAATTGTTACATTTAAGAGCTGCACAAGCGTGGTTAAAAGGCATTGACCATCATTGTGTAAGCAGAACAGTGATAAAGTCAGTACCATTCTCTGAAATTGAGAATGTGTATATTTTGAAATTAAGCAAGGAAGAAATTTCTGTGACAGTATTACCTTATATAGAGCCTTAATTGCAAACGTGACACCTTCAGACTCAGATAAAACTGCAAAACCACAGGCCTGCATTCATTGTTCTAGTAATTTATGCTGATAAATCTATGCTGATAAATCTTGCTCAAAAATGCCTCCATGGCTAAAATGCCACCACCTCTGAAACTGGGTATAAAGATGGTAGACTTCATAACAGCAAATCATATGCATCTCATCTCCAGTGCCAATGTGTTAGGATGTTTCAACCAAAATAATGTTATACAATGTCATTGCATACCTGATATTGACAGTAGCCTATTAGCCTACATCAGGTAATACAATGCCATTTTATGCGTGATGACATTGTAACCTATGTGACCTATACCTGATAATTATAGCCTATTAACCCTTTCTCTGTCAGTGAGTCAAATATGCACACATTTCACAAATTTCATTTAGTTCTTTTATTTCAATCTCATTTTCTTTCAACAAAATATAAAAACCTATAGACATGAAATGAATATGACACACAGAAGGTTAAACTACCATTTACACGTATGGAGAAGACATATGATTATACATCTGAAGAACCTCGGAAGATGGTCCTATAATTAGGCCTACCCATAGCATCTGACGGGAAAAAAAATCATCGCACTTGCACGCACTTACAATATGCGACAGAGTAGGGATACCGTACATGAGCAGCACGTGTAATTACAGCCTCCGCAAGAGAACGTGGCAATCGCACGCAGATTGTAAGTTGTAAGCACGTACAACTCACTTGCCACGTGCACAACGTACGATGCACGTAACCTCTCATGGACAGGCGTGGCGTGCGGGCCACGTACTTACGCCCCGCGCAACCGTGCGAGTGTCGTGCGTTGACGTACTTCCTCCCTGCGCTAGTCACTTCCTCCCCACGTTTTTAGAAAAAAACGTGAATGCCGTGGCCTCCGCCAAGAACGTACGGACGAAAAGCACGCACGGCGAGTTGTGACCAGGGCTTAACTGATCGTGGAAGTTTCGTTGAACTCTTCTGAAATTTCACGTTTGGATACGAGGTTATGCGAGTCAATACGTGTTGCTTCGCTTGGATAGGGTCACGATTGGTCTATTTCAAGCAATACGATCTGTCACGATCTGGACTCACGTTCAAATACGATCCGATACGATTGTCCCGATTTAGTCCATGATTGGTTGGGATCTACCACTATCATTACGATCGGGATCCCCGATTTGGCGCGTGCAGCTATGCTCTGATACGTTCCAATACGAATACCGCGAACCAATGTGGGCTGTTGAGATAAGATACGATATCTTTCACGAAAGGGATCAAAAGCAACCCCCATTTAAGGTGCGATTGGACCCGAATGGGAATATTATAGTCCGGCTGACGATGGATTTCATTGTTTCCTCAACTTCTGCGGAGTGATTAGGCCTACTATCCACAACTATTGATGATGGCAAGGGATGACAGGTTGAGGATGATGAGAACGTGACCTTTGCACTATTGCGAATGACGATTACGTTATCATTAGATAGAAATCATCACCTAGGCCAACCACAACCTCAGATAGTCCCTCCTCTAAGTTAACCTAAAGAAATTAATAGATCATTGAATCGACGTGCTCACCCTTCCGCCCCCCAAGAACCAAACCAAAACAAAACAAAGCAAAACAAAACAAAAACCGAATACACAAGATGAGATCATTGCTCCATCTTCTCCAGAAAAAAAAAATCAAGATAAATGTTTTCACCTTCCTTTGAAATACATGAAGAAAATATGATGAAATTGAAGCTAAAAAGAGGATGGGATCTTTTTGAATGCTTACTCAATATTATGTTATATACGCTCATTGACCGAACTGATAGCATAGCTTGTGTGTTTGATTTCATATTCGCATAGTATGTATCATATGCATTTTTATTTCAAAATGTCGTTATCTCATGGGGTATTGAAAGTTTGGTTGGTTTGGCTTGATTTATTGTTTTATTTAACAGTGTTTAACAAAACCGACATACATACACAAAAGAAAGGTAACTCCCCTAAAATAATGTCACTTTTTAACCAAAAAAAAGTCTTAAGCAAAATTATTTCGCAGGGATATTGCTACACTTATTGACTAACTTCTATGTGAAAAATAATGACAGTGATCTTCCTAGTTATGCACGAGTGACCGTACATCCACGACAATGGTCACTTTTCAAAAGTCACAAAAGTTACTTTGTGGGGTATGTGAAACATTCTGCTTCTGGTGGATGTTTCAGTGGTGTTGTTATTTTATATTTTATTGTGCCACCCCTCCCTTATTCAACCTCGCAGAATACAAAATAATACGATTTGTGAGTAAAATAAGGGCAAATGTGCAAAAAAAAAAAAGCAGAAGGAAAGTGAAAAAGTCGATCCCGATCAATACGATTAAGAAGCACGATTAGATAAGATTTGTTGCGTTTTGATACGATCCAAGACAATCTGATGCGATGATCACGATCAAAAATTAATTGTGTTAATCGTAGAAAATTTTTGGACGGTTCAAAAATTTTCTACGATTAACGCGATTGCCACGATTGACCTCAAGATCTGATACAATCTAATACGATCTGATAAGATCACCACAATTGCTGCACGATTAAGACCACGATTTCAATCGTGATAGTGGGAACCCCGCTTATACCCCGTTCCCACTGCCGATCAGATCAACTCGATCAAGCGGGATCAATCCCGATCACCAATTTTTACCAGAGCAATCCCGACCAAATGATCGATCGTCCTTCAACACGATCCCTTCCCGACCGCTATTCGATCTTTTACGATCCACACCCGACCATTCTCGACATCTCCAGAATCTCTCCTCGACAGCCACACATATCTCTACTCGAACATCCCGATCTACACACAATCAATACACGATCACTTCACGGTCAATACTCGATTTCTACTAGACTTCTTAGACCAGGTCGACATGACTCGATCTGTGTAAGATCTTGCAGCGAATGGGTCGGCAGGTTCGTACACTGATCGAGTGATAGAAGAATTGGTTACAGTTATTCGTTTGGTTATATAAGACAACTCAGTATTTATGCTTGTATACGGCATGGCCCAAAAGAGTGCTATAAAACTGACTCTTAATTGCAAAAGCAAGAATGAACGAAAGAAATTATTAGGTGATACGCTATCAGCGTATCACCTATTGTGATTGTCAAAATCTCTCTTTATTAGGTGATACGCTATCAGCGTATCACCTATTGTGATTGTCAAAATCTCTCTTTATTTCTTTTTATTCTTCTTTCTTTCTGGACAATTTTGTGTCATCAATATCTCAAGAATGACATTACGGAATAACATGACATTTTCAGGGAACATGTCTCATGACAATATCTAGCCACAATAAGGTTTTCATGACAGTAACATATCTATGACGTCGTCTAGGCGCCATTTTGTGATTTTTGGACCATGTTACATGATCGATCATAACTTCATAACTAAAGGTCATTTCTGTATCATTTTTTGTGGACATAAAGTTCAGGTCACGTTCTATCTTACTTCTTTTGATGCTAATTACCTAGGACATCATTAAGTGCGCGTAAGCGCGCGTCAAAATTTTAAAAGGCTCAAAACAACTTTCCAATGGGAAATCTCGAAGTTTCAGACAATTTTATGCGTTTCAAACAATTTTGCGCGTGCGCGTCCGTCCGCGCATTTTCGCGCGCACAGCGCGTCAGCAACATGAAAATACACTTTTTTTGACAGATTTGGATTCCTGATACTTTGAGCAACAATATCCATTGATTTCTAATCGATTCCTACAAATAACAAAGCAATGCACTTGCGTCAAAGTTCAAATTTCGCGTGCGCGTCTATGTGCAAATATAGTGAAAAAACATGTCTTTGTTTATTTCGCCATAGCTCTTTAAAACGTCAGGTGACCCTATGTTTTTATTGCATATTACAAAAGCATATAAATTGGACATGACGTTTCAAGTAAGAAATTTGCAGACATCATTAAATCTCATGATCTTCTTCAACATGTTTGTGAGTCCACACACATCAGCGGACATATTTTAGACTATGTCTTATCCAGAAGAGATGAAGATGCTATCAGGTCAGTAGAGGTCTCTTCTTTTCTCAGTGATCATGCAGCCGTGCACTGTGATCTTCATATGTCCAAACCTGCAGTTGGGCGTAAGGAGATAGTATATCGCAAATTGAAGACAATAAACCATGAGGCCCTTGCTGAAGACTTGGAGTCATCTGACCTCATTCGTAAACCTGAGACTGACATCGACAAGCTGGCTGATCAGTATGACCGAACACTATCAACTATTCTGGATAAACACGCACCCATTAAACGATGTGTTGTTGCCACACGTCCACCAAACCCATGGTATTCAGAAGAGATCACAGAAGCAAAGAAGCTGAGGAGGAGACTAGAAAGGAAATGGAGAAAGACAAGACTTGAGGTAGATAGACAGTGTTTCAGAGATCAACGTCTGATTGTCTTGGACATGATAAAGAAGGCAAAAGCATCATTCTATGAGAAGCAGATCTCTGACTGTGTCAGTCAGAGAGATGTCTATAAAGTAATAGACAAGATGCTTCATTATCGCAATAAATCTGTCCTTCCAACACATCGTAGTGACCAAGAGCTGGCAGAGAAGTTTATCAGGTATTTTTCAACAAAGATACAAGACATTCGAGCAACACTTGATGCTGAAGTGCTGACTGGGGGAAATCTTACTACAACTCATTCTACTGAGAAAGACCACACGCTCAACAGCTTTGACTTGGCATCAGAGGAAGAAGTGAGAAAGATTATTGCTGGTTCCCCGCCTTCTTCTAGCTCACAAGATCCAGTTCCTACATGGATTTTGAAAAGACACTTACATCTTCTTCTCCCAAGCATTACACTGATGGTGAATAGATCGCTTGAAACAGGCATCTTCCCCAGCTCATTCAAACAAGCTGTCGTTCGACCTCTGCTAAAGAAGCCCAGTTTAGACCCCGACGCCCTCAATAGCTACAGACCAGTGTGCAATCTCAAGTTTATTTCAAAAGTTTTGGAAAGAGTCGTAGCCCAGCGTCTTCAAGAATATTTGGAACTGAATGATTTAAGTGAACCACTTCAATCTGCTTATAAAAGGCATCATAGCACCGAGTCTGCCCTGATTAAAGTCCATAATGATATCCATCAAGCACTTGACAAGAAGCAAGCTGTTTTCTTGGTGCTCCTTGATCTGTCAGCAGCTTTCGACACCATTGACAAGGATATTCTTATCACAAGGTTTCGTTCAATAGGTGTGAAAGGATCTGCCCTTGCATGGATATCTTCCTATTTGTGTAACCGTTCGCAGGCAGTCAGGATCAATGAGTGCATGTCATCCTTCGCTGAACTTCTGTATGGTGTCCCCCAAGGGTCTGTTCTGGGCCCGTCATTCTTCAGCATTTATGCAAGTCCTCTCGCAGAGATCGCAAGGACCCATGGCATCCATATACATCTTTACGCTGATGACACCCAGCTGTACAGCTCATTCGATCCATCTGATCCTTTAAGTGAGGCCTCTACCAGACATAGACTTGAAGCATGTATTGATCATATGAGGGCTTGGATGATACGGAACAAACTCAAAATGAATGATGACAAAAGTGAATTTATGATAATTGCATCAAAACATCTGGCAGCAAAGGTCCGCAGTCAGTCATTACGAATTGGATGTGTCAATGTACAATCTGTGTCAAATTGTAGGAATCTTGGAGTTTATTTTGACCCTGAAATGTCAATGGCGACACACATTACAAACACATGTCGATCTGTATATTTGCAACTACGCAATATTCACAGTATCAGAAAATCCTTATCAAACAAAGTTGCAGCCTCTGTTATTCATTCGTATGTTTTGTCTCGTATTGATTATGGAAATGCATTATTGTTCAAGGCTTCATCTTACCAACTGGCCAAACTACAGCGTGCTCAGAACTCTGCTGCTCGGGTCCTCAGTGGAACATCTCGCTTCTCCAGCATTACCCCAGTTCTAAAAAATCTTCACTGGCTACCAGTATCCAAGAGGATAGAGTTTAAAATTCTTCTTCATACATGGAAAGCAGTACATTCTTCAGCTCCAAAATATTTGCAAAACCTTGTTTCAGAATACGTCCCTGGCAGAAATCTCCGTTCATGTAATAGTAAACAATTAACAGTTAAAAGAACAATCTCGACTCTCGGAGAAAAAGCCTTTGTTTCTGCAGCCCCATCTCTCTGGAACGCTCTTCCACTAAGGATCCGATCAGCAGAGACCATTGAAACATTTAAAAAGCTTTTGAAATCACATATGTTCGTATCTTGTTTCGATTGAATTTTCAACGAATTGTTCATTGGTGTGTATATCTCTACCTATCTCTTTCTTCTTTTTCAACCTTCTTATGTACAATTATGACTACGATGTATGCTATTCTTTTCATAATTACGTCCCTCTGCGCCTCAGAATAGGATACTAGATCGAAGGCGCATTACAAATGCTGTACTTATTATTATTATTATTATTAAGTATCATTATTTCCATAATTACATTATGACGTCATCATATCGTCATCTGAAATCAAAAAAGTGGAATTAATTTTTTTGAGGTACTGTTTCTGACATTCATTTGCTCGTATCTCTGTTGTTTAAGCTCAATATTATCCCAAATTCAGATATGTTGTACTTTGAACATTTGCCTTTCAAGTCCATGTCATGGTTTTGAAATTTGATGACGTCATCATGCTTTAAATTGTGTTTAAAGGTAAAGACGCAAAATCGGACAAGTTTACGTGTTATGTCTATGGGAGGTGATTTTTTTAGAAACCATGCATTGACTTGACAACGTTTAAGCACCTTTATCTCAGCTGATTTTGCTTCATTTCCTCTGAAACTTATTTATGTTGTAGCTGTGACAATAAGCTGCAGTAATCATGCATTTTATTCTTTGAAATCTCCTCATGAGGTTGACAATTTTGCAATTTAAAACTGAAAATGAGAATGGAATGCGGACCAAACGATTCCTGATTCATCTTTCACGTACATAAGCTTACGTTCCTCTAATTTTCTCGTCGAGACGTATGGCCGAGTGGTTAGAGGCGTCGTCTTAGAAACGTGAGGTTGCACACGTACGGGTTCGATCCTCACAAGAGCACGAAAGAAAATTATTTTTTTTTTAAACTTTTTTTCTTCAATGGAGTACTACACCTTCGTCCATGTAGAAATCACGTTTGCAAGTAAACACACCTATACGCACACACTCACACAGTATACCTTTGTTTTGCGTTGGAGACTGCATTACTTCAACTGCTGTAAAATTATAGTTTTGCAGGTTGGGCTTTTCAAACTGATATAGTATACTGTAACAAAATGAAATTTGTTCATATCAATTCAGTAACACAATGTAGTCGTGGTTACTTTGTGCTGATTTATACATGTAACAAGCTATACATTGTAAAAAAGGTATTCAGTCTTCTGTATTGATGATTATTTGTCAATTAGTGGTTTTTGTGGAGTTTCAGATAGTGATAAAAAGTATGGATGATAAGTGCAGCGATAATTCCTATAGTTAGTTCAAAGCTGTATTACAGATGTTTGATACATACATTTAGCATTGTGTGTGTGTATATACGTGTGTATACAGGTTGGCCATATGACACATTCTAGACAATTACTCTTAATTGATTAGCAAACGTGATCAGCTATGGAACTGAATATGGTACTAATGTATGATGTTAATGATTCTAATTAAACTGTGACGAGTTTAAAGGGATAGCGTAACTGTGTGTAAAAATAAGGCAATTATAAGGATATTTTAGGGCAATTTGATAACCATGCCTATAATAATTTCATACAGGTACTAATGCCTGCCTCATATTCATGTGGTAGATCGTCATGTCAATAGCAAACTGACAACGTACGATGAATGTGTTATATACTGAACAACTGTCTATCAAGTCCATAACGTTCCCCATATTTTCCCGTCGAGACGTGTCGCCGAGTGGTTAAAGGCGACGTCTCAGAGACTTGAGGTTGCGGGTTCGAACCCCACAAGATCACGAAACAAAATACTTAGCTACTTTACTGTTTTTTTTCTTCAATTTTGTATTACATATTCGTCCATGTAGAAATCACATTCGTATATAAACGCACCTATACACACACACAGACACACACACACGCCATATCCCTCTTTTTTGTGTGTTGGAGACCACATTGCTTCGACTGCAGCAAAATTTTGCAGGTTGACTTTGTCAAACCGATCATAGTATGTAATGACGACGACTGAGGTGTTGTACTTTGAACAATTTTCTTTCAAGACCATGTCATTGTTTTGTAATTTGATGACGTCATTACACTGAAAATTGTGATTAAAGGCAAGGTATCAAAACCAGCCGATTATAGGTTTTATGTCTGCGGGACGTATTTTTCCCAAGTTGCCAGAAATGGCATAGCGACCTCAGTCGTTACAAGGCCGCTTTTCCGTCTAGCAATGCAATAGATGTTCACACGGCCACGTTAGTTGAGTGGGCATTGACTTTCCCCCCGTTATATCAATACATTGTTGTTGTTTTTTTGTCTTACCATTTCCGTGGATGACCCGTGGCCGAGTGGTTACAGAAACGGTTTCGCATGCACGCTCAATATAACTTCAAGGTGCCTATATCACATTCTTTTCTTTGTCGATCACAGATGACTGTCATCTGATGACCACAAGCGTATCACCTAACTCGTCCTCAATGTGACGAGTTTTCATGTCTCGTTATTCTTCTTTCTTTCTGGACAATTTTGTGTCATCAATATCTCAAGAATGACATTACGGAATAACATGACATTTTCAGGGAACATGTCTCATGACAAAATCTAGCCACAATAAGGTTTTCATGACAGTAACATATCTATGACGTCATCTAGGCGCCATTTTGTGATTTTCGGACCATGTTACATGATCGATCATAACTTCATATCTAAAGGTCATGTCTGTATCATTTTCGGCGGACATTAAGTTCAGGTCACGCTCTATCATACATTTTAATGCTAATTACCTAAGACATTATTACGCGCGCGTACGCGCGCGTCAAACTTTTAAAAGGCTCAAAACAACTTACCAATGGGAAATCTCGAAGTTTCAGACAATTTTAAGCGTTTCGCGCGTTCGCGTCCGTCCGCACATTTTCGCGCGTAGTGCGCGTAAGCAAACTGAAAATGCACATTTTTTGACAGATTTGGATTCCTGATACATTAAGTAACAATATCCATTGATTTCCGATCAATTTTGACCTATAACAAAGGAATGCGCTGGCGTCAAAGTTGAAATTTCGTGTTCGCGTCTATGTGGAAATATAGCGAAAAACATGTCTTTGTTTATTTCGCCATAGCTCTTTAAAACGTCAGGTGACCCTATGTTTTTATTGCATATTACAAAAGCATATGAATTGAAAATAACGTTTCAAGTATCAATATTTCCCTAAATACATTATGACGTCATCATATCATCATCTGAAATCAAAAAAGTGGAATTAATTTTTTTGAGGTACTGTTTCTGACATTCATTTGCTCATATCTCTGTTGTTTAAGCTCAATATTATCCCAAATTCAGATATGTTGTACTTTGAACATTTGCCTTTTAAGTCCAAGTCATGGTTTTGAAATTTGATGACGTCATCATACCTTAAATTGTGATTAAAGGTAAAGATGCAAAATCGGACAAGTTTACGTGTTATGTCTATGGGAGGTGATTTTTTTTAAAACCATGCATTGACTTGACAACGTTTAAGCACCTTTATCTCAGCTGATTTTGCTTCATTTCCTCTGAAACTTAAGTATGTTGTAGCTGAGACAATAAGCTTCAGTAATCATGCATTTTATTTTTTGAAATCTCATCATCAGGTTGACAATTTTGCAGTTTAAAACTGAAAATGAGAATGGAATGTGGACAAAACGATTCCCGATTCAGCTTTCACATACATAAGTTTACGTTCCTCATATTTTCTCGCCGAGACGTATGGCCGAGTGGTTAAAGGCGACGTCTCAGAGACGTGAGGTTGCGGGTTCGAACCCCACGAGATCACGAAACAAAATACTTAGCTATTTTACTTTTTTTCTTCAATTTTGTATTACATATTCGTCCATGTAGAAATCACGTTCGTATATAAACGCACCTATACACACACACAGACACACACACACACGCCATATCCCTCTTTTTTGTGTGTTGGAGACCACATTGCTTCGACTGCAGCAACATTTTGCAGGTTGACTTTGTCAAACCGATCATAGTATGTAATGACGACGACTGAGGTGTTGTACTTTGAACATTTGTCTTTCAAGACCATGTCATTGTTTTGTACTTTGATGACGTCATCACACTGAAAATTGTGATTAAAGGCAAGGTATCAAAACCAGCCGATTATAGGCTTTATGTCTACGGCGCGTATTTTTCCCAAGTTGCCAGAAATGGCATAGCGACATCAGTCGTTACAAGGCCACATTTCCGTCTAGCAATGCAATACATGTTCACGCGGCCACGATTGTTGAGTGGGCATTGACTTCTTCCCCCTGTAATATCGATACATTTCTTTTTTGCCTTACCATTTCCGGGGATGTCCCGTGGCCGATTGGTTAGAGAAACGGTTTTGCATGCACGCTCAATATAACTTCAAGGTGCCTATATCACATTCTTTTCTTTGTCGATCACAGATGACCGACACCTGATGACCCCAAGCGTATCACCTAACTCGTCAGCGTGACGAGTTTCATATCTCGTTATCTTTAGTAGTTGATAGACGAACACCTATTTTGAAACCACAATCATCAATTCTCGTGCAGGCATTTCGATTCTACAGTAATTTTTCCTGAAAACTTGTGATTTGCTTTTTTGATATTTTTGCCACCCTAGCCATTCTTGACAGAGGGACAACTTTGACAGCTTTGCAAGATAAAGTTTCCGACAAAAATTGCTGCGCTGATCTATAAACCGATGACAAAGACTGATCACTATTGTTTGTGAGCCACTCAAAAAGATACAAAAATGCATTCAGTTGTATTCATTCATTTTATCCGTTTTCGGTAGCTATATTGGATGCATTCGTTATCAGTCTTATGGCTTCACTATTGCTCGGTCAAGTAGGATATCAGTGCCCAAAGTTACAGATTTTGTAAATCACAAATTTTCAGGGAGATCAAGGCGAAGGTTGATTATCACTGTGTCAAATAAAATTTGAAGTGTTCTTTCTATTAGATAATGCAACGATTTCATTCAGTCGCTCATATCTTGTTATATAAGAGACAGTTTTGTAGCACTCTGTCTGCCGGGACACCATGTATGATATAATAGGTTCGTCACATGCATTCAATATTTGCAGTATATAAAGAACACCTCTCGAGTCTCAGGTTCGAATCCCGATTGAATCCCATTTTCTTTGCTCATTTTTCCACTAAAATATATACAGTATTCCTTCTGGTCAGTTTATTCTGTCTTTATTTGTTACCATATACTCAAAAAGCTGCATTGCTTCGGTGATCCCACGATTTATCCCAAAATTGAATTATCCTTCGGGTTTATGCCAAGTTTAAGCGTGCACGTGTGTGTCACACACAAACACAGTGCTATACCTTCTGACCATCCGAGCATTGGGAATTAAGGGTTTTGTTTTGTTTTTGTTTTTTGTTGTTGTTTTTTTTTGGACGAACACTGAACTAGGGCTTTCTATAGCTCAGTCGGTAGAGCATCGGGCTAGCAATCCCGATGGAATTCCATTGTCTTTGCTAATTTTTCCACTAATGATTTATATTCTTTCTGGTCAGTTTATTCTGACTTAATTTGTTACACACTCAAAAAGCTGCATCGCTTCGATGATCCCTCGCATTTATCCCAAAGTTGAATTATCCTTCGGGTTTATGCCAGGTTTAAGCGTGTGTGTCACACACAAACACACTGATAGCTTCTGACCATCCGAGCATTGGGAATTAAGGGTCCGGAGTTCTCGGGTTCGAATCCCGATGGAATCCAATTTTCTTTGCCCATTTTTCACTAACATGATATATAAGAAGAATAGCAAATCTACATGTATAAGTTTGATGTCTCGTTAAAATATATATATATATATATATATATGTTACACCTCCACGCTTCGTAAGTGTATTAGATAGGTGGACTGAAATTAAATTGGTCTATAATGAAACGTAGGCCTATATGCCCATAAATGCATCATTATAGAGTTGAAAGAAATTGACTGTTCTACAACCCTAATGAGTCGTTTTCTTTGACATTATTGTTCTCATTGCTAAAGAATGAAAAACTGAATGAAAAAATGTATTCATTGATAAAATATAGGCCCAAGAGTGTGTAAAAGAAAATACATGTATCATATTAATTTCTAAATTCATGAAATGTGCTGATAATATGTGGAAGAGAGTATATTATCATCAAAATAAAGCATATATAACATTTCATATTAGCAAAAAATGATGAAAATCTTGGGGGGGGGGGTGTGAACTCATCCCCGCCAATCGATATCAAGGTGGCCATCAAGCAATGTACATACAACTCTCAACACCAAAACCTTATCAAGCGAAGCAAAAGTGTAACATCTACGTAAATAGAAGTAAGGTAAGTCATTGAGCATTTATGAATCTACGTTACAACTCCTCTTTTAAGCGTAAGAAATAGATTTAATATCAACGTATCCAACTTCAACATTGAAACACACAAGCAAGCAAAAGAATTCAAGAAGTATTTCTCAGTTTATAAGTAAAGCAACTAATGTAGAAAATTTCCTTTCACGTTACAGTCATATTGCCAGTATACCGATTTTTTATGCCTCCGCCAACGAAGTGGGCGGAGGCATTATGTTTTTGGGTCGTCCGTCCGTCCGTACGTCCGTACCGTTTTGTTTTTGTCGATATCTCAAGAACCGTGAGGTGGTTTTGCATCAAACTTGGTATGAGGGTATATCCTGGGGGGGGGGGGGGGGTGATACTTTGTTTGGATTTTAGGGTCACGGGGTCAAAGGTCAAAGGTCACAGGTTATTTTGTGAAAAAAAGGTTGAAATTTTATGTTTTTCTCCATATCTCGCAAATGGTTCAAGGTATCTTCATGGAACTTAGTATATTATATGCATGTACCGATGGGCAGTGATTATCTAGGGAAGTTGGGGGTCATGGGTCAAAGGTCAGGGGGTCAAAGGTCAATGCCTGAAGGATTTTTTTAAACTTGATGTATGCATGTATAACCTAATATATTCTGTGGGAAGCCAAAAGGTCAAAGGTCAAGCGAAAGTGCTAAATTGCACTTCTTCCTCCATATCTCAAAAGTAACTCAAGGTATTATCATGAAACTTACATATTTATGCATGTTCTACCTAACAGTGATTCTCTTTGGAACTGTGAGGTCAAAGGTCAAAGGCCAGGTTTAGATAATACTATTTTACCATTTGATACTGAAATTATACTTTTTCTCAATACCTTGAAAATTACTCAATGCATAAACTTATAAAAGGGTCACAAGTCAAGTAAAAATCACCAGTTCCCCAAAATACCTGCACGTTTAATCATTCATCCAATTGAACCTAGTTCTAGGAAAGTGAACATTCAGCACATTTGTGGCAAACCTGTCATTTTAATATTTTGCCAATTGTGTGAAACTGTCATCACACATTGTCAAGACATTGTACTATAGACCTATTAGGAGAACCATGCATTATGGCGGAGGCATACACCAGTCGCCGTAGCGACATTTCTAGTTTATTTATTTATCTATTTATTTATTCATTAGTTTCAGTAGTGTTTCCTTTCTTTCTTCTGGTATTTTTGTCTGGAGAGTCTAATTCTGCCATGTCTGCTGTTTGTTGTCTTTTCTCTCTTCGTGGCCCTATTCTTTTCTTCAGTGGGCCAGGAGTGGCTGAAAATACTGACGATATTTAACTTTCTAACGTGGCCAAGGACTGCATGTAACTTCTCTTAATATCTGAACAATAAATGAGTGCTAAGAAAGTACGTCTGCACATGCTGCAACCACTGTCAAAAAGTGTTCCGTATTTGATCGAGTGCCGGTCGAAGCGTAATCGAGTTTAGTCGAGTATCAATTAATAGCAGTCCTGTATCGGTCGTATAGCGGTCGAGTTATTCGTGAAACTGATGAATCCTGGATCGAGATGATCTGAAATCAATCGTGTAGCATTCGAGTATAACTCGAGATGATCGGAAACTGAGCTCGGAGGAAAATCCGTCCCGACCACACTAGATTTCTATACGATCGATTCCCGATCAGCTCGATCTCTTCTCGATCACTACCCGAGCTGTTGATGTTCGGGCTTCCTACTCGAATATTTTGGACATGTCCAAAATTATCGGGAAGGAAGCAGGAACGATGCCGATCAAGGTAGATCGACCCCGAATACCAATGCCGAGCGAGCCCGACCAGGCCAAAAAAGCTTGATCGGGAGTGATCGAGTTGATCTGATCGGCAATGGGAACGCACCATAAAAAGAAACTTTCAGGCACCGGAACAAAAGCTGTGAAAGATTCAGAGATGTGCCAAAAGGTTTCACATCATTCGGAATGTGAGATATTTCTCCGGAGGATTAGAGGCTCTGCATGGTGTGATCTTCAATAATCGATGCACGGAGCAGAAATATGGTCCACGTGGCAGCAACCGAGCAGGTAGGGCTATGCACGATCTTGAGCTACACGACGTGACATAACACCGTCTCTAAACGGACCTTGTTGAAACCTTGAACCCTGCATGGCCTCCTTCATAGTTCTAACAGGTGAGGTCTCTTCTCTTTGTTATGTCGGCCTCCCCCTCCTTGCATGTGACATGTCATAATTAGAGATATGTTCGACCTCTTTAAGGCCACCCCTAAAGACTGAACTATGGGAGATGGACTATGATTAATGTCTTAATCCTATGACTTTCTTTTTAACAGGATTGATCCTGTCGGCACTAATATCGGCCCCCTCTGCCATGGATGACACGCTCTTTTGGCCCAACTTGGTATCTGTGTTTGGAATCGACGGTAAATGGTGTGGCAATTACACCTTGTAGCAGTACAGACACAGTGTCTCTCGAGCAAGGCCGGCTGCCATGGGGTATGTTGGGGGTGTGTCACCGTGCCAGTTCCAAATTTGGTCACGTCACCGCCATATATGGCAGGGCTGACTGATTAATGTTGTGAGTGTTCCAGCTCTGCGGTCACGGAATCGGATTATCCCATTCGAGGTGCCGGTCTACTCCGAGTTCAACGCTAATAACGTTCGTTCTGATGTTCTGCCATGCAGACGTTTGTTTTGTTTTGATGGCACTTTGCCAATTTAAAGATCAAATCGCTCAACACTCATTGAAGAAAATAAAGAATAATACTTTTCTTTGAATCTCGAGCTTATTTTAGAATTCGTTTTAAATAAACAGATACCATTACAGGACGATATTTTACTAGCATCAAATATTCAAGGAGACAGTATCATTATGATATACAAATTAGTCAATTTGTCAATCAGCTGCAATGAAAAACCCGTGTACTGCATGTTTTCGTAAGAAAATTTTGCCAGAAAGTGATCCAGATATCATGGTATATCAGAGATACCTGAAGTACTGTTTTGTGAAGAAACACTTATCACAATGGCAACTGAAAAACTTTTTCTTTTTATATTATATTTCTTTTGTCCCTGCCAAGTGTTCCTTTACAACAGTCTTCTCCATTTGCTGTTTATTTATTCAGTTATTTCCTTGTTTAAAAGCGTCTGGTGAATATTAAGATTGTGAAGAGAGAGGCGTACGAGTTAAGTATACCTTCCGAGGGGTTCATGGTGCAAACTTTCACGTGTAGATGAGTCCACAATACGGACGACCGCGATGTGTAACAGCCGCCTGCATGGCCACCTCTCTGTTTCATCAAATTTACTTGTAGCAGTGACTAGTTGACTAGATCAACCAAGTTACTTTCTCAGATCAATTCATGTCTTCCATTCTTCCAGCAATACAACTCAAATTTCGATAATACCTGCGCATGACAGTAATTATGTATAGTGGCTAGTTTATGCATGGTATATTCACTCAGGTAACAGGAGTAACAATTTTGGATAACGAGCATCAAAAGTTGCTTATAGTTTGTTGTAGTGAAAGCTGTTTGTGTAAACATACTATCTTATAGAAAACGCACCCATTTTATTGTTATCGTTTGTATCGATTTTATGACCCCGAATCGATTTTGCTACACTTTAGTCGAGTTTTCAAAATTGGTGCATCACTGAAAGTTTGCAGGAAGTTTTGTTATAATGGCATCAGCATCGTGGGCAACCTAGATAGAGTTACGTGTGTACTTTTCATGGGAAAATGGTGATTATTATGATGGTTATCACTGGATGTTGCTTGGGTGTGAGATCCGGCTCTTCAAGTGACCAAGGACATCAAACTTGAACGAAAGATGTCGAACGACACATGCACCCAAAACCACGGAAGGCCGACATCGGTGAACAAACAATGTTCTCGTGGCACTCGCTCCATACTTGATGTTGGCCGCTACTGTTTGCTCCAAGGTTCAACAGGCTCGCATGATATTTTGGACCAATTAGCAGGGATGATAAATTGGAATTGATGCATGCGTATCCCTGTTAGCGAAAGTTTAGGGCGAACGCAGGAGTCGCCAATGTTGTTCAATTTTCATATTACCGCCTTACGCAACGTGTCACGTGAGAGGAAAGGCGGGTTAAGTTTGTGTCATGCTGGTGTATGTCTGTCTGTCTAGATGTCTGTTCCTCTGTGTCTGTGTCTGTCTATCTGTCTGTCTGTCAATCTATCTATCCCCCTAATCTATCTCTCTTTCCCTACTCTCGTAGATTCCTTAAGCTTCTCATCTGGCGATGTCTCTTTCTGTTAAACTTATTATTTTGTATATGTGTCTGTGTGTGTGTGTCTTTCTTTAAAGTACTTCCCTCTCTCTCTCTCTCACTATCTCTCTCCTTTCCCCTCCCCT